>NC_042617.1:273610050-273910050 GCF_901001135.1 Rhinatrema bivittatum
GCATGTGACTGCCTTGAGCGCCGAAAGCAGCCGGCAGCGGCAGCCGAAAGCAGCCGGCAGCGGCGAAAGCAGCCGGCTCCTCCGCCTGGATGAATGAATTCATTCACTGCCGCAGCCCCCACCGGCAGCCCCCAGCGCCGAATCACAGGGGTCGCACAGGTGCGCATTCATTCACTGCCGGTGGGGGCTGCCTCGGCAGCCTCGGCAGCCCCCACCGCATTCATTCACTGCCGGTGGGGGCTGCCTCGGCAGCCCCCACCGGCAGTGAATGAATGCGCGCCTGTGCGACCCGGCCTAGATTTAACACGCGACCACCCGCCGCCCGCCGGCCGTCTCGAACTAACGCGCATCCACCCGCCGCCGCCGCCGCCTGGAACAAGCGCCCACCTGCCCGCGGCCTAGATTTAACACGCGACCACCCGGCTCCCGCCGCCAGCCGCCTGGACCCACGCGGCCCTCCGACAGGTATTTAAAAATAATTTTTTTTTGAAATGACAGGTACGTCTTACTTTCGGGGGATGTGTTACATTAGCCGACCCCCCTAAAATTCCCACTACGTCTTACTATCAGGGGTGTCTTACTATCGGGGAAACACGGTAGCGCTCAACACATGTAAAGCAAAGTTGCTTACCTGTAACAGGTGTTCTCCTAGGACAGCAGGATGTTAGTCGCACATGGGTGACATCATCGGATAGAGCCCAGCTCGGAAAACTTATGTCAAAATTTCTGGAACTTTGTGCATACTGAGCATGTCCAGCATGCCCTATTCCATGCGTCCACGTGGGGTCCCTCCAGTCTCATAACATAGAATTACAATAAAAGTTAACACAAAAAATAGGAGAAACCCAACTTAGAAGGGGTGGTGGACGGGTTTCTTGAGGACTAACATCCTGCTGTCCTAGGAGAACACCTGTTACAGGTAAGCAACTCTGCTTTCTCCTAGGATAAGCAGGATGGTAGTCCTCACACATGGGAGAATCCCTAGCTAAAGGCTGCTCCCCAACATGAAAGGGAACCAACAAGAAACAACCAGGCACAACAAACCACAGTGCTGTTGGTAACAAAGGGGAAGACAGCCTGAACCCAAACGATGGGCCCTAGGCAGGGAGAGTTGGGTTCTACATCTCAAATAGATTCTGAAGGACAGACTGGCCGAACCTATTGTCACGACGCTATCCTTATCCAGACAGTAGTGAGATGCAAATGTATGGAGAGAACTCCACATCACAGCCTTGCAGATCTCCTCCACAGGAACTGCTCGCGAGTGGGCCACAGATGTTGCCATGGCTTTAACAGAATGATCCTTGACATGATCCCCCAAGGTGCAGTCCCGCCTAGGCATAACAGAAAGAGATGCAATTTGCTAGCAAAATGGATAGTGTGTCTGGCAATGGCAACTCCTATTATTCCTGTCAAAAGAAATAAAAAGCTGGGTGGACCATCTATGGGCTTCTGTCCGCTCCACATAGAAAGCTAAGGCTCTCTTGCAATCCAAACTGTGCAGGGCTTGTTCACCTTGGTGTGAACGGGGTCTGCTAACATTCTTTCCCAGGACGATTGACTGGTTAAAATGGAAATCTGTCAGCACTTAGGCAGGAACTTAGGGTGCATACGCAAGACCACCCCTGTCATGATAAAGCTTAGTATAAGGTGGATAAGTCACTAAGGCCGGGAGCTCACTGACCCTGCATGCTGAAGTGACCGCCACCAAAAATATGACCTTCCAAGTCAGGTACTTCAGGTCACAAGAGCTCAGCGGCTCAAAAGAGGCTTTCATCAGCTCAGCTAGCACCAGATTGAGGTCCCAAGACACAGTGGGAAGCCTTAGCGGAGGCTTCACTTGAAGCAGGGCCCACATGAATTGTACAACTATCGGCTGTACAGAGATAGGCGCACCATCTACACCTTGGTGGTATGTGCCAATTGTAATGAGATGAACTTCTAATGGAGTTGGTCTTCAAGCCAGCCTCCAATAGGTATAAAAGGTAGTCAAGCAGACTTTGCATAGGGCAAGAGAATGGATCTAGGGCCTTCTGCTCACACCACACAGAAAATCTCCTCCACTTCAGTCCATAGGATTTTCTAGTGGAAGGCTTTCTGGAAGTCATCAGGACCAGAGAAACATCCTCTGAGAGATCAAGTGGCTGCAGGATTAACCTCTCAATATCCAGGCTGTAAGCGACAGGGCCTGGAGATAGGGCAAGCTGCTGCATCCCAATCTTGCATGATGAGATCTGGGGAAGTCCCCAGACTGATCGGTCTCTGGATGGACAACTCCCAAAGGAGTAGAAAGTAACTATCTCAGCCAATAAGGATCATAGTCCCTCAGTCCTCATGAAGCTTCAAGAGAGTCTTCATAACTAGAGGAATTGGAGGATTCGCATACAGAAGACCCCCTGCCCCAAAGTTGGGCAAAGGCATCAGAGGCTGGTTTGCTGTCTGACCAGTACAGGGAGCAGAACTGAGTCACCTTCCTGTTGCAGGGGGATGTGAACAAGTCCACATCTTGGATCCCCAAGAGGCAGAAGATCCAGTTCACTACCCCCTGGGTCCAGAGACCACTCGTGGGGTCTGAAGCCATGGTTCAGTCTGTTATCACATTCTCCGTTCTGGAGAGATACAAGGCCCTGAGTACCATCCCATCAAACAGGGCCCAGGACCAGTTCTGGACTCTTCCCGACACAGGAGGTACGACCCTGTGCCTTCCTGCTTGTTGACATGCCACATTGCAACTTGGTAGTCTGTATCAGGACAATTCTGCTGGACAGCCGATCTCTGAAAGCCCACATCGCGTAGCTGATCATCTGGAGCTCCAGGAAGTTGATCTGATACCGAGCTTCCTGGGCAGACCATAAGCACTGGGTGCAGAGCCCCTCTACATGAACTCCCCACCCGAAGGTGGACGCATTTGTGGTTAGGACAATTTGGGTAGGGGGATTTTGGAAAGATATTCCCCGTTCCAAATTCGAGAGAGCCCACCACCAGGACAAAGAGTCCCAGAAAGATGGAGTGACTTGGATGAGAGCCTGGAAGCTCTGCATGGCCTGACGCCATTGCGACCTCAGAGTCCATTGGGCTCTGTGCATGTGTAAGCATGCCAAGGGAGGACCATGGACGGTTGCAGCCATGTGGCCCAACAGCCTCAACATGTGCCGAGCTGAAATCTGCCGGCTCTGTTAAATCACCACCGCTATGAACACCAAGGTGACCGCCCTGGAGTGCAGCAGGAAGGCTCTTGCCTGAGCCATGTCTAGCAGGACTCCTATGAAGTCCAATCGAGGTGACGGGCTGAGATGGGATTTTGGGTAGTTAATGACGAACCCTAGTGACTGCAAACCCGGATGGTCAAGCGAAAGGACTGATCGTCCCCTATTTGAGAGGTGCTTTTGACCAACCAATCGTCCAAATATGGGAAAATATGCACTCGCAGTCTGCGGAGGTGCGCACCCACCATGTCCAGACATTTCATGAAGACACATGAGGCTGACTAGTCCGAACGGCAAAACTCTGTATTGGAAGTGCTGTTTTCCCACCACAAATCTGAGATGCTTCCTGTGTCTTGGGAAGATTTCAATATGAGTGTATGCGTCCTTTAAATCTAGGGAGCTTAGCCAGTTCCCTTTTTACAGGAGGGGAACCAGGGTGCCCAAGAAAACCATCTTGAAATTTTCTTTTGAGAAACTTGTTCAAGGCCCTTAGGTCAAGGATGGGACGGAGTCCCCCTGTTCTTTGGCATCAGAAAGTACCGGGAATAGAATCCCTGCCCTCTTTGCCTTGGTGGGACAAGCTCAACTGCTCTGGCCGTTAAGAGGGCAGAGAGCTCCTGTAACAGTAGCTCTTGATGCGCTATTGACCCCCAAAAAGGGCACAGGGCAATTTGGCAGGACACCCAATAGGTTTAATTAGTACTCGTGACAGACGATGGACAGAATCCACTGGTCCAAGGTTATACTGGGCCACCGATCCTCAAAGAACCGTACCCTGCCTCCAACCAGGTGGGTCCAGCATCTCAGGTACAGGTGACTGGCTTATGCTCCCTACAAATCAGTCAAACCCCATCCCCAGGATTTGGCTGGGTCTTGGGAGTTCTGTCGCCTGGTATGGCCACGTGAGCTCACCCTCTGCGAATGGGAGTGAGGGGCTGAAGGATAGTACTTCCTCTGGCAGTGGAAAGACTTCCTGACCTTGCCTCACAGACTTCCTGGCTCAGGAGGGCGGGTCTGAAGAGCTGGTGGCGAGAGATGTTGGAAGGTAAAGCTGGTCGGGGGCTGCAGGCCTCTGTGTCCCTGCTGGCCTTGATGGAGCTTCCTCCTCGAAGAAACCGGCAACGAGCACCATATCGATCGGGGGAAGCATCGGTGCCCCACCGGGCATAGATAGCCTCCCAGGAACCAGAGCCAACTGGGTCGGTAACACACTGATAAGCACATTGAGCTATTCCAGCAATGGTTCCAGCAGGGCGCGTGCTGGCACTGGCATCATCTGTTCAATGCCCTGCAACGCCTGATGCACCTTCACTTGGACCCTCCACTCCAGCTCCTCCTCAAAAGTTGCCGATGCCAAAACCAACTGGGAGGTAGGAGGGGTAGTCAAATCTACCTTGGATCCCCAAGATGGATTGGGACTGGCACCTGGACTGGTGGAGACCGTTGTGGATCCTTGGCATCGATGGAGGATGGGAACTCCTTGCTGAAGGATGACTTCGGGGACATCACGGCATGAGCCGGCGCCTTCCATCAAAGTGGACTGGTACTGATGGTGCCTTGGCTTCCCTCAGTGCTCGGCCTGATCTTTCCCCAGTGCCGACAACGAACCTGATGTTCTTGTACTGGAAGAGATCGACAAGGTTTCTAGCGCCCTATCTACCAACAGCGTCGACAGAAGTGATGGCCCCACTGATGCCAATGGCTCAGTGTCCATCGGTGCGGCTCCAAGGTCCATTGGTGCAGACGCTGCCAAAGCAATGGCTTGGAATTCCTCATGTGCACCCAGATGACCCTTAGGGGGTCTATATAATGGACATGGTCCTTGGACACTGGGGGTACTGACGGAAACTGGACGAGGCCATGACGAATGAAAAGGAATGAGAAAAAACCCCAAGAGACAGTGATGGCAGGCAGTTGATGCACTGCTACCACAGGGGGGGGGGGGGGGGGGGAACGGAAGCAAAATTAAACTTACCAAATCGCCGAAAAACCTAACTGGGGAGACTAAAGGGAACAAAGAGTGACCCGCATTCGATGAAAAGAATGGTGGAAAAGTTTCCAAAGGCAATTTCTTAAAGAAAAGCCATGAGCTCACTCAACCGTGAGGTGAAAGCACCATAGGAAAAAAAAAAAAAAGACTGAAGAGGGACCCCCATGGGGACGCGTGGAATAGGGCATGCTGGGCATGCTCAGTATGCACAGTCAAAGTTCCAGAAACTCTGACATAGGTTCTCTGTGCCCAACTCCATCCGATGACGTCACCCATGTGTGATGACTAACATCCTGCTTGTCCTAGGAGAAATTCTTGTTGATGAGACTATTAGCTATTACACACTTATGTAAAAAATTAATGTTCGCCCGATGCGCACATTTTACTCAAAAATTAACGCCTGCCCCAGAGCAGGCATTAAGTCTTGAGGAGCCCCTAAAGTTAAAGAGAAAAGCAGAAAATACTGCTTTTTTGTAGTTCCTCAGACTTAATATCGTGGTGATATTAAGTCGAAGGAACTGAAGAAAGGAGCAAGTTAAAAAATATTAAAAAAATGTCTTGCTGTCAGTTTAGGTTAGGAGAAAGGATGCTCAATTTTCACACACTAAATATTGCAGCAGCTTGAATGTCTGTACCTGAGACAATGAAGGGTGAAGTGACTTGCTCAAGATCACAAGGATTAGCAGGATTTGAATCCTGGCTGCCTTGGTTTGCAACCTGCTGCTCTAACCTCTAGGCTAAACCTCCATACCACTTCTACTACTCCAACTACAATATGACATGTCACCTAGTTACATGTTACCCTTGTAACAGCAGCAATAGACTTCATGCATCACACAAAGTCACTGGATTATTTTAGCTTTGGCATGTCCATGTGTTATGACACACATTGCAGATGAAAGTCATTGGCTAGTCTGCAATGGTGACTCCAGAAATACTTGTATTGGGGGCCACAGAGAGGGCACAGTAAATTTCAGAGTGGGTAAGCGCCAAGTGCCTTTCCCTCCAACCAAAATGGTCCAATCAGACTGGATGGGGGCGCAGGCAATTTCCTTGTCTGGGAGGTCCCTCATCCTCAGCCTGGAGCCACTCCTGTTAGCTTGGATAATCATCTCATATGCGTATGTGTATCATATCAAATTACCTTGGTCATGGCTGTGTTGTGTCTTTGTGGTAGCAGTTTGATGAACAGCGGGGAGCTGTAAAACCCAACCAGAGAGGACACCATCAGGTAACTAAGTCATGTTAAGGAAGACTCCGAGACACAAATAAAAAAAGTTGCTTGCCTGTAACAGGTGTTGAGGACAGCAGTCATTACATGTAAAAGATGACATCTGAAGCCCTGGTTGGTGCAATGATCAAACAGTTTTCTAGAGCAGGGCTTCCCAAAATTTTGGCCAACGTGACATGATCCTTAAAGGGCCAAAATAAGTTAGCAGTGGGGGCAGACCCCCTGCAACTACCACTCCATTCTCATACTCCCACTTTATCCCTCTTCAACTTCCATTTCCTCCAGAGTACCCCCCCCCCCCAACCTCTTCTCTAGCTAATCCCTTTTTATATCCACCAGTAACTCATCTCCCCAGCCTATCTCCTCTCACCCCCTCCACCTTTTTGCATCCCTCCAGCTAATTCCCACTTCCAAGCCCTTCTTACAATCCCCAACTGATCCTCTGTCATCCCCTCTTACCCCCTTCTCCCATCCCATCCCATCCTCTCATCTCCTATCCTCATTTCACCTACAAGCTTCTTCCTTTCCACATTCCCTAGTCAATCTTGTGTCATTCCCCATCTCAACCTCCACAGCGAATCCTTTTCCCACCCCCATGTCAAATGATCCAGCTCAAATCCCTCCTGCATCTTATCCCTCCCTTCAAACAGCCAGACCAGTCCAGATGCCTGGGTTATACTCCCCAACCAGATGGAGACAGCCAAGATTTGCTGACAACATCCTTTGTAAGTCCAAGCTGTGCTCAGCCTGCAGTATTCTGTGTAACAAGCTAAGACCTAGATTTATCAAAATGCAGTAAATATTGCATGCGATAGGAAGAGGGGTGTGTTTTATGGTAACACCCTATTTATTGCAAAGTGCGCTATCTTAGCGCTTCGCATAGGTATTACCGCAGAGTGAGATAAATTTTTTGCACTTTGCAGTAAGTACAATTATTGCAATTCCTACCTACAACTATGGGGGGGGGGGGGGGGGAGGAGAATAGGGAGAGGGATTAGTTTTAAGGCCCAGGCCTTAGATATTTATACCTCTATAGGAGGCCCACCTAGTAACTCGAGGTGAGGTTTAAGTAGTAGTGTAGGGGGGCCCATGTGACATTCAGAGTGAGAGATACGAACAGAACAGTGCACTCTTGTGAAGTTTTGATGACCTTCGGAGTGAGAAAACTCACACAAAGGTCATTAAATCTTCAGAAGAGTACTGTTCTGTTCGCTCATCTCACTCTGAATGTGAAAGTGGCCCCTAACCCCTACACTACTACTTAAACCTCACCTCGAGTTACTAGGCGGGCCTCATATAGAGGTATAAATATCTAAGTACTATAAGGGCTTTATTGCTAGTCTCTCTCTCTCACTCATCTTAAAATACTGAAAAGGCTATTTGCGACATCACAAAGTGCGATAAAGCCATATCGCACGGCTTAACGCAAATGAAAAAGGCGTAGTTATCTCCCGCTGTGCGAAGCCAGCCAACTTGGCCAGAAATCCCGCCCCAAACTCCTCCCCCTTTTCCAAATTAGCATTGCACCATGCAGTATGGTGCTTTTTGCATTATTACATTTTCTCATGCAAAAACACCATACAGCAATAAGAAAATTATTCCTTACCTGCTAATTTTCGTTCCTGTAGTACCACGGATCAGTCCAGACAGTGGGTAATGTCCCACTTCCAGCAGATGGAGTCAGAGAAAACTTCGAAGGGTGCTTCCTTATAAGGCAGTGCACCCTCTGTTAATCCTCAGTATGTAGAATAACAAAGCAAACAGGAAACCAGGATGGATCAAGCAACCAAGAACACTAACTTAGAACAGCGTGTACTGGGCACAAATTGTGCCAAACAACAAACTTGCAAAATGAACTATTAACCAGCCAAGAGAATGGCGCTGAATATAGAACAATTTGAGCAGAGAGGCAATCCCAACCCCAAAAAACTCTCAGGGAGGGCGTCTGGACTGATCCGTGGTACTACAGGAACGAAAAATGGCAGATAAGGAATACATTTTCTTTTCCCAGTACGTACCAGGATCAGTCCAGACAGTGGGATGTATCAAAGCTTCCCTACGTAGGGTGGGCCCGGATAGCCCTGCTCGAATGACCCGAGTGCCAAAGGAGCCAAAAGATGACGACGGTATGTTCAAACGATAGTGCCGAGCAAAGGTATGTAATGATTTCCAGGTCGCTGCTCGACATATCTCCTGGGGCGAGACAGATTGTCACTCCGCCCATGAAGCTGCTTGAGCTTGAAGAGAATGGGCCTTGACACCTGTTGGAGGCTGCCATACCGCCCCAATGTACGCCACAGAGATAGCTTCTTTCAGCCAGCGAGCAATTGTGGTTTTCGTGGCCTTGGACCCCTTAAGAGAACGAAAAGATGGTCCGACAGGTGAAAATCATTAGTGACCTCCAGATATCGAATGAGGATGCACTTGACAGAGTTTGCGGAGATCCCCTGAATCGTCAGCTGAGAAGGACGGAAGCTCTACCGTCTGGATTCATGTGGAACATGGAGACCACCTTGGGCAGGAACGAAGGCACTGTATGCAAGGAAATTCCCGAGTCCGTGAAACAGAGGTAGGGCTCTCTGCAAGATAGTGCTTGAAGCTCCAAAATCGTGCGGGCAGAACAGATAGCTACATGGAAAACCATCTTGAGAGTGAGATCCTTGAGGGTCATAGAGTGCATTGGTTCAAAAGGTGGCCTGCCTAAGATCCAGAGGACTAGGCTGAGACTCCAGGAGGGACACAGGGCATGTACCGGAGGGTTTCACGTGCTTCACTCATCTGAGGAATCGGATGATATCCGGGTGAGAGGAAAGAGGAGTTCCCTCTCGTTGATGAAGTAGGGATCCACGGGCAGACACCTGAACCCTCAGCGAATTGTAGGCCAAACCCTTGTCTAGTCCCTGCTGAAGGAAAGACAAAATCTGAGCCACCGAGGTGGTCTGTGGTGCCTCAGGTATGGAGGCACACCAGCTCTCAAAAACCTTCCATACCCGGACGTAGGAGATGGAGGTAGACTTCTTCCTAGCCTTGAGGTGGGTCGAGATAACGGCCTCCGGGTATCCACGCCATCTCCGCCGGCGCCTCTCAAAAGCCAGACCGCAAGACAGAAGCGATCTGCCTGGGCGAAATATACTGGACCCTGGTGCAGTAAGCGTGGCAGATGACCCAGGCGAAGAGGCCCATCCACTGCGAGATTGATCAAGTCGGCAAACCACAGCAGACATGGCCATTCTGGCGCCACCAGTATTACTGGACCTTGCTGGGCCTCTATTCTCCAGAGCATTTTACCCACCAGAGGCCAGGGTGGGAACACATGGAAGAGAATGTGACGGGGCCAGGGAGGACCAAGGCATCTACTCCCTCTGGGCCATGCTCTCTTCTGTGACTGAAGAATCGGGGTGTCTGTGTTCCGTGAGGTGGTCATCAGGTCCAACTGGGAAGTCCCCCATCGGGGGAACAGTAGTCTCACCGCCTCCTCAGAGAGTTCCCACTCCCTGGGATCTATATGTTGACAACTCAGGAAGTCTGCTTGAACATTGTCTACTCTTGCGATGTGGGAAGCCACTAGGCGGGAAAGGTGAACCTCTGCCCATGCCATCAACTTGTCCGTCTCCCGAGAGACGTGCCGGCTCCTCGTGCCCCCTTGGTGATTGACGTACGCTACAGTGGTTGCGTTGTCTGACAGTATCCGGACTGCTCGATGGACGAGAGGTAGGAAACGTTTCAATGCCAGACGTACCGCTCGGGTCTCTAAGCGATTGATCGGCCAGGTTGCCTGTAACAGTGTCCACTTCCCCTGCGCTGATCTCATCTGACACACCGCTCCCCAGCCGGAGAGACTGGCGTCCGTCGTGACAATCACCCACTCTGGGATTTCCAAGGGCACACCCTGCAGGAGATGATGTAGGTTGAGCCACCACGAGAGACTATCCTTGGCCCCCCATGGGAGCGGGAGGATGACCTGGAAGTCCCGAGATACCGGCTTCCAGCGGTGTCTGTAAAGGGCTCATGTGCGCGAACGCCCAGGTGACCAGATTGATGGTGGAAGCCATGGATCCCAGGACCTGGAGGTAATCCCAAGCCGTGGAGAGAGAAAGGCAAGTGAATCGTTGTGCCTGAGCCATGAGCGCCTGAGCCCTGTCCGGGTGCAGGGACACCTTGCCCAGCGCTGTGTTGAAGCACGCTCCCAGGAAGTCCAGAGAATGAGATGGAGAAAGGATGCTCTTGGCAAAGTTGACCACCCAACCGATGGATTGGAGAAGATTCAACACCCTTTCGATCGCCCGCTGGCACTGGGCGAAGGACTTTGCCCGAATGAGCCAGTCGTCCAGGTATGGGTGGACCAAGACTCCCTCCCTCCTGAGGGCTGCGGCTTCCATGACCACCACTTTTGTGAAGGTCCGGGGGAGGGGGGGGGGGGGGGGGGCGGTCGCTAGTCCAAAGGGCAGGGCCTGGAATTAGAAATGCTGTCCCAGGATCTTGAACCGAAGAAAACGCTGATGCACCTGGAGGATGGGAATGTGCAGATAAGCCTCCGTCAGATCCAAGGAGGCCAAAAATTCTCAGGTATGCACCGCCACTATCACTGAGTGCAAGGTTTCCATCCGGAAGTGGGGAACTTTGAGGGCCCTGTTGACCATCTTGAGATCTAAGATCAAGCGGAAGGAACCTTCCTTCTTGGGGACTACAAAGTAGACTGAATAATGGCCCTTTCCTACTTCCATTGGAGGAACCGGACAAATCACTCCGAGAGCCAGAAGCCTGTCAAGTACCTGCCGTCCTATGAGTTGCTTCTGTACCGGGCCGCATGGGGAAAAGAAGAATCTGTCGTCTTAGAGGTCGAGCAAATTCTAATGCGCAGCCGTGCTTTAGAATATCCAGCACCCACTGATCCGACGTAATTTTGACTCACTCCTCGTAGAAAAGAGACGTCCCCCTATCCTGGGGATCGGGGAGTGGGCCGGCATAGCTTCATTGTGAAGACTTGGAAGGTGCCCCTTGGGCCCCATTCCGGGGTTGTCTTTGGCCTCGAAAGGAATGAGCCCAGGATTGGGAACATGAAGAAGGCTGACGAGGGGCTGCAGGCTTTGCGTGGCGGCAAATTCGTTGGCTCCTGAATCGGCTTCTGGTGGAACTGAACGACCTAGATGATCTAGGACGATCCTCTGGCAGTTTATGCACCTTATTCTCTCTGAGGGACTTGATAATCTGAGCCAGATCTTTCCCTAAGAGTAGCTTCTCCTTGAAGGGTAGGGATCCCAACTGCGCCTTGGAAGAAGAATCCGCCGACCAGTTGCAGAGCCAGAGGAGGCGTCTAGCCAAGACTGCAGAGACCATAGATCTGGCTAAGATTCGGAGAAGGTTATACAGAGCGTCTGCTCCATACGCTATGATGGCCTCCAGGTGGTCTTGCCTGTCACGCTTCCTCAGGAGGCAGCTCCTGGGAGCTGAGCAGCTGTTGGACCCAGTGGAGGCCTGCCCGCTGGGTGAGGGAGCTACCAATGGCCACCCTGACCCCAGAGCGGACACCTTGAAGATCCTCTTGAGATACACTTCCAGCTTTCTATCCTGAAGGTCTCGCAGGGCTATGCCTCCTGTCACTGGAATGTTAGTTCTCTTCGTCACTGCAGAGACCGCAGAGTCTACTTTAGGAACCTTAAGAAGCTCCAGAAAATTATGTGGGAGAGGGTATAGTTTTTCCATAGCTCTGCCAAACTTGAGGGAGGCCTCCGGGGAATCCCATTCCCTAGAGAGAACAAAGTCTGTGGAAAACGGAGGTTGCCCCGAGGGAGGCAACATGGGGGGATCCCCTGTCTGAGGAAAAGGTTCCAGAGGATGAATGGGCATCAATCGGCGGCAGAGATGAAAAAAATCACATCCTGATCCTCCCCTGGCAGTGCAGGGACAGCAGAGTCTGAACTCAAAATGGCTACTGTTCCCGCGCTCAGCGGGATCGGGGCCGGCCCCTGTTCCTCGAGGTGTGCCTGAAAATGCGAACCAGAGCGTCCCGCCGGCTGTGATGGACCCTCCCCACCAGGAAGGCAACCTGTGCAAATCCCCTCGCGGGAGAGCTGCGAACCGGGCTCCCCGCATGCACAGCACCTGGACGATTGCTGCATGAGAATCCCCGAAGGAGCCACGAGGGAATCAGCTGATTTCTCTGCGCGAGAAACAGGCAGGGCCTTTTGACTGCGAGAAGAGCCTCCGCTTCAGTCCTGCTCTCTCTAACCCTCAGTGACCCGTTGATGTAAAGGCACAGAGGAATAACACCTCTCTGTGCAGGCTGCCCCGAGGTAAACGGCGTCTCAGGGCAGTGGGTTGAATAGCAGCTAAAGGGGGAGAGGTTGGACCACCAACTTGCACCCCGGAGAGAGGGAGAGAGGAAATAGCCTGTAAAGAAGGAAATAAACAACTTACCCTGGCAAACAGTCAGGGAAAGGGGAGAGCTGCAAATAGTTCTGCCTGCAAGCTATAGAATGCTCCCACTAAACCAGGAGTGGAGGCTACAGTATAGCTCTCTACAAACAATGAAATGTAAGTCCTTTTGTTTTGGGTTTTTTTTTTTTGTAAATAATCAAACTTGATCCATCCAAACAGGAGAAAGCCAAAGAAAAATAGAGAAAGATCCCTAAATTAGCTTTCCAGAAATCTCAGTGGGGAACAAAGTTCAGCCACTGTCATCTGCTGGAGTCAGGAGAATATGGAGGATTAACAGAGGGTGCACCGTCTTATAAGGAAGCACCCTTCGAAGATTTCTCTGACTCCATCTGCTGGAAGGGGGACATAACCCACTATCTGGACTGATCCTGGTACGTACAGGGAATTAATAAATGACCCCCTAAGAAAATTAAACTTCCCTGCCACAGAACCAAAGGCTTCCAGGAACCAAAAATATGATTTAACAAAAAAAAAAAAAGTCAGTCACACAGCTGAACAAGAACTCAAGGCTCAGTCAGAATAATCCTAGTACTTTTCCAGCTAGAGCCATTGAAAAAAATATACATACAGATAGCGCAACTGTTGACACTCAGGGATGGTTTCTGGACTGGTCTGGCTGGACTCAAGGAAATCATCAAGGAGACATTTCTCCTTCCTCATCATCCAGCCAGACCAATCTAAGCACTTGGAATGCACCCCAAGCTATCCTTCATAAGGGTAGCCTTCAGTACTCTGGAGCCAAAGGCTACTTCCTCTCTGGCCTGGACATCAAGCAGACAATGTATTAAAAAAATAATGCAAAGTTGCTGTCTTACAAATTTCCAACTGCAGTTCCACCCAAGACATTGCCTGAATTCAAGTGATTCTTCAACCTCTTAGAGGCAGACCCTTGTCCACACAGGCTGCACATATATAGTCTCCTTAAGTCAATGGGCTAATGTGGTTTTGGAAGTTGCCTACTGGGTCCACTAAAAAGGATAAACAGATGATCAGACTTCTTAAAACCATTAGTCATCTTGAGATAACGTAGCAAAATCCCTCTTACATCTATTCTAGAAGATGCAAAACAGCATACTTATCCCCACACACCAACCACTGAAAGGAGAGCAGACTGACCACTTGATTCAAATAAAACACGGAAGCTACCTTTGGGAGAAAGAAAGGTACTATGTGAATGAACACTGCCACTTCTGCAGAGGACAGAAACAGCTCCCTATAAGAAAGGGCTTGGATCTCTACAACATGGCTAGCCAAACATATTGAAACCAAAATACCAAATTCAGCTTTATATTTTTTGTCCAAGCCTTCCTGTAGAGACCCAAAGATCAAGGATAACAAGACTATTGGCCAATAGACCCTTATCTGCACACCAGGTTTAAAAAACCTTCCAGACTAGTATACGCTACACACACAGAAAGTTTCTTAGCTTGCAAGAGTATTTACCACCCACTGACTCCTTTTTAATCTCTCCCTCTCAAGGGCCAAGCCATATGGCAAAACAGAGATGAATCTTTGTGTAACACTGGGCTCTAGTGCAACAATCCCCTGGACTGCGGTAATACCACCAGTTCAACATCCAGCAAACTTACTAGATCTGCATACCAGGGTCACTTTGGCCAAATGGGCGCCACCAGGATCACAAGGCCCTGATGCCCAGACATCCTCTGTAAGATTCTGCCTATCAAGGACCAAAGCGGAAACACAAAAACCCTTCAACAGCCATTCCTGAATTAGAGCATCCAAACCTGATGAGCCCTGCTCCTTACTTCAACTGAGAAACAGGCTCAACACTTGTCTCCTCCACCTGCTGACTATGACAGCAAAGGCCTCCTCCGAGAGAGACTATTCCCCCTGGATTCAAGGAGTTCCCAATGAGAAAGTCCACCTGCACATTTTTATGCTGGCAACGTGGCCCACAGAAAACAGCCTTACATGCTTTTCCACCCAAATCAATTGCTCTGTTTCCTGTACCACTTGCTGATTTCGGGTTCCTCCCTGATTTACATATGCTACCACTATCGTGTTTCTCCAAGAGAATTCTGTCCGCCTTTACTCAAATTAGAGAAGCAAAATGCCATGACATAGCAACTTCATAGCTTTATGTTATGGCGGCTCATTTTTGAGTGTATAAAAGACTTCCTTTTTTTTTTTTTTTTTTTTTAAATTTGCATGCTTGAATTGTGTTGCCATTTCATATTTATTAACGCTGAACTCTTCTGTTTAGAGAAATGTTGACACTGCTGTGTTAAATCACCCCTGAAGCAGAGTCTCAATCGAAAAAAGACGTTTCGGGTGATTTGAGTGACTTATAAGTCTCAGTGCTGCCTGCCTGCCACCTGAGAAAGGGAAGTAATAACTCCTTTTATTTGCAAAAATTTATAAAACCAAAACTAAAAGAAGGAATAATTTTTGGACCCATGATTAAGCATGACCCGCTTAGAACACGCTTATACAAATTTGTGATGTATGTGTGGGTGTTATGATGGTCCATGGCAGCAATACTTCAGCTGTGCCTTGAGTATATAAGAAAATCGCATTTGAACAATTATACTTTGAAGATTCTACTTATTGTTGAATGCTCTATTTTGTTTGGTTTTCCACAAGATCTAACTATTACATAGTTGGGTAGATGCAACTTATTGAAAATGAACATTTTACCTAGATTGCTGTACTTGTTTCAGCACATCCCCTGAAATCTCTCTGCTATAGTCTCCGTTGAACTGCACAGCTTAATGGCTAAATTCATGTGTACTAAATCAATCAGTTGCTACTTCTGCCATAGCTGCTTCAATCCGCTTACATTGGCCAGTTTTAGCGCTACATGAAATCTTCAAAGAGCTTCCTTTGATAGTTACCACACGCGGCAAAAACATCCGCGACACACTGATACATGCAGTGACTAATCGCGCCAGTGGTGAACTGGGAGGTAGCCATAACCCATGTGGACATTGCGCTCATTGTACACAAAGTATCAACGGAGACACATGGATTGATCCAGTGACGGGTTACAAGGTTTTTCGTAAGACTCATACTACTTGTGAATCAGACCAAGTGGTTTACGCCATTGTGTGTCCTTGTCCCAAGACATACATTGGCAGAACCACTAGAAAAATCAGAATTCGTTTAAACGAACATAAGTCGAAATTACACACTGTAACTTTAACAGCACCAATTGTGTCTCATTGTGTGCAGTTAAGTCATGGTTTTTCAGATCTGAAATGGACAATTCTGGATCAAGTTCCATCCCCCCGTCGCGGGGGGGGGGATCGAACCAGATTGTTAAATAAACGAGAAGCTTTTTGGATTTTTACCTTGCAATCACAAGTCCCTGGAGGATTGAATGAATTATTAGATTGGAGTTTCATTGTATAACTTGCAATTACATATAGAGCATTCAACGGGGTCTGTTCCTTTGATTGGCCGTATGATCGCATACGTCATCCGTTCAGAGCTTGCTGGGGATTGGACACGCAGCTATTCCGGCAATCAATTCAAATAAGACACTTCCGTTAGCCCACAGCGTTGTTAGCCTTGGATAGAATCGGATGATTCACGTCATGTACCTAGTAGGCAATGGCTCAACATTGACCGACTAGACATCGCCAGAGGACGAACTTCCCTGATGAAAGGTCCGAGAGTGGACCTGAAACGTGGCCGCGTCGGTGACCCGCACAACCACCAGATAAGTCGGGATGTTGTATGAGCTTTTGTTTAAGCCATCAGAGACTGCCTAGCACGCCGATCTAGGTTGCCTTGAAAGTATTGTTTCATACCCTTCACCGGGATCATTCATAAGGCTGCGAGGAGTGTTCATTTGAAAAAATATTTTAAAAAAAATATCTAGACCTTTGGAGTGATTCACTTCACTATTATAAACAAGTGAAATGATTAATGTTTTAAAGGATACACACAGAAAATTCACTTTTGAAAAAATATTTGCACATTGATTATACACTTTGGTTGGAGGAGGTTCGTTGATGATTAGATTGACAGTTAAATCACCCTGTTGGGGATTTATGATTATTGTATATGAAACGTTCCTCTCCTTCCATAAATATTTTTTCATAACGGTTGAATCACTATACTCTATTTTGAGAATTGAGGAATCCTATTTAAGAGAAGTCATACATGCAATATGAAGGATTTGTTTTGGGCTATTCTAAATTCATTTGGCGACATAAGCAAGCTAGGATTTCATAGAGTTGGCTGTGATTGGCTAAAATGCAGGGTGGAATGGTCCTGACAAACTTCCATATCTAGTATTGGGCTGCTCGGCTTATTTGTCTTAAAACCTTGCTTGCCAGTGGAGCAACTGCAGGCTGGCCATGGGCAGCCTCCCACTTACTGCCTGGCCTGCACCTGATCTTGCCGAGGATTTCAGCCTGCTAGGCCGCACAGCCTGCTCACATGCGTCTGCTGTTGCAAAAGCAGACAGCTGCCGGTGACTTTTTTTTTCGTTTTTACAACAAAGATTTAAAGGCCCATCACACAGGAAAGCACAAAAATAAAAGTAAGGGTACTTCCCTGTCCTGGGCTGGCGTAAGAGCTTCGGGCCCAGCGAAGGAACCAGACCACTGGCTGTCAGTGGTCCCGGAGTCGCAGGCTGAAGCTGGCCAGGGGCATCCAACCCACCGTTCGCCCGGCTCAACCCGAGGGACGACCCTTCTGCAGGAGCCTGTCACCTCGGGGAGCAACCTTCCTTAAAATATCCAGTCCGTCAGGACTGCAGGGTTAGCACCTCTACCATCTGCTGGAGATAGAGAAATACTGAAGGACTGCAGGTGGCAGTCTCGTATGTGTGGCAATGCCCAAAGTTTTGTTCTCTACCTCCATCTGCTGGTAGGGATGAATAAAACCCGCTTGTCTGGACTGATCTGGGAATGTTCAGGAATGATATAGTTTACACATTTCCAAAAGCAGGTCCGCAATTTCATTTCTCAGTTCTTTCAGCACTCTGGGATGGATACTATCTGGTCCAAGTGATTTGCTACTCTCTTTGGTTTGTCAATTTGCCCTAATACATCTTTGAGGTTCACTGAGATTTGTTTCATTTCCTCTGAATATCATTTCTGGCATGGGCATATCTCTTACATCTTCCCCAATGAATACCGAAGCAAAGAATTCATTTAGTCTCTCTGCTATGGCTTTGTCATCCCTAAGTGCTCTTTACCCCTTGATCTACCGGTCCAACCGATTCCCTCATAGGCTTTTTACCTCAAATGTACCTGAAAAGGTTTTTGTGAGTTTTTGCTTCCATAGCAAGCTTCTTTTCAAATTCTCTAACAGTCTATAGTACCTGAAGACTGGAGGGTTGCCAATGTAACACTAATATTTATAAAGGTATTGGGGGTAATCCAGGAAACTACAAACCAGTGAGTCTGACATCTATGCCAGGCAAAATGGTAGAAACCATCATAAAGAACGAAATTGCTGAACATATAGATCTATATATGTGTTGGAACACTCAAGATGTGAATTAATTTTGGGTGGAGGTAATGAAAGAAATCTTATATTATTGGGCAACAATACGTATGACTTCACTTCTTGGTCTGCTTGGAAGATGAGATGGGTCATTAATTTGACAGAATAAATTACTGGTGGCTCATTTTTTTTGTCAGCAAGATTCCCAACTTCCACCTTTACTGGGTCAGACAGAGGATCCATCAAGCCCAGCATCCTGTTTCCAATCCAGGTCATAAGTATGGATTTCGAGTCTACCTGGTTAACTATTTATGGACTTGTCCAAACCTTTTTAAACCCAGCTATGCTAACTGCCTTTACTACATCCTCCAGCAATGAATTCCTTAGCCTAATTGTGTGTTAAGTGAAAAAAATATTTTCTCAGATTTGTTTTAAATGTGCTACTTACTAACTTCATGGAGTGTCCCCTAGTCTGTGGGTTTTTTTTTTAAACTATTTAAAAATTTAGTATATACAGTCAAACACAGGCATGAACATAGAGCACAAGCACAACCCCCTCCTCCCCAAACCTTTACTGTTGCCCATGTTATCAGTCAACTTTGACTGCCTCCTCCCTTGTATATAGTTAATTTTCAGTCTCTTGTATATAGTTTACAAGCAGATAATAATCTATTGTAAAGCCTGCTACTATATCATTTTATATTGTGAACCGTTATTTATATTCATTGTAAAGCTATTTGCTATGTTATGTTACACTGTGAACCGAGGTGATGTTTTGCTACGTGCCCCGGTATATAAAAATTCTTTAAATAAATAAATAAATAAATATGATACTTGAAGCACATAAACATCATGCTAAATCATAAATTTCTCTAATAGTACCAGATTTGATCATACTTAATCTTTTCACCCTTAAACAGAAATCTGAGCAATTCAATATCAGCAATATCCCTAATTGTTATATCCTGCTTCTTTCTCAGATACAGCTACAGACCCTCAGGAGTGAAAGTATTAATACAGACATCAACCTAGAATCTGAGATAAAGTCTCATGAATTTTGGTTGAGAGGTCCTGGTGCTGAGTGTATGGGCAGTATTGTGGGAAGCGCTGACACCCAAGAACCATCTAGTGTGTTTACGCCTGCAGTATTCCCACTAGCTTGTGCAGGGTCCCTCTGATTACGTTCTTCCTGCCTAGTGCCACGCCAGCCATGGCAGAAAGACCAAAATGGCCCATCTAGTCTGTACCACAAGAGGCCAGCTGGTTAGATGGTAGTTGAGGTCCCCAGGTAGGCTAGTGGAATACACTGCAGACTGGGCTGAACATTCAGAAGGCTTTTTCCAGAGTCCTCATTATAATCTTTGGAGCATAAACACTCGCCACCTATGTATTCCTTTCCATTCATTCTAAGGCTGTGAAATGTTCTGGAAGCAGCTGACAGCACCTGCAAGACCTGGCAGGGAAGATTTTAGAAAGGATACAAAATAAGTATGACCTGCATGGCAGCTCCAAAGGAGCCAAACACGGAGAAGGAGACTTTTCCAAGATGTGCATCCTGAAGAGAAAGGAAAGAGTTAATGAGCTTTGCAAAACAGGGAAGAGCAGGTCCACTAGATGACGCCATATCACAAAGCTGAGCACTGAATGGGTCATAGCTTCACATGTACAACCCACGCCCATAGCCAGTTCTAACCTGCAGCGGTATCTTTTAAGTATGCACTACATCCATTAAAACATTTTGAACAGAAAAACACATTGATAAGAAATGCAAATTATAAATAATTACTAATTCTATAAAAAATAAAACCAATAGAAATAAGACGCAGGGAGCTTAGACAAGTCTTTCTACCCCTACAGATTACATTTTACTGAATTTTAAACACTCATGGACTTCACGGCCAGCCAAGCTAGTAATGAACTGCTCACTTGCCTACAGCAGACAATGAAGGGGCAAGAAGGAGAAAGTTACACCCACTCCCCACCCAAGGTGGCTTTCTGCTCTTGGCTGAAAGTTTTCACCTGTATTAAACTTTACTCGTTGCTCTACAAGAGTCTTTTCCCATGCCATCTGATGCAAATGACATTTTAAGATGAAAGTTTGATAATGAACACACCTGAATCCCCTTGGGCATGGCAGCCTCATCAATCAGCAGCTCCAAAACATGGAAACACACAACCAGTACAGCAATACCCTGCCAGAGAGAAATATTACAGTGTTGTCACAAGATCCCTCATTCGCTCAGAGCGGTAATGGGAATAGCAAGAACCTTGCTGAGGGTGAAGGAACAGGCCACCTGGGTGAGAAGCCTATGCTCTAACTAGCTGCTGCCCTTCATTCTGTTAACTTAAGAGCTAAATTACTCACCAGGTGTCTACTTTACTTAAAATGAAATATTGGTTTGCTAATGTGGGCTTTATAAAACTACACCCGTCTCAAAGATCAGGCATTACATATCTCAAAGCTGTAGGTTCAAAATCATTGAGACAAAGATAATAAAGTGTCCCGTCTTTACCACTGAGAGAAACCAGACACCCCTGGCCCAGTCCTCACAAAGCTGACCAAAGAATTTACCGTTAAAGCCAGGAGCAGGGTCATCACCAGCGGGTACCCCAGGTTCCTCTGCCAGGGAGATGCTCGACCCCTCATTTCTGCAAAAACACATCCAGACTAAGCACCTTATTGCTCTCATTTTGCCCATCCACCCTTATTTATAGACATTCGATTTCTATGCTGCTCTGATCTAATATTCCAGAGGAGAAAAAAATGTAAAAAGGCAGAATAAATTCTGTCCAACAGTAAATAGCATACCATTTAAAAAAATGTAAATTGCCCCAGAAAACAAAAAACTGAATTGGGTAAAAAGTCCTTTTCCTGCACTAATCCAGCAACCTGGAGAAATGTTCTAGCCTGAGTAGCTTCAAATCTGTGTTATCTAAATATCCAAAAACTATTTTTAACCATGTCCAAGGAAAAGGTGGTATCTGGATATTTGGGATTTTTACAGGTAGAACACTTGCATCATATCTAGTATATAAATCTCTAATCTAAACACTTACACATGTTTTAGCTTGTGTTTTAATCAACAAACCTGAAGATTAACCCCAATGAAAGTTATTACAGAAAGCAAATCCCTGTGCTTATTGGCCTCTGCCTCTCCTGCCGTATTTAAAACATTTCATTAACCTTTAAATGGCTTTGCAGAATTCTGAAGCCTCACACATTTAGGGGGTTGATATTCAAAAGATTTACCTGGCTAACAGTTTTATCAAGAATTCTTAGTTCAAAATTCAACCCTCTCCTAAGTCTGCGCTAGCAAATTGCTACCCATACACATTTAGCTGGCTAAGAAGGGCTAGCTCGGGCCATTCTCACAGCAGGCTTCTTAGATTTAACTAGGCAGTGCAATAATTTAGCGCTACCGGGCTAAATCTGCATTGATTTAGCTGAGACAGGCTACTGAATATCCAAAAAAAAAAAAAAAAATAACTGGGTCAAGGTCCCCCCATTGTCTTTACCCATCCCCCTTAGGCTTTTAAATATTGAGTTCTTGGTGCAGATTGCCTGAAGTGTAGCATGAAAGATGTAGCTCAGGTTCATGTTCCTCTAGTTCTGGGGGTTTAGGAAACTCTTAATACATGTGGCTGCAGGGCAGAGGAGCCCTAACCAACGGCCTCAGCCTGAGTTCCAGTCATTTCTAGAGCACTAGTAAACAAATGGCAATGTATATATAAATATTCATAGAGCTTATCAGGAATTACACAGCCTGTATGTGGCAAAACGGAGGCCTGCCCAGCATGTTCCCCGCCTCCCCGAATGACCTGGAGCCAATGGTAACTTCAAAAGTCAAGGATGTTCACTTCCGGTCAAGCAAGATAGTCTGGTTTTAGATGTAACCAAAATATGCAAATTGATTCAAATGTATGCAAAATTTCACAAATATTCAATGGCCACTATCCTAAAAATTAGAACTGCTTGCAGTCCTTGAGAGTCCCAGGTAAAATAGCTCTGCCCTAGGTCTTAATTAACCTAGGTTTATATTTATTCAACACTTGTCAACCTAGAACATGGCTGTTGCTCCCCGGAGACTAATTATACACCTTCTGCCATTTGTAGCTGTTCTATGCTGCCTCTAACCCTGTTCTTCACCCACTGTTCCCTCTTCTCACCTTACCCAAGGTTTTTTTATGAGCTCGAATTGCAAGAAGCTGTTTCTTCAGCACTGCCATGTTCAAATTCAGCCAGCAGGATGTTTTGCCTAAGACAGAGAAAAGTTAGTTAATATTTCAACCTCCAGCGACTTATAGCACTAGCTAGATTCTATGCCTGTCCCTTTTCAGGAAGGACCATCATGACAGTCAGATATAACTGCGCTAGTGCAGCACTTCCCAACCCTTTCCTGGAGGCACATCTAGCCAGTCAGATTTTCAGCATTACCACAATGAATGTGCATGAGATAGATCTGCATTACATTGGAGACCCAGGATGTGAAAAACCATCTCATGCATATTCATTGTGGCAATCCTGAAAATCTGATTGAATAGATGTGCCTCCAGGGGAGGGTTGGGAGACACTGAGTTAGAGAACCAAGCCCCAAAGGAACTGAGGAAAGTAAACTGTTGTGGGGATTTTCTAACATACCAGAAATCTTGCGGGAAATGGCAGCCTCCTCAAAAGCTGTACAGCTCAGCTGCTCGTCCAAATCCTCCAACAGCTGCGTGAGGAAAGATCAGAATCAGCCATCTCTGGCAACAACAAAGCGGAGCTCAGTATGCCTGGGTGCTAGAATTCAAACTCAGAACAAGGCTGAAAGCAGACCCTGCCCCCCTCACCTTCTAAACAGCTTTCTTGCTCCCTGATAGACCTTAAAGAACAATGACAGTAATAAACTCCCAGATCACTAAAATTATATTATATGACTATCCCTCCATGAGTGTGCACAAGACATCAAATAAGAACCAGCAATGTGTGAACTATCACTGACACTGTAGGCCATAAACCTTGGTCTCAGATTGCCATATCCTATCCAATCGGCAGTGCTCACCACCTGCCAGTATGGGACAGCACTTTTGCAAGCCCCAGCAAGAAGTGCATCACACGAGTCCTTACCCGAGGTTTCACCAGTAACGTCCCAGTGACTGTGAACATGCGCGACAGGCCCAGTGGGGTGCACACTGTGGACACAAACACACCTCCCTTTAGTTACATGCCATGCAGTTCTCATAAGCCACTAGGTGGCGATAGACTTCCTTTACTATACTGAGGCATCCATAGGGCTGGAGCTCTGAGGACAGGAGGATGAATCTGCCCTAGTAGGTAGGAAGTGGAGATCTTGGGGCGAAAATCATGGCATTCACCCCAAGCCCTGAACGCTGGGTGAGGGCCACTAAGCAGCAAAAGATGGGAAAGGCGGGATCAGCCATACATTGACCTATGCCAAAGAGGCATCACCATAAGCTGTGTGTCTGCTAGGGATGTACAACAACAAAAAAAAAATTTCTTTTCAGGGCGCACTAATTAAAATGACAAAAAGAGTACTTCCCTAGTGCCTGCTTGTGCAGAGAAAGGGATGGCAACATCTTCTCGTGCACTGGCATATATGCAAGCTGAGTCAGAAGGCACGCGCTAGCATGCTGAGGGGATGGTGTCATCCCATGCGGGGCCTCAAGGCTCAGCGTTAGGAATTATTCAGTATGGATGTGCTGTTTCGTTTCAATTAGTGTGCAATGACATTTTTTGGCTACACACCACTATCATTCAGTAGTCAGAGCCCAACAGTTATCTGGTAGGGGAAATGTGCTAGAGGAAAATTAGTTATCTGCTAATTTTCGTTCCTGTAGTATCACGGATCAGTCCAGACCGTGGATTGAGCCTCCTGTCCAGCAGATGGAGACAGACCAAAACTGAAAGGGTATCCTATATCAGGACAGAGCCTACCTTGCATCCCTTCAGTATTTGTCTGTCTGACTGAAGCAGAGGTAAAAAAAAACAAGCTGCCGATTTATATTGTCTTTCCTTTTGACCTTATTTATTTGTTTTAAATGCAGGGGAATGAACTTCCCTATTATTACAGCCGGGGAATTAAATGTCCCGGGGGCCAAGGCAGCTATATAGGGGAGTGACTGGACCACCAGTATCGCCCCAAATACATAGGTCACCGGGAAGGGAGCCTAGACTGAGTAACTCAAGGGGCAAGCCCCCTTAGGGTCCCCAAGAGCGAGGAGACAGCGCTGTCTCCTAAAATAACAGAGCTTCTTCAAACTTTTTTTTTTTTTAAATTTACAAAGAAGAATACTTGCTTGATCTTGTCAGCGAGAGAAAAACCCCACAGGGCAAAGGTAAAGTAATAAGGAAAGGGAACCGCAGGGTGAGCTGTCGCATCTGCTGGAGACAGACAAATACTGAAGGGCTGCAGGGTAGGCTCTGTCCTGACATAGGATACCCTTTCAGTTTTGGTCTGTCTCCATCTGCTGGACAGGAGGCTCATCTCACCGTCTGGACTGATCCGGGTACGTACAGGGAACTGGGGTTTTTGGGGGAGTTCAGGATGAGGATGAGGGGAGGGAAAGCGTGCTGGCTGAGATCTGGAAGAGTGCTCTTTAGGTGGTTTGCATTCAGGGTTGCTGTGTCTTATACGTGTGATGGGGAAAGCAATGGTGACCCCCTTCTCCCCCTCAATATCAGTGGGAGACCCACTCTGGCTGATTTGCTCTGGGTATTAAAGCCTGCTAAGGTAACCTGGAGAAGATGCGCCGGGCCTCAGAATGGCATACTCTCTGGAACACTGCAGCCTTAAGTGATGTTGAAAAGCTTCTTTGAGAGGATGCCCTTTCAAATCATCGGTTTAAGTTAAAAATAAATAAATCAAACCAGAGGTGCATTGACAGCTCAAGATCCGAAATCTTTGAAGATGCTTTTAGGAGGGAATCTGGTAGGACAACCCATTCCCATCTCACTGGTCTGGCCTGCAAGTCCTAGGGAAGCGTTATCACTTACCTCCCCATGTGACTACTAGTACCCGTTTAACTTTATACTGTTTATTCAGCATTCCCTGAAAGTGCTGTAAGTTAAAAGGCGCAGAGCTTCTTTAGGCACACATCTGTTGCTAACCAAGGCCTCTAATAGAAAAATGAATTCTTGCTTGCTAATTTTCGTTCCTCAAATACCACAGATCAGTCCAGACTCCTGTTTTTTGCCTCCCTGCCAGCAGATGGAGACAAATGTTTCACTGACAGTGCCATATAACCTAGTGTGCCACCTGCAGTCCCTCAGGTGGTTTGCTTTCAAGGATGCTGTACCCAAGCCAAGATGAACATCAATAAAATACTAACAACTAACACTCCAAACCCCCGCTCAACGAGCAGGAAGAAGGTGAAGCCTTAAAATTGGAAATCCTTTCCAACCATAACAAAGGAGTAAATGTCACTGAATCACTCGAGAACTCTGCATCACAAAAACAAATTAGAATGAGCAGACTCTTCAGAACAGGTGGGGCTCTGGATTCATCTGTGGTATTCCAGGAATGGAAATTAGCAGGTAATAACCAATTTTCCTTTTCTGTTCATACTCCAGATCAGTCCAGACTCCTGGGATGTACCCAAGCTCTCCTAAATACAGTGGGACCATGAAAGTCCCCCCTCGCAGAACACACTCACAAAAAACCATAGAATCCAGCACATGGACATCTAACCAATGTCTGGTGAAAGTGTGCAACAACTTCCAAGTAGCCACCCAACAAATCTCTTCTGGAGACACTTGAGATTCAGCCCAAGAAGTCACCTGAGAATGAGTCAAGTGAGCCCTCAACCTTTCTGGAAGAGGACAACCCTTACAAATGTAAGCTGAGCCAATAGCTTCCTTCAGCCAGCATGCAATCATCGCCTTGAACGCTTTAACACCCTTTTCTTTGGACCATTCCAAAACACAAAGAGATGATCAGATATCTGGAAACTATTAGTGACCTTAAGATATCTCAACAATGCCCGCCACTCTTCCAGCATTCAAAGTTCTTTTGCGTGAGGTGCGGAAGAATCCAAATTCTGAAAATCCAGAAGCTCCAGAGTTTTGTTTTTTCTTGTATTATTCTCTTTATTGGTTTCAATATGCATAACATGATGGAGGTTTTGCTCTTAGTTGGTATTAAACAATTTGCATTGTATCAGTTGATCCGATTATTGGTTGTACCTGCCATAGTGTGGGACTTGTTCTCTGTTCATGTTTTGTCCCAATAAAAAAATTTTGAAAAAAAAAAAAAAGAACTCAATAATAATCCAACAAAACGAAACCAGAACAATTTTACATATACATTAAGTCCCCCCCCCCCCCCCCCCCCCAGATGCATCAAGTTAGTTTCACATACACTCGCTAATACTGCCAGAGGAGCTACTGCAAGTAGCTTGGAAAGGCAATCAAAACAGATTCAATGCCTAATATCGCAGCAATTTAACAATATCAAGCCAGAAATAGTTATAGGGAGACAGTTTTCCCAAGAAGATAAGGAGCCCAGATTGAATGATATTTCTGCATATTATTCCATTTAACAGCTGAGAGTTTACTCAGTATGCAAACTCTGTCCAGCTGCTAAAGAATTTTACTGGTCGCCGGCATAGATTGGTGTCTCCAGTGGGTAGCAATCTAGATTCTAGTTGTGATCAACATGTTCTGCCCTAGAGACAATCCTGGCTCAAGTTTAAGTAACAAGGCTGTCCTAGCATGTAGTGCAAAATGGATATGCAGTGATAAAAGACTCAGTTCGTTTCCACATCCCTTGAATAATGGGACAATCCCACCAGATATGGATAAATGCCCCAACTTTACCATAGTCCCTCCAGCAGAAGCTACTAATATTAGAGTACATTTTTTTGGAGCCGCTCAGGTGTGTAATACTATCTGTATAACATCTTGTAACAATTTTCTATTAATAAAGTTGAGATAGATACCTTACGAGCACGCAATATAATTTAAACCCACTCCTCTACGGTGTAGGTTGTCAGATAAGTGTTCCCAGAGATCAGAAGTTTATTTTATTGAATATATTGGATTTGGAGGCAGAGCCTTATTTCCTGTCTTTAATTGGACAAATCATTATTTAACTGGTTAAGTGGTGGAGGAAAGCTTTAATCACTCAGGAGGCAGCGCTGTGCTCCTGTACTGAGAAAATATATCTTATGGAAAAACTTAGAGCAATTAGACAAGATGCTCTAGGGAAATTCGAGCGGGTTTGGGCAGCCTGGGAGAATTGGAGGTTAGCCTAAATTTGGTGTATTTTGTATTTTATGTACATTGTTGGTAAATATTGGCATACCTTTTTATTGATATTAACTGCTAAAATTGTATCCTTTGCTGTTTTGGTGATATTTTATGATTTACATTATTGTTATAAGCTGAGTTCTCTGGAAGGTTGAAGATTAAGGGGGTAGGGGAAGACAGGAGGCAGTGGGCTTAGGTACTGGATGATGGAAACATCAGATACAAGTGTTTGACATAGGAGCATATTCATTTGCTGGCATAAACTAGTGTCTTCTGAAAGGATACTCTGTTCTTATATTGTTTATATCTGTATATGTTCTTAAAACACTGCTGAAACTTTTGTATTTGTCAACCAAAGCTAATAAAACAAACAAACAAAAAAACCACGAACCGCTGGTGGTCTGGCCTGATGGCTATATGTAGTTATGCCTCTGTCAAATTGAGAGGGCTAGGAATTCTCCCTTGTGCACTATGACTGAATGCAGGGTCTCCATGTGGAACCAAGGAACCTTGAGGGCCATATTTACTTTTTTTAAATCCAAAATCAGACTGAACATTCCCTCTTGTTTTGGTACCACGAAATAAATGGAATACCTCCCTGTCCTCTGATCTTGTTAAGGAACCGGCACTATTCCCCCAAGACCCTGCAAGCGGTCCATTGTCCCCTGGACAGCCACATGCTTGGCGTGGAGAGCGGAAGGGGAGATGATGTACACCTATCGTATTGGCCAAGCAAAATTCTAACGTATAGCCATCTTTTATCACACTTAGGACCCACTAAGTCTGTCGTAATTCTGATCTACTCCTTGTAAAAAAATGGGACATATCTCCCCTTACATATGCCTTGTACATAAGAACAAATCGGCAGAAAAAGCATTAGGATCATCAAAATCCTCCTCCAGAGGGTCTTTTTCCAAACTACAGCCACCCCACTCCACTTTGAGCCCGGAAACTGCAGGAGATAATGGGGGTGCAGAATCCCCTGCTTCCCCAGCCATTCCTGATACTGCAGTGGCCAAAATGGCCGCCGTTCCCACATTTGCCCCTGATGCTTGTGGCAGCTGCTTGGCTCGCTGCCCCCAAGATGCATCGAGTGGACAAGCTGACTGTGATAGCTGCGACCGCACTTACTATATGGCATCTGGAGTCGCTGCAGTCACCTCAGTGCTGCCCCCCCCCGCCCCAGTGAGAACGAGGTGAATAGTTCTGCGCCTGGAGTCACCGGAGATTGAGACCGCCATGAGTTAAGCATGTCCCTGGAAAGCTTTGCCGTTTCTAAAAATTATTTTTTTTTTTTAAACTTTAATGTCCCAACATGCAGGAAAATATACTTCCCTGTATATAGCTGGGCTCGCAAAGCAGCAATCAAATCTCCTGAAGGATAAGGGAACTGGACCACCAGCTGTACACCTCCAAGGATTACAGGATCAAGTTGCTCTTAAGGGTCACCAACCCTCTCTCTGCTCGTCCACCTATAACCAGGAAGGATGGTCCCACCAGCATCTAACAACCCCCTGGGAGTAAAAAATACAGATAAACTATCTTCTTCCTTTTTCTAATACTCCAGACTGCAGGTTTTACACAACTACCATCTACGGAAGGCAGAGAAATACAAGTCAATACCGAGGGACTGTAGGTGGCACACTAGGTTATATGGCAGTGTCAGTGAAACTTTTATTCTGTCTCCATCTGCTGGCAGGGAAGCAAAACTCAGGAGTCTGAACTGATCCGGGATATGAACAGGAACTAAATTCTTGCTGGCAAGCAAAGCTGCTGTAGAAAGGTCACAGTGCAGCAAGCCGATCTCAAACTGTTCCCATCTACGCCCTCCAACACCAAAGTACTTACACAGAAGCAGCAGTACCCCAAAAAGGGAGATGCAGGAATATAGATAAGGAAGATAATATTCCCAGAGATCTGAAACAAGGTAAATACAAACAGATCACAACACTGAAAGAGTTTATACCACAGTGACTGTACTCACACACAATTCAAACTCATACCACAACGGTAGATCTCTACAAACCCTTAACCCCATCAATAGGAAGATTTCACCGTGACCATAGAAGCATGAGGGCAGGCAGAAAAAGGCCATATAGCCAATCTAGTCCGCCCATCCATCCAATTTATCTAGCCCTTACAATTCCCATCACTCCCTCAGAGATCCCCTATATTTTTCCCATGCTTTCTTGAATACAAGATACCGCTTTTGCCTCCATCACCTCCCACTGGGAGGCCCTTCCATTCATCCACTACCCCCTTCGTAAATATATATTTCCTAAGATTATTCTTTAGTCTATCCACTTTCACCCTCGCTCCTTGACCCTATGTTCTAAAACCTTCCTTCCTTTGAAAGAGGCTAGCCTCCTGTGCATGGAAACCTTTGAGATATTTACGTCTCTCCCCTATCTCCTCTTTCCTCTAGGGCAGTGGTTCTCAACAGGGGTGTTGGGATACATTAGTGTGTTGTGAAGTCCCGGGAGGTATGTCACAGAGCCAGCAGAGGACTGATCTTTCCTCATCAGCCTGGGTGGGAATTGGCTGACTTCTCTTTTATTGGATTTGGCAGGAAGCTGGTCTTGTTTCCTTCTCTTCCTATCCAGTGGGAGGTTGTTCCTTCCTCCTTCACCCAGATCAAAGCACAATATCACCAAGCCCTGTTCATATGGGCCTGGCAGGACACCAACTTTATCTTCCTCTGTCTGGCAGTGAGGCAAGCTGATGCTCTCTTCACACCATGGGGCCTGGATGTGAAAGCAGGAGCATAAGGGAGAAAGGTGAGAGATCTGTAGATCTGCTGCTGCCTCATCTTCCTCTCCTCAATGCTTCTTGCTCTCATCTGCTGCTGATAAAGAGGGAGGGAGACTCTGGACTGGACAAGTTTTCTGCTTGCTGGGAGCCAGGTGGTTGGAAATATACTGGGCAGGAAGGCATGGGAAAATAGAGAGTCAGGTGTGGGGGAAAGGAAATTGGAATACTAGATATGGAGAGGCAGATGAGGGAGAGTTTGGGGGCTGTTAGGCAGGGAAGAGAGATTGAAGTGGAGAGATGGAGGTGTGGAGCAGCTGAGCAGGAAGGAGTAGGAAAGAGGTGATCAGATGCATTCTGGGTAGGGAAGAGCAGAAAGTTGAACAGGGGAGAGAGGGAGCATGGGGAAGAGAATGTAGGGGGGAGGTGTCAAATGTTGGATGATTGAGTAGTTGGGAGAAGTAAGGTGTGATGGGGACATGGAGGGGAGTGACTGGGTACAAGGGCCATACCATGTCAGTTTTGAGAATATGCATTTCTTCTCTCTTTGAGCTTTGCTTAGTGGAGGAGGAAATATATTTGTTACTAGTCTCCAGTTTTGCACTGCATGCAGAAGGTGGTCTTGGGGTTTCCAATCCAGGTTTTGTTTCCACATTTGTAATTTGTGGTCTTTTATTCTATATTTGGTGAAGGCAGGTCCGTCTGTGTGCATGTGAGTGAGATGAGGTACTTTACTAGATTTGTATCAGCCTTATTTGTTGTATTTTCTCAATATTATTTCACACTGGTGGAGAACTGCTGCCTTTTCATGGGTAGGGCTATTGCTGTTTCATTTCTTGGAGTTAGTGCTGCTGAGGTATGGCAAGTTTGATAGACATGTACAGAGTGGGGTTTGTTTGTATTATTTTACAAGGACGGTGTTTGTAATGCTGTTAAGATGACACCAGAATCAGAATATCTTTTTTGTATGGTGAGTTGTACAGGGAAATGTCTTAGTTCTGCTCTGCATCCATTATTAGAAAGCAGGGGACTCCTGTGGATGCAGAGCATATGCTTATATTTAGTCCCATGATGGTCATGTGTTCAACGTGTCACGCATGTGACATCATCTCTCAGGTGTGTCCTGATAGAATAAAGGTTGAGAACCACTGGGCTAGAGTATACATGTTCAGATTTTTAAGTCTATCCCCATATGCTTTAGAACAAGGACCACTGATCATTTTAATAGCCACCCGCTGAATGATTCCATCTTGTTTATATCCTTTCGAAGGTGTGGTCTCCAGAATTGTACATAGTATTCCAAGTGAGTTCTCACCAGGGTCAGTATCACCTCCCTTTTTCTGCTGACCATTCTCCTCTCCCTATGCAGCCAAGTATCTTTCTGGCTTTTTGCCATCACTTAAGCCGCCTGTCTGGTCACCTTAAGGTCAGATACCCCAGATCTTGCTCTCCTTTGGTGCTTAGATTTTCGCCTCCAACATTGTACCTTTCCCTTGGGTTTTTGCAGCCCAAATGCATTACTCCTTTCCCCTCATTCTAATGTCCCACTCCCTCCTTTGTTAGAAGGGTCTCAACTTATAGTCAGAGTCTCCCTCCCCTTCACTCTGAGACCAGCTACCCAGATACGTACCATACAGGGATTCTCTGCTGGCCGCATTATCGTCCACAATCGCTGATGCCACCCACATAATTCCCAACAGGAGCAGAGTCAGCAGCGAGAGCACTACAAAGGTCTCGTACACGCGGGCCATGATCCCCTGCAGGGTAACCAGAAAGATGTCACTGCAAGATCTCAAGAGATTATGGAAACCTCAAGTCACATATGGAAAAAAATCATCTTTACCTTCTTAGATCCTGCAAATCCTTCAGCCTCAGTAAAGAAATAAGCAAAGGGCATGAGGAAGATGAGGGAGAGGTTGGAGAAGAGAAATATCAAATTCCATAGTCCTACGGAGAAAAAGAGAACAGAGTGAGGGCGGTACAGAAGGCCCCCACCTCATACCCTGTCAGAGAATATCAGCACAGTAAGCCAATCATGGAAAGGAAGGTTTTTCCATCTGTAAATCAAGTAAGTCCCTCCATGCAGAGAGCTCTGTAGTTGTCTGAAGAGAAAAGAGCTCACCATGGATGAGAGAGCCGTTCAGCCACTGGATGTAGTAGTTCTGGGGCAGGGAGAGCAGCACCTCATTGCTGATGATGGAGAAAGGAAGGAGGAGAACAGCTCCCACAGACACGGCCAGAGTGAAGGTGCACATCCAGAGCCTGCAACACATCCAAAGTACAACCCCAGTGAGACACCAAGCCAAAGCACACCAGAACAAGTACTGTCTGGCTCACATCCTAGAAGAAAACACCCGAGACCAAATGCTCTTGTATCAGGATAAGATGAGCGCAGTTAGTACAGATTTTGTGGTTCTGTTCCTCCCTGCAAGTTTGGTAGGAAACCAGAATGGGAGAGAACTGATGGCAAAGCATAAAAGATTGGCTAATTACTACATGCAATTTTCTGAACTGTCACTAGATGGAGCCAGAAAAGGAAAAAAAATAAACCCTAAGACTCCCAAAACTCCTAACTATTTCAAAAAACAAGGAATTTACAACCACCAATTCTCTCTTAAACAGCCAGCTATTCATTTTTCAGCCTCTCACGCCACCAAAATAGTTGTACATGGGAAGACTTTTTATATGTCCATACCTTATATGATCATTAGGCACCAAACATACACACTTGTATTAACCGTATAAAACAGTCTTGATATCGCAGAAAACTTTTATGCAGTGTGGAGAATTACACTCCCCTCTAAATGAAGCAGCAAGCAAGCTCTTCCTTGGTGGTTCATTATTTAGAGAGAAGTATATGTTTTCATGCTTCAGGGAGAAAAAAAACCTTTTGGAGGAAGAGCTTGCTGCTTCATTTAGAGGGAAGTATAATTCTCCACACTGCATAAAAGTTTTCTGCGATATGAAGACTATTTTATAGTGTTACTTAAGTGGGGGGTGGCAGAGAAAGATGTGACCTGTGAGAGGAAGTGGAGCCAGGACTGGGTGTGAACTACCGCCCCCCCCCCTAAAATAAAATACATATCCGAACACAGTTCTCTCGCTTTTTCTCCTCCTTTCCCCTTCCCCCCGCCCCATGGCTCTCCGTTTCCAGCCCTCACCAGTGCCTCAGCTCCCAGCTCTCCTTTGCCCACCAGAACGGATTTACACCACTGGGCTCAGCTCCAGGTCCCTCAGGTTTTGGGGGAGGGGGGGGGGGAGAAGTCCATTCTAGGTCATTCCACCAAAAATTAAGCCCAGGTAAAAAAAGACAAAAAGGAGGTGAATTAGCACAAGTTTGAAACTTGTGAACAGTAGTGTAGTAGCCAGAGTTGATGCCTTGGCGATTGGCATCACAGCTCACAAGTTTCAAACTTGTGGCAAATCGACCCCTTTTTGTGCCTGTTACTTGTGCTGCAGTGTCTGCTTCAGGGTCACCCCCTCCTCACCTGTTCTGCAGGGGAGGGGGTGGGGGCTGAATTAGTGAGCAGAATGGTTACCCCCCCCCCCCCCCCCGCAGGCTGCCTGGAACAGAACACCCCTGGATGCTCTGTTTCACATCTGAAAATAACATGGTGTAACTCCTAGGCCATTCCCCCACAATTTAAGCCCTGATACCTAACGATTATATGAGGTATGGACAACATTTTTGGTGGCGTGAGAGGCTGTAAATATGAAGGCACCATTTTCACTTGTTTACTAGCTGACCATTTAAATGAGATGTATTTAGATTCAGTATTTTTCAGTTACAGCAAGTTTTTTTGGGGGAGGGGGGGGTCAGAGTTTGGGGTTTTTTTTGTTTTTCTGAATAGATTCTTACTTTGATCCACCTTCCTATTTCATTATAACAAACGTTTTTGATTTTGTATTTGGTTGCTAGATGGAGCCAACCAATTCCCCCTGAAGTCTACTAGCCCGAGTCTCTAGAGACGTCCTACTGAGTGAGAGAGTTGGAGGCTCTGCTGGGCTAAGCAGCTTATCACCATGGTTCTAGCCTTGTTTCACTCCCAGAGGAACGTAAAATGCAGGCCCAGTGACGCACAGGATGTCAGCGTTTCATCTGCTGCCCTTGTTTTCAGGCAGGGGGGTGAGGCGCTCTAGGAAAGGGAGGTGAAAAGGGAAGGAAATGACAACAAAACAGGCTCAACCGGCTCAGGCAGTTGCACCACCTTTTACATCCAGCTTTAAATTTCTGTCCAAGATGATGAATAAGGACCTTAGCCGACAGGAAACTAAACATTAGAACATGTGTCCCTGCCCCCACAGGCGATTATAAAAAGCAGCTTCAGCCATTACCAGCAAAAGGTCTGAGGATTGAACACCGTCTGTCTTGATATCGGTATGTGAAATCTCCCGCACCACACACTGCTGAGGCTGAAAGGCTCAGAGGAAGGGCCCAGTGGGATGAAGGAAGTTCATTTCTTTCTTATTTTTCCCCTAATTCTCGTAGCTACCTTTTGTTTGGGTACCAGTTGAACAGGAAAAGGTGCTCAAAAAGCTGAAGTGTTTTCTTCAGCTCTAGGACCAGAACCTTTTCCCCTTAAACTATTAATGCCTGGACGAAACCTTTTGGGTGCAAATGGGTGCTAGAATGTAAGAAAACTCTACTCCTAACCATCTAAAATTGCATTTTACCCTTTAATAGGTTTAAATATTGCATCTTTTGCTCTGTACATTTACCTTTTAGCCTTAAATTTCAAACCACTGTAAATCCATTTCAATCTGCCTTCCACTACCTATATTCCACAGAATTCAAATTCTCCAGCAGCCTCTCCATGGCTCAAGTCCAGGGGTCATTACTCAATCCTCATCCACCCTGACGTATCCCTTGCTTCTGACACTGTTGATCACCATCTACTCCCTTGACATTGACCTCACATGTATTTTAGGATCCTGTTTTATCTTGGTCCTCCTGCCTCTTTCAGCACATCTTGAGGGATCTTTCACCACTCTCCCAGTCTGTGAACCTCTGAGCTCTGTCTTGCCCCACCTTCTCTGATCTCTCTTCCCACATCATTCAGCATCTTCTATATATGCTAATGCCCCCCCCAAACTACCTCTGCACAGAACATTCACCCAGAATCCAGACCCAAATCTTTACCTGTTTATCTAAAATTACTGTCTGGATGCCCTACCATCATCTTAAACTTAGCATGGCCAAGACAAATTCTCATTGTTCCTCCTAAATCCATTTCCAGCTCTCTTTCTATGGATAACGTCACCCTATTATAGGAAAATTGGTTCTTACCTGCTAATTTTCATTTCTGTAGTACCATGGATCAGTCCAGATTCCTCTGTTTTGCCTCCCCACCAGCAATGGAGACAGAGAAGTTTTGATGGGCTCTGCCCTAGGTGCCACCCACAGTCTGTCAGTATTTCCATATATCAAAGCAGAACTCTTAAACAGTAGCATCAAACCACTAAACCCCCACCCCAACCAGGGGAGAGAATTCTCGCCTCTTAAAGAATCCTGCTCACAAACCTCAAAAGGAACAGGACAGGCGAAAACTACTGAACAAGTAAGAAAATACTCTGCCTAGCAATATACATCAGAATGAGCGGACTCTCAACCCGGGCGGGACTCTGGACTGATCCATGGTACTACAGGAACGAAAATTAGCAGGTAGGAACCAATTTTCCTTTCCCTGTACGTGCCAGGATCAGTCCAGACTCCTGGGAATTACCAGAGCTCCCCTAACCTAGGTGGGACTCCGAGAGGGCTGCTCGAATCACACCAGCGCCGAAACCCCCAGAATCTAGGGCCTGGACATCCAAACAATGTCTGGCAAAGGTGTGCAAGGATTTCCAAGTAGCTTGGCATTCCGCCCATGAAGCTGCTTGCGAATGAGTAGAATGTACTCGTATACCAACTGGACTCTGACGGCTCTGTAATAAGTACGCTGAGCTCATACCCTCTTAACCAGCGAGCGATCACTGCTCTAGATGCTTTATGGCCCTTCTTAGAGCCAGAGTACAAACAGATGTCCAACACATGAAAAGAATTAGTCTCCAAACAACGCAACAGAACGCGACGCACATCCAGCTTTCTCAATTCTCTGGACTTGGTCTGAAAGATCTAAATCTGGAAAAGATGGGAGCTCCATAGACTGATTGAGATGAAACGAGACGACCTTAGGAAGAAAGGAGGGAACCGTCCGCAACGAGACCTCCGAATCCATAATTCTCAAAAAGGGCTCCCTATGCCTGAAGCTCCGACATCCGGCGAGCCGATGAAATAGCCAAAAGGAAAATCGCCTTCAGGGTAAGGTCTTTCAAAGTTGCCCTCTTCAGGGGCTCAAACGGCTCCAAACATAAGGCTCTGAGAACAGGTTAAGGTTCCAAGAACAAGGACCGGTGGGCGCAAATGTTTCCCCCCCCGGAGAAAGCGTGCCACGTCCGGATGAGCCGCTAACGGTAGTCCTTGAAAAACCCCCAAAACAACCTAGGGCCAACACCTGGACCCTTAAGGAATTGCTTGATAAGCCCTTAGACAAGCCGGCCTGCAAAAATGACAAGATATCCGGCACCAAAGCTCGAAAGGGTCTCACTGCATGTTCAACACACCAAGACTCAAAAACTCTCCACACTAGCATAAGCGAGAGAAGTAGAGGGCTTCTGTGACCGTAAAAGGGTAGAGAACATAGCGACCAAGTATCCTTTTCCCTTTAGACGTTACCTCTCAAAAACCATGCCACGAGACAAAAGCGATCCGCCTCGTCCATACATACAGGTCCCTGGTGTAGAAGATTGGGAAGGTCCCGGAACCTCAGAGGACCCTCCACTACCAAGTTGACCAGGTCCAGGAACAAAGGACGCTTTGGCCACTCTGGGGCTACCAGGATTACCTCAGATGCATGAATCTCTATTCATTGCAGCATTTTGCCTATGAGAGGCCACAGCGGAAACACGTACAGGAGTATGTCTCTTGGCCAGGCGAGAACCAGAGCATCTACCCTTTCGGCTCCTGGCTCTCTGCTTCGATTGAAGAAACACGGAGCTTTGGTGTTGGACATTTGCCATCAGATCCATCCGTGGAGTGGACCACTTGTTGCAAATGATCTTGAATGCCTCGGAGAGAGCTCCCACTCCCTTGGATCTAGCTCGTGGCAACTGAGGAAATCGGCCTGAACATTGTCGCCTCCGGCAATGTGGGAGGCCGTGATCCTGGCTAGGTGCTGTTCTGCCCAACAAATCAACAGCTGCGCCTCTCCCGCAACTGGCTGACTTTTGGTTCTGCCTTGGCGATTGATGTAAGCAACCACAATTGCGTTGTCTGAGAGAACTCGGACAGATTTCCCCTGCAGGAGAGGGAGGAAAGCCTGTAATGCTAAGCGGACCGCTCTGGTTTCCAAGCGATTGATCGACTACCGAGCTTCTTCCGCCGACCACTGTCCCTGTACCGACTTCTCTTGACACACCGCTCCCCAACCGGATAGACTGACATCCATAGTAACCACCGTCCATTCGGGAACCTCCAGGGGAACCCTGCAACTCAAATTGGACGTGAGGAGCCACCAGTCCAGGTTGAGCCGAGCAGTCTGTGAGAGGAAGCTGAAGGTGAAAGTGTTCAGATACCGGATTCCAATGGGAGAGTAATGCTAATTGCAGAGGTCTCATATGCGCAAAGGCCCATGGGACTAACTCCAGAGTGGACGCCATTGACCTCAGAACACAAATAATCTAAAACTTTGGGTGGTTGCTTGGATAATAAATCCCGGACTTGCCCCTATAGTTTCACAATTCGCTCATCCGTCAAAAAGACTCCCCTGACTCATGTTGAAGAGGGCTCCAAGAAACTCCAACGTCTAGGAAGGGACCAGAAGACTCTTGGCGGGATTGACCACCCACCCGAGAGATCGCAACAGCTGAAGTACTCGTTGCACCACCGACCAGCAAAGAGATTCCGATTTTGCTCGAATCAGCCAATCGTCCAGATAAGGATGTACATACAACCCTTGCCCTCTGGAGCTGTGCTACCACCACAATCATAACTTTGGTAAAGGTCCTGGGTGCCGTGGTCAGTCCGAATGGAAGGTCCCGAAATTGGAAATGCTTTCCCATGATGGAGAAGCACAGAAACTTCTGGTGGTCGGCAGGTATGCTTCTGTGATATCGAGCAAAGCAAGATATTCTCCCCTGTGAACTAATGCAATGACCGATCTGAGGTCTCCATGCAAAAATGGGGAACTCGAAGGCACATGTTGACCCTTTTGAGATTGAGGGTGGGCCGAAAAGTGCCTTCTTTCTTTGGCACCCTAAAGTAAATGGAGCAGTGCCCCCAGCGGCACTCCACGGAGGGAACCGGACAAATTGCGTCTAGATCCAGGAGCCGCTGTAGGGTGTCCTGTACCGCTTTTCTGCATACGAGCATGGGGAGACAAGAAACCGGTCGTGAGGGGCGCCGTACAAAATCTAATACGTAACCTTGTCTTATGATGCTGAGGACCCACTGGTCGGAGGTTTGGCCCATTCCTCGTAAAACAGGGACAATCTGCCCCCCCCTCCCCCGCCGGGACAGAGGAAGGGTCCAGCCTGGCATCATTGGGAAGATTTGGGTCCTCCTGGAGGCTGAGAAGCCCCTGCTCTTCCGAAGCATCGTCCCCGAAAGGACTGCGACCAGGATTGCTGTCTGCTGGAATTCTGGCGACAGGAGGACCCCGATGACCTTGAGGATCGAAATCTTCTATTTCCTCTCAAACGCGATCTAGGAGGAAAGGAACTCCGCAGCTTAGGCTTATCCTCCGGAAGCTTATGGACTTTTTCTCCCAAAGATTGAATCATATCCTCCAGGTCCTTTCTGAAGAGGAGTTTGCTCTTAAACGTCAGAGATCCCAGCTGAGCCTTAGATGATACATCCGCTGCCCAGTTCCTAAGCCACAGCAATCTTCGAGCATAGACCTTGGATACCATAGACCTAGCCAAGGTTTGTAAAAGATCGTAAAGTGCATCCGCACTATAAGCCACCGCCGCCTCCAGGCGGCTGGCTTGGATAGCTCTCCTCTTCCGAGAGCGTGGAGCAACCTTACAACATTTGGACCCAGCGGAGCCATGCCCGCAAGGAAAAACTACTGCACATAACAGCCCAAACTCCCAGCGCTGAAACCTCACAAATTGAGGCCCAAGTCTGATGTATCCCACTCCCTGAATAGCAAATATGTTACTGAGAGCTGAAAAGGAAAAGATTTTGAAGGACCCCGGAGGCAGACCATAACAGGATCAATGGATCCCATGCGGGAATCCTCTGAAGTGGCCTTGATCCCCAGCTCCTCCACAATAGCGGGAATCAAAGGACCAAGCTCGTCCTTCTTAAAGAGCCTCACCACTTTAGGATCATCGCCCTCCACCTGAGGGCCAGCAGACGATAGATCTGAACCCCCTCCCTTACAATCTAGTCAAGCCACAACAAATAAGAGTTTGCGGCAAACAAAGGAAAAGATTCAAAGTCTCAAAGGTGAGTTAATATGAGGGGGTCTGAAGTCAGAAACCATTTTATCTAACTGGACAAGGTTGTAAGAATGTTACAGACTCAAAAAGCAACCTATAAAAGCTAGAACCTACAAGCATGACCAATGTTTCATCTTATTCTGCCAGCCCTCAGCTCAAAACCTTGGGAGTTGTCAGATTCCTCTGCAACAAATCAGAACACTGCTAAAATGTTTCTCTCTATACCATCAAAAGCCACTCCTTCCTTTCTGGACACATTACCAAATCTCCACTCTCTCATCCTCTCCAATGTAGACTACAACCAGCTTTTCACAGGCCTCACTGAGCCATCTACCCCCACCAGAATATTCAAACTTCAGCTGTGGAAGCTCCTGAAGTCAGGTTTGTCTTGACTAGATTGTAAATTGAACAGCACAGACCGTCTTACATGCGTCTGTTCAGTACTGTGTACACCTAGCGGCACTCTCCAAATGAACAGACTGTCTTTTCATCCTGCAATGAGTGATGGCTTGGATTGCCTGCATCAAAAGGTGAATTAAGGTCGGTTCTCCCATTGTCTCAAATGAATCTGCTGGAAGGGGAGGGGAAAGGCAATGTCTACTGAACAACCCTTGGAAAGGAGTCTGAGTCTGAAACCAGAGAAATAAAAGAACAAAGTAGCCCCCTTTCCCTCCCACACTATGGCTTTAGCACCTGGAAAACAAGGAGACAGAGGGAGCAAAGGGAAACAGTAGCCCTCAGACCTGCACTCAACATTGTGTGAATTTACTGGAAAACAAAAAGTTACAAGGGAGTGCATCATTACAAGCAAGCAACTTCTTTTGGAAAATATTCCAAGCAACTGAGGGGGAGATGACCTGACGTCTGCAGTCCTCCATCTGTGTTGCAGGGATAAAATAGTGCTAGTCCACTTGAATACACGGAAATAAAAGTTAAATAAAATCAAATTATATAAGGGAATACCATTTTATTGGATGAACTTAATACTTCAAGGCTAGTTTTCAAGAGAACTCATCCTTCCTGGGTGATATTCCAGACCTCCAGAATGGACTATAAGGACAGCTGGCCTTTTCCTCTGCATCTTAGCACGTTAAAAAAGTTGTGTTTCCTGTTCTACTTCAATTTTTGTTGACATTTACCTGCTGTTAACCTGCCTATATTTGTACGGTGTTTGTGTAAATTTCTGTATAAAATTCTTCTACCACAGATTATTTAATCCTAATTATTCTGTTAGTCTGGTTTCTGTCCTCAGACACATTACCTCTAAAGTTGGCACATGAACCAAAAGTTTAATAACTGGCTAAACCTAAATTCCACTAAAATTTACACGCTGATTGTGGGACTATTCTGGAAAAAAAAAGTAGTTGATTTGATTGCTCAACCCTGGAGAGGGGAAGAGGCAGCATGGAGAAATCAAGAACTTAAGCAAGTGCTTACAGGCCGTGTCAGACCAGGTTCAAAGCTCTCAAGAAACAAACGAGCTGCTTGTCCCGATTTGAGCAGAAAGAGGGGAGGTAAGCATCCCACTGCCCTGGGAAGGGAGCGTGCAGGATTTTGATCAGGGAACAGTTTGCCCTAGTTTTGTGGGGATGGGGGGAGTCGCTCAATCACGAACTACTTACTGTTTTGTGCCACGAATTTTATATACCACTTTATATGAATCCTTTTTACTTTGTCACCTAGAGCAGCGGATTTAAGTGGCATATAAATTGGTTAAATTTGGTGGTGCATACACCCAAAACTAAAAGAAGCCCAATTTCTGGGATGTGCGCACGTGTCCACAGGCCAGGATTTAAAGAAGTTCCCCGCACCTATAAGAGCCTTCATGTTCCTGCTGACATGTCCTGAATATTTGGTGTGTCTAGGACTCCAAACTAAAAGGTTATTAGGGGGCGGGGACAGCAATGATCTCATAAGCCTTTTCCTTCAGAAAATAGATTTAACACTTTATCAGAGAGTCTGAAGTATCTATACTGGTAGCAGCAATACAGAATCCAGTTCTGAGGATCCGAGACATTAAATACTAAATCACAATTATCCATGTCACATCTTATAAGGAATGTGTCCAAAGAGGCTTTGAAAGTTTTTTTTTTTTATTTGAAATTTTATTTAACCAATATCAACCTTAAAAACATAATACCTAGTTCACAGTTAACTTTACAATCCCACCCCCTCCCCTAAACTCAACCCTGACGAACTTGCAAACTGTCACCCCATTTCCAACCTTCCCTTTTTATAGCAAAAATCCTCGAAAAAACAGTCAATCTGCAACTTACTGACTACCTAGAAAACAAATCACACTCTTCCCTTCCCAATACGGATTTCGTAAATATCACAGTATGGAGACCCTCCTCGTCTCCTTAACAGATCACCTCCTCAAAGGCCTGGATAAAGGCCAATCATGCATCTTGGCTTTACTAGATATCTCCGCAGCCTTTGATACTATAAGCCACAAGATTCTAATTGAAAGACTCACAGAAATTGGCATTATGGGAATTCCCCTACTCTGGTTCAAATCTTACCTACACAACAGACAGTACAAAGTCAAAACAGGCAATAGTGAATCAAAGGCTATTGACCTATCTCGAGGTGTTCCCAGAGGCTCCTCATCATCTTCAACCCTATTCAACATATACTGAAGACTGGAGGATAGCAAATGTAACCCCAATATTTAAAAAGGGCTCCAGGGGCGATCCGGGAAACTACAGACCGGTTAGCCTGACTTCAGTGCCAGGAAAAATAGTGGAAAGTGTTCTAAACATCAAAATCACAGAACATATAGAAAGACATGGTTTAATGGAACAAAGTCAGCATGGCTTTACCCAGGGCAAGTCTTGCCTCACAAATCTGCTTCACTTTTTTGAAGGAGTTAATAAACATGTGGATAAAGGTGAACCGGTAGATATAATATACTTGGATTTTCAGAAGGCGTTTGACAAAGTTCCTCATGAGAGGCTTCTAGGAAAAGTAAAAAGTCATGGGATAGGTGGCGATGTCCTTTCGTGGATTGCAAACTGGCTAAAAGACAGGAAATAGAGAGTAGGATTAAATGGACAATTTTCTCAGTGGAAGGGAGTGGAGTGCCTCAGGGATCTGTATTGGGACCCTTACTTTTCAATATATTTATAAATGATCTGGAAAGAAATACAAGTGAGATAATCAAATTTGCAGATGACACAAAATTGTTCAGAGTAGTTAAATCACAAGCAGATTGTGATAAATTGCAGGAAGACCTTGTGAGACTGGAAAATTGGGCATCCAAATGGCAGATGAAATTTAATGTGGATAAGTGCAAGGTGATGCATACAGGGAAAAATAACCCATGCTATAATTACACAATGTTGGGTTCCATATTAGGTGCTACAACCTAAGAAAGATCTAGGTGTCATAGTGGATAACACATTGAAATCGTCGGTTCAGTGTGCTGCGGCAGTCAAAAAAGCAAACAGAATGTTGGGAATTATTAGAAAGGGAATGGTGAATAAAACTGAAAATGTCATAATGCCTCTGTATCGCTCCATGGTGAGACTGCACCTTGAATACTGTGTACAATTCTGGTCGCCGCATCTCAAAAAAGATATAATTGCGATGGAGAAGGTACAGAGAAGGGCTACCAAAATGATAAGGGGAATGGAACAACTCCCCTATGAGGAAAGACTAAAGAGGTTAGGACTTTTCAGCTTGGAGAAGAGACGGCTGAGGGGGGATATGATAGAGATGTTTAAAATTATGAGAGGTCTAGAACGGGTAGATGCGAATCGGTTATTTACTCTTTCGGATAGTAGAAAGACTAGGGGGCACTCCATGAAGTTAGCATGGGGCACATTTAAAACTAATCGGAGAAAGTTCTTTTTTACTCAACGCACAATTAAACTCTGGATTTTGTTGCCAGAGGATGTGGTTAGTGCAGTTAGTATAGCGGTGTTTAAAAAAGGATTGGATAAGTTCTTGGAAGAGAAGTCCATTACCTGCTATTAAGTTCACTTAGAGAATAGCCACTGCCATTAGCAATGGTAATATGGAATAGACTTAGTTTTTGGGTACTTGCCAGGTTCTTATGGCCTGGATTGGCCACTGTTGGAAACAGGATGCTGGGCTTGATGGACCCTTGGTCTGACCCAGTATGGCATTTTCTTATGTTCTTAAGGCCAAAATATGCCTTTCTACCTGAACAGACTGAGGCTGTACTCCGTCAATAGCAGACCAAAACTCGAAGATCCTCCAAATTCGCACTTAAGTCGAGGATGTAGAAGGTGGAAATAACCGCTTTCAAATATCCCATCCATTTCAGTTGTCTCCTCTCAGAAGTGAAGTCGTGAGACAGAAGTGAGCCACCTGACCCAAAAATATTGGGCCCTGGTGAAAAACAGTCAGCCTATGTCCGAACCTCAGGGGCCCGTCTATGGCCATGTTGATCAGATCTGGAAAGCATGGTCGATGTGGCCATTTGGAGCTACCAGCATCACAATGCCTGGATGTTTCTCTAACCACGTTAAACTCTTGTCCACCAGAGGCCATGGGAGGGAAGACAAAGAAGAATCCCTTGAGTCCACAGCAGCACCAGAGCTTCGATTCCTTTGTACTATGTTCTGTTCAACGGCTGTAAAACCACAATGCCTTGGTGTTCTCTTTGGTTGGGATATCCATCTTCTGTGAATGAGACACATTGCTGCCTCCAACAGCTCCCATTCCCCAGAGTCTAACTTTCTATGACTGATAAAATCCACCTGAACGTAGGTCACTCCAATGATGTGAAACACTGCCAGCCGCTCCAAGTGCTGTTCTGCCCAGAGAATCAACTCCCGGGCACTCTTGAGCTGCTGATTCTTGGTTCCGCCTTGACGATTGATGTAGTCCACTATTGTATTGTCTGATAGAATCCGCACTGGAAGGCCACTTAACCTTGGCAGACAGGCAAGCAACGCGAAAGGCACCGCTCATCTCTAACCGACTGATAGGCCATAAGGCCTCCTGTTTTGATCACTGGCCCTGCGCCGACTGATCTTGCCACATCATCCTTCATCCCGAGGGGTTTGCATCGGTGGTGACTATTATCCAATTCAGAATCTTCCATTCCGCACCACGCTCTAGCTTGATGCAAGCAAGCACCACGAAAGGCTGTCCCTGGATTCCCCCTCTAACGGACAAGGAAGATGAAACTCTTCCAATAACGGATTCCAGTGGGAGAAGAGCCCCCTGCAGAGGCTGCATCTGTGCGAACGCCCAATACATTAATTCCAATGTTGATGCCATAGAACCCAGACCTATGAATAGTCCCAGACTCTGGGCAACAAAAGGTCTAGCAGAAGCCTAATCTGACTCTGCAATTTCAGCAATCTCTCTCCATGAGAAACACACTCCACCAGTGTGGAGAATTGAGTTCCCAGATGCTCCAAAGTTTGTAAGAGGGTTAAAATGGCTCGTTGCTAGGTTCACCACCTATCCTAGAGACTTCAAGCACATCTGTACCTTTTGTACTGATTGATGACAGAGGTCATTTGATTTCACATGAATAAGCCAGTCATCCAGATATAGATACACCAACACACCTGCCTTTTGCAATGCGGCTGCCACCACCATCACCTTGGTGAAGGTACATGGAGCTGTTACCAGCTGAAGGGAAGGGCTCGAAACCGAAAATGTTCCCTTAGGACCATGAACTTCAGGAATCTCTGGTGCTCTGGCCTGATGGCTATGAGCGGATATGCTTCTATCAAGGCGAGAGATGCCAAGAACTCTCCCTCGTCTACTGCCGCTATGACAGACCTCAGAATTTCCATGTGGAAAATGGGAAACCTTGAGAGCTGCATTTACCTTCTTTAAATCCAGTATCTCTTGAATTGGATATAGTGGGGAAAAGAAACAGGATGCTCAACTTAAAACTGACCTCCGGCCACACTAAGCTTGTTCAGGGGCTGAGCCAAACTCAGCAAGACATCTGTGAAAAAAAGAAAAATCTGAGCAGAGACCAAAGCAGCTCTCAATCATATGCAATTTCTCCCTCTTCTAGAAGTGAAAAAGTCAATTCTCTATCGGAATCCTTCAATGTCTCAAGATCCACATCTCCTTGAACATTACTAGGGACAGCCTCCCTGTGGCATTTGCTCGCCGTGACTGACAAATGGGAGGCCCAAGCACATGATCCCTACATAGTAGGTTGCTTCACCTTCACTGGTGACCCCTGCAGAAAGGTCTGCAGGCCCTGGAAACATTTCACCCAGGAGGAGGAGGATGGATCTATACCAGAGTCCAAAGGCCCAACATTGCTCTCTCCAACCAATCTCTGGGAAGCTTCTGCCATAAGGAACAAGGGAGAAGAACTGACCATTGCCTCGCCTCCCCCTCCAGAGACACCATAGGACAAGGGGATATCTCAACATGGGCAAAAGCTGTAGTAGTCAAACCGCTTTGAGCATCTAAAGAGCACTTATACAAACAGAGAGCGTGAGAACTGAATTGCTATCAGATGGCACACCTCACAGATAGCAAGGTGCTTGGACCTGTTCATCCCTGGCACCTAGCTCTCCTGAACTTTGGCTTTAGGCGGTCTGTGCGCACACCAATGCCACCTGGGCATACACGCACACCCCTCCAGGACACATGCAAATAGGCGGTCAACACTAGGTTGCAGCCTTACATGCAGAAGTACTGTGCAAATATGTGCTCAAGTCTAGGTCACAGGTGCACAGCTCAAATCTAGGCCGTGGCCTTACACATACAGGTCCCAGCACATGCTACCGCCACATGGTGAGAATACACGTACACACCTACGCACATGAGAAAAGAACCGCTGCAGTGGCCTACCACACAGCTATGCAATGCCTGCCTGCACCTTCAGCGTGTTTAGGTCCAGATCCTTTTAACATCCAGCAAAGAAAATCATTGGCCTGAAGAGCTTCTCAACAGCTCAGGCCTTTTGACTGGCCAAGAATCCATGGAGACTGGGGCCAAGAGCCAGCATCTCGCTAAACACGCTTTGCGCATAGGCAAATTAAAACCAGCAGAAGACCTCTACCAGAACCAGAGATGACTCCTCAGTGCAAGTGCCCCTCTGCGGACAGGAAACTGCTAGCAATAGATGAGGAGAAGACTCCCCCTGCCTCTCCCACTGATACTGCTAGGGAATCGAAAAAAGTCACCGTTATCTGCAAATGGGCTAGTTTTAAATGTACAAAAAGCTAACTTTTTGTGGATTGGAGAATACCCTTTAGCAGAAGAAAACCAGATTACCTATGAAGATGCCCAGTTATTTATGCTGAGTGAGATATTGAGTCTGTGGATTATATTAGATTCTAACACTACATTTAAAACACAAATTCGCCAATTGGCAAAAATAGCATTCTATAAGTTGAAATTGTTATGTCCAGTAAACCGTTTTTGCTGATATGTTTAGAGCTGTGCTCCAGACCCTGGTACTTGGGAATGTTGACTACTGTAGTACCCTGTGGATTGGTTTACCGGAGAAACTCCTGAGGAATACAACATGCTGCTGCCCGATTACTTCTGGGATTATCATGATGGTATCATATTACCCCTGCACTAAGAGACCTAACATTGGCTCCCCATTAAAAGTAGGATGGAAATTTTGTTTGCTAGTTACTGTGCATAATCTTTTCTAAGGATAACACTCTCGTTCATTAAAAAAAAGGGCATTCATTGGTACATACCATCTAGACCACTGCAGCCCTTGGGGCTCCCATTTATTGCAGGTCCCCTTATTATAGCATTATGCTTGTGAGCAGGCTAGGACAAGCAAGGGCGCTCTTTTCTATGGTTCCGACAAAGAGGAACATATTTCCTATGCAACTGATAATGGAGCATGATATGAAGGAATTTAGACAGCAAGTAAAGGCCATGTTATTTAGGGAAGCTTTTGGCTGTTGTGATTTCTAATTTACTCTATTTAAATGTTTTAAATATTTTAATCTGAGTGTATGTTTAATCTGAGTGTATGTTTCTGATGTTTTACTATGCACATGTACTTGTAATCTGCACTGAACTGAAACAGTTTTTAAAGAGGCAGAATGTAAGATTATGAAAGAAGTGCTTTTGAATATGAACCTCTATATTTTTTATGCCTCTGTTTTGCCCATTATCTCATAAGGATCTTACCACCGGCATTCACTATTATAGGTTTCCAATTCAAACCTGGCCCGGGATACTAGACGTACACAATCACTGCCTTAGTCACATTTGGTACCAGCTGGCTCCCGAGGTTACTACTAGCAGAGAATCTAGGACAGAAAGGACACTGGCAGATGAAATTTAATGTGGACAAGTGCAAGCTGTTGCATATAGGGAAAAATAACCCTTGCTGTAGTTACACGATGTTGGTTCCATATTAGGTGCTACCACCCAGGAAAAAGATCTAGGCATCATAGTGGATAATACTTTAAAATAGTCAGCTCAGTGTGCTGCAGCAGTCAAAAATGCAAACAGAATGTTAGGAATTAGAAAGGGAATGGTTAATAAAACGAGAAATGTCATAATGCCTCTGTATCGCTCCATGGTGAGACCGCACCTTGAATACTGTGTACAATTCTGGTCGCCGCATCTCAAAAAAGATATAGTTGCACTGGAGAAGGTACAGAGAAGGGCAACCAAAATGATAAAGGGGATGGAACAGCTCCCCTATGAGGAAAGGCTGAAGAGGTTAGGGCTGTTCAGCTTGGAGAAGAGACTGCTGAGGGGGGAATATGATAGAGGTCTTTAAGATCATGAGAGGTCTTGAACGAATAGATGTGAATCGGTTACTTATACTTTCGAATATTAGAAGGACTAGGGGGCATTCCATGAAGTTAGCAAAAGGCACATTTAAGTCTAATTGGAGAAAATTCTTTCACTCAATGCACAATAAAGCTCTGGAATTTGTTGCCAGAGGATGCGGTTAGTGCAGTTAGTGTAGCTGGGGTCAAAAAAGGTTTGGATAATTTCTTGGAGATGTCCATTAACGGATATTAATCAAGTTTACTTACGGAATAGCCACTACTATTAATTGCATCAGTAGCATGGAATCTTCTTAGTGTTTGGGTAATTGCCAGGTTCTTGTGGCCTGGTTTGGCCTCTATTGGAAACAGGATGCTGGGCTTGATGGACCCTTGGTCTGACCCAGCATGGCAATTTCTTATGTTCTGAATTTTGCTCTTAGAGAGAACAGGGGAAGAAACCAGGCACCATAATATAAAACCACATGCTATATAATCTAACAGAAAACATGAAACCAATTTTAATAAATACCAGATAAGCCTAGGCTCTGACTGTGTGAGCAGGTTCAAAGCCCAGCAGAACAGAAATGGATCTTTGTTGCAGATTAAGCCCAACCCTGCTACTCTAGAGTAAACAGGCAAAAGGAAGGGTGGGCTGAAGAGCAGATAACAAGAGCCACCAACACTACACACATCATGGTCAGCTCAAGAGACTGCTACTGGCTGTTTCCTCTTTCAAAGAAGGGTTGATGCAGTTGCTGCCCCCTTACTTCATTTATCACAGAATGTGTGTGGAAGAGGGACAAAGCAGACCCAAGGCATCATAAGAACATAAGAAAATGCCATACTGGGTCAGACCAAGGGTCCATCAAGCCCAGCATCCTGTTTCCAACAGTGGCCAATCCAGGCCATAAGAACCTGGCAAGTACCCAAAAACTAAGTCTATTCTATGTAACCATTGCTAATGGCAGTGGCTATTCTCTAAGTGAACTTAATAGCAGGTAATGGACTTCTCCTCCAAGAACTTATCCAATCCTTTTTTAAACACAGCTATACTAACTACACGAACCACATCAGTGCACAAAGATGTTTTCCTAACCTCTGTAGCCCTTACTTGTAGGTAGGGCTGGTTCTTCCATTAAGCAAACTAAGAAATCACTTAAAGCAGTACAAATTTGGGAACAGCAAGGATGCCTTACCGTAGGCAGCCTACTGCTCCAGCCCCTCCACTTCCAGACAGCATGTAGAGAACAGGACAGGAGAGTAGTGAAGCTAGAATGCAGAGCACAGCTGTGCTCCCTAACCCAGCCCCTCTCTTCCTGTCTGCAGGAAACAGGAGGGGAGGGGCTGAGGATGGAGTAAACAACAAAGCAACTTTTGTCTGCTTATTTCTGTTTCTAATATATGGTCAGTTATTTTGTATTTTCTGAGGTTGTGTTCAGTTGAGAAGGGCACCGCATAATGTGGGTGCCAGGCACACGCCGCCCTAATTGGCTCTCTGACAGGAAGGGAACCTAATCGGCTGGAACCCAGCCGATTAGGTTCCCAGGGAGCGCCGGCAGCTCCCTCTTTGCCTGCCGACGCTCCCGGGATCGCATCCCACCCACCCACCCTCACGGCACTTGCTAAGTTATGTTCATATTGTTCTTGAGCCAATGTTGTCGCAACCGGGGGAGGCAGGGTCGCCCGAGCCAATTGAGAGGCAATGCGTTGAGGGGCAGGACAATTTGGTGCAGCTGTCCTGTGGAAGGCTCCTTGCTGCAGGTGGCGGGAGCTGGTGGTCACAACCCCTTGCTGATGGCGGGGGTAGTGGGTACAACGCAATGTTAATATCTGCGCACCTTGCTGGCGGGTGTGCAGGGAAGCTGATGTAAAGTACTGGCTCGGGCACCTAATTGTTGTACAATAAAGATGCGGCCTGTTTAATCCCACTCTTGCCTAAGTCTCGTTCATGTTATCGATTGCATTGCTTGTTATTGATTTGTGAGAGGGTAGGTGCTGGGAAAAGTCAGTCCTGGCTATTCATATTATATGTGACAAGTGAGGTACTCTGCTAGTGTGTACTTTGTGTAGGGATTTATAGCTGTTTGGCTTGTTCTGTTTTCCTAATAGGAGATGTATTGATGTTGTAGGCCTAGTGTACAATGTTTTCCTTTTCATAGGTAGGATTATTGCTGTTTGCGATCTGGAAATTAGCATTATCTTGTATAGCAGGTTGCCTATATAGTTCAGACTGTCCTTTTTGAAGGATTTTGTGTTACTTCTCAAAGTACCTGGTAATAGGAGTTTGTATCAGTGTTACTGAAGTGTCATTAGAATTTTTTTCTTTTTTTGGAAAATGAATGATAAAAGCCAGAGATTTCACAGATTACTTTTAGGCAATGGGGTATGGTTTTCTTTTTATATAAGAGATTGGTAGAATTCCACTTTATTTATTTTTTTAAATTTACACAAATTGTCTCATCTCAATTACATTTTACCTCCTGATTTGGTGAGTGATTTTTTTAAAAACCTTTTTGCAGCCTTCCTCTAAAAATCATAGATGACATTTAGCAGACAGTATTCTTTCCTGTTCCCCTGATTGACAAGTCCCCTGCTGACGTTAGACAGCATAGTCACACCTTCCTCTGATGTCTGACAGGGTATTCACACCCCTTTAAGACCATCTGATCCGTCAGTTTGGCACTCTTACTTTTGCTATTTAAAACCCTTTCCCAGAAGGTTCCTTTAGATCTGCTGTTCACTGACTCAAAGTTTACAGTTTAGGCGAGTCTGCACTTTTTGGATTGTAGAAATAGAAACATAGAAATGATGGCAGAAAAGAACCAAATGGTCCATCCAGTCTACCCAGTAAGCTTATGGTAATATCTGCTGCGCTTTGCAGGTTACCCCATGCTTATCAGTATCCCCACCCCGTAAAAGTCAGGGCCGTCATGGTTGCTGTTTGAATCCAGATTTCCCTGCAGACAGCAATGATGGAGTTGCATCAACAGTATGAAGGTTTATTGTTAAGAGTAGTAACCGCCACACCAGCAAGCTACCCCCATGCACTCTCTTCTTCATTTCCATCTTCTAGTCTTTAGGGATCCACAGTGTTTATGCCATGCCCCTCTGAAATCTCTCACTATTTTTGTCTTTACCACCTCCTCCAGAAGGGCATTCATTGGTCTTGAGTCATCCTCCCTGGAGTTTCATTACATGCAGGGCTGGTGCAAGGGTATTAGGCACCCTAGGCAAACCTTATAGCTTGATGGGCCCCCCCCTCTCCCCACACACAATTTTAAATTATGCATTTATAACAGGATTTTACATGAAAAATAACATTCTGAGATAAAAATAATATATACATTGTGATAGTTTCATGCACTGTTGGGATGCCAACAAGAAAACTCTGCAACTTGGAATTCTCATGGCATTAGATCTATTGTAACATGTTTCATGGGGGCATGGTCTTCCCATATCTGCCAACACTCAAAACAGTAACAACCCTACCTACGAAAAGGAATACCGCAAATATTACACCAGAATCTAATATATCAATACACCTCCTATTGGGAAAACAGAACAGGCCAAGCTACTACAGATCCCTACAGAGAAACCACATGCTAACAGAATGCTTCATCTCAGTCTCACATGCAGAACACAGACCCTCACCAAATACAGAGTAAAGCCAACAAAATATAGGTAGAAATGCGCAGACAGCTGAACTGTAAAATGCAACATGCCAGACTCTATACAGTGCAACAATGGAAAAACAAAACTGTCACCATTCCTCATGAAGCAAACAAAATCAAGACATATAAATCATTAAACATTAGTAAAATCATACTAAAAATAATTTCAAAACAGCTGATGACAAGAATATCCAATTAAAGACTCATACAAATTTAGAAAGCTTTCCCAAACACCAATAAAATATTTCAAAACAGCAGACACCAAACACCATCCAATAATTAAAAATACGGATAAAAAAATCTCCTGCTCTCCATACCTGGGAAGTTTTAATTTTCAGTCTGAGTTTGTCATAGATTAGTGGGAGCAGGCAGTGGCTGCGATACACAGACTTTCTCCTCTCTCTCACATACACACGCTCCAACACAGGCATGCTCGCTTATTTATACCTATTCACACACACACACACACACACACACCCCATCACTCTCCCCCACATGCTCTTGCTCTCTCCCACATGCTCTCTCAAACATACACAAATGCTCTTCCCCCCCCCCCCCCAAAGACTCTCATGCAAACACATACTCTCCCCCGCCCAATACACATGCACTTTTTGTTACTCCCCTTCCTAGGTGTAGGCAGTTCCTTAGACTTCCAAGGCATCAGGAGGCCTCCACTGTCTTCCTTGTTGAGCAGAGATGCTGCCTCGCTTTAGCTGCGTGGCCTGGCCAACCCTGCTTCGCTTCAGCCGCGTGGCCCGGCCAATGCTGCAAAGTTATTTCACCATTCTAAGCAGGTCCGATGGAAGCAGTAGGTGGCTGCTGAGCTGTCCCCAAACCTGTGGTGCCCTAGGCTGTTGCCTAGTTCACCAATTGCTTCCACCCACCCTGATTACATGATCCCTAGTTCTACTGATTTCTTTCCAACAGAGGTTTGTCAATTGTGCATCATTAAAACCTTCCAGGTATGACGATCTGTATCCTATTTCCTCTGCACCTCCTCTCCTCCAGGTTTTTACCTTCATTGTGTTTCATTTCTAAACTATAAGCATTTTGTTTTGCCTTTGCCTGTCCATTTATTATATTTTATTTTTGTCTCTAGAATTGGTCCCTCCTGACGCAGTTGCACTAAACAGTCCATGTCGGGGAACCACCAATCTTATTTCTAAGATGCAAGTTGATGTGCGTTAACCTAATAAACTTCACATTTTGAACAGCACAAACTGGACAAGCTAAGCTTTTGTTTCTAAACCTTCTGTAATCGACTCCTTGATTGGTTTGGTTATTCCACCTTATTACCCTGCCATTTAGCAGACAGTGACAGGACTTCCAAAACATGTGCATTCTATATACCATTGGGAATCGATCAAGTTGAATTTAAACATAGCATCAAAACAGCATTAATACACCTTATTTATTGACACTCCCTTGTGTGCATGTATATTTAAAAGTATGATTTATTTTTTTTTTTTACAGGATTGTTTGGGAGAGGGGTGCTGGTGGTTCCATTACGATTTAAGTTTAATCATCAAAATCTTAAGGGAGGGAAGGAGGAAGCAAAACCAAAGGCGCACTTAGGGAGTCTAGCACTCTTGCATCGGCCCTGGCTGCAGAAGAGAGACCTGGAGCCCAGGCTCCTGGGCCTAAGCCACAGGAGGCACTATTGCAATATCAGTTAAAGAATTGTGCATGGAGGAAAGGAGGATACAGTCCCAGCCCAGAAGAGGAGGGAGCAGAGCAAAAGAGAAAAAATAAACTTACGCAATTCTGTTTACTACTGCATCTTCATCATCCACTGCAAATAGAAAGGAGAACTTTTTAAAGAGGCATCCACAACACGAAGGCAGGTGAATGCAAACTTTACAGAAAGTAATTAATGGGACAAGGAACAGCTGAAATACTAGCTGTTTACCTAAGGTTGTCACAGGAGGCCTCCATTCTCACTAGTATTTCTTTCCCACCCTGCTGCTACGGATGTGGTTAAGATGAAAGTTGAGCGAGATCCCCAAGACTGTGGAGGATAATACAGAGAACATGTCTGACCATTCTGCAGACACGGAGAGCTGGGAGAAGACTGTTTCCCTAGAGTGCAGAGCTATGGAAACAATCCCTGCAATAACCTGTAGTGAAACTGCCATGGCTCCCTTACATCAGCCTCCAAGCGATGTTTACGGTCTTGCATCATTAATTATGGAAAAATAAAACTCCTTCTGGGGAGCCAATTTCAGATACTGGTTACACTTATGGGTTCAGCTCTGGACTCCCTTCCTCTTGGCCATAGCAAGAAGCATCTGCACCTGTTAAGATGGTCCAAGGACCCTGTGACACCCTGCCCCTCTTCTGATTTCGGAGCACCCCTGCATAAATACCGAAGAGGCTAGTATCAGGGCAGGGGAGGTTATACCGAAATGAGATTCCATGTAAGAAATAGATACTGCACTATTGCAAGCCAATTTCCACCCATGTAAATCCTGCTAAACTGGGAGGCGTGCTGCAGAACCACCAAAAAGAACAAGGAAAACATTTAACATACTGGCAGCCAGGGTTTATGGGTGCAGTACTAGATTTAGCGGCATGTGGATACCCAGGCAGAGAACTACAGCCACCACATGCAACCTGTAGCGTGGCAGGGAACCGGTCACATGGTCTTACCTGTGGCAAAGTCGGCATGCTTCTTAAACAGGGTGATGAGGAGGTAAGACAGGAGGTAGAGGATGGCAAACAGCAGGGAGCAGATCTGAGGGGGAAAGAAGAGAAACCAATGAGCAATGTTTATTCTTACACATTCTCCCCACTGATATAGGAATTAGATGCAATCCAGAAAAATACAGAGAATCCGTGCTAGTATAAGTAGTTCCACACATCCAGAGCTCTGAAAGAGACCCAGTCTGCAAACCCTCCTTCCCCCACCCCAGCCAGGACTACGGGAAACTATCTTTCCAGGACAAGGAAGAAAGTCTGCTAGGAGAATTCTGATAGCACACAAAAACAGCCACACAGCCATCCAGATCACAGTGGAAAGTAAAGTATCCCTCTATCAGAGCTGTTACATCAGTCACCCCTCCCCCTCCGGTCGCCTCCTGGGATATTTCTAATTTGCAGGAGGTATTCAATCAATCTAGACAGTTGCAAGGAGAGTGGAATAACTTCCGTGGAAGTCCTTTCTTCCTCCCAACTAGGGCAGCAAGCATCTGCTAGGAACGAATGAACTAGACAGAGCTAGTGTCGAGAATATGCCACAGTGGAGAACTTGTTTTCACCTTCAGGAACACAGTTCACATGAGCAGAGCACGTATTCAGTATCTCAGGCTGCAGCTGAGCTCTCTGGGCAAGCGAGAACCGAGTGCTATCAGAGCAAGGCAGGTGGGCGGCAGGGAGCCAAAATGCTGATGTGCCTGGCAGGAGACCTGAAGCCATCACATGGGCTCCCCAACGCAGCCAAGCAAGGGCAAATATCTCAGCAGGGTGGAGCCCCCCCTCTGTTTCCTACTTGATAACAGTCACTAACTGGGGGCAGGGGGGAGAATCAGCCAAAGAAAACCCTCTACAAATAACTCATGGGGAGATGCAACACTGTCCCATCCTCCCTGGCATCACTTATGAACAGCACTGTAGTCAATGTGACAGCAGCCTAAAACCAACCCATGGCCTTCTCTCTCAAACCCTGACCAGTAAGTAGTTAAATCAGGAAACACCTTTTGGTCTGTTGATGATGAATCAGACAAATTCTCTCAAGAACCTTCCCTGTCAGGCATGTGGCCCAGTAAGAAATGCTCCACCTCAGGGTGCGCAATGTTTTCGTAGAAGGCAGCAAAAAAGAATTTCACCGAAGCCGTTCATCATGAGAAACTCCCCTCCTGTCAGCTCCTGCACTCATCCTTCAGGGCAAGTTTAACAGTTTACTGCAAAAATTTTCAAGCAAATTCAAGACAGAACCATAGATAAAGTTAGAAGCCTTGGGGGGGGGGGGGGGGGGGGGGGGGGGGGGTCTTTTTTTTCATCTCAATCTCTGCTTGTGGCTAGGGCTGGGGGGGGGGGGCATGTCTCCAGAGACAATAACCACCTCTAGCCATCAACTGCACAAGGTGGTTTTCTATAATTAGGGCACAGCTCTGCACTAATGTGCTTTCCTCAAGCTCTCAGCATTTCCCAGGTCCAACAAGATTAAAAAAAAAAAAAAAAAGGGAGGGAGAACAGGAAATAGCCATGGGCAGAGGTGGCCTCTGGCACCAGGTTAATGCACACACGGCATCCAGGCAAGCTATAATCACAGAAACAATGGAAACACAAACAGCCATAAAAATAATTCTTTCAACAGTCAGCAACAAAACATGCTGCAGAGTGAGCAGCTGGAATGATGATGCCGGACTAGGCCGACTAACCTACTTCTGGCATTGTCTCCTGAACACTGACTGGAGCCCTGCTAACTACAGCATGTCTGGCCAGGCATCTTTTTTCTGTCGAGCTTTATTTTTTCATATTGCTGCTTTCTGTGGTTCCTTCTACTTAGTACTGTGACAATACTAAGTAGCAGGGACCAGAGAAAAGGAGTTTTGTTTTTTTTTAGTTTAGCCCTTGGTGCGCAGCAAGACAATGCCAGATCCAGGGCTGGTGTTAATGTTCCATGTTAAAAATTGCGCATCGGGCGCACTGTGATTTTTTGCATCGGCGTAATAGCTAATAGCATCATCTACATGTGATTAGCACTATTAGCTACGGGATTGTTTGGACATGCTAATCCCATTACTGCACTGGGAGTTATTCTAGTGTGTCCAAAATGTACATCAACCGCATGTCAAGCAGAGCACTAGGATGTACGCACTATATTGCATCGGCCCCTCAAGAGTTAAAGCACTGGACTACCAGACCACCCTTCTCATCAAGTACCGGCCATTTTCTGAGCATATTCTGCCGTAATACCTGGAAAGCTTACCCTTTCTGACCTTGAAAAGCCATCCTTCCCCACCCCCCCCACCGGTGAAATGACTAGTGCTACTATCCAAAGACTTCAATCTTGTATTATTCTCTAACATGAAACTCAGACTCTGTAGGGAGTGATCCCAGAAGCAATCTCCCAGCTGAAAAATCTAGAAGATAAGAGTGTGAGTTTATAAAGGCAGCCTTTATGGGGGTGCGGGCTTGAGGTATTACAGTGAACTTTCAGTCTGATCACACACTCAAAATATTCAAAATTAGAAATACTTCTATATCAGTGGGTGTTTGCCTTTTTTTTTTTTTTTAATTTGGAGTAGTCCAGTACTCTCCTCTCCATCCCCTATTTGTGGATTAAAAAAACCCAAACCCCACAAAGCCTTAGAGATCGTTTTCAGTTGATGTAGTGTTTTAACATGAGCTGTAATAAAAGCAGAGAACGTACTGCACAATTCAATCTTGTGCAACAGAGACGGCAAAGTGCAAAGGGTGAGAGGAGTTCCACGCTGTCTCTGCTGAGGCAGCCACTATATTAAGTCAAACCTGGACATTGGAGCCAGAATGTAAGCCTCAACATATATACGCTTCACAGCTCAGCCAAGCTAGGACTGAAAACACTTGAACAGCTGGAGAAAAGTGAAAAACAAAAATGATCAAATGGTTGCTAGCATTCTGTGCAGTCTGTAGCATAGAGAACCCCAAGGATTTTGTATACAACCACATGGTTTTAGGGCCATGCAACCACACAGGGCACCGTTGTTTCCAAGGGGTGCCAGTGCACCGCGCTTTAGTTCTCTAGGAGACCCCCTTCATCTTGGCCACATGAGACAGTAGCAGGGACAAGGCCTTGCTCTGCACTCTCCAATGAAACCTCAGTGAGCTATTAGTATTTAAAAGGTGCAACATTTTCAAAAACACAGGCCCAACTGCCTGAATGTATCTGCATTAGAATTTAGTAAACTCAAGAAACTTTATTAGCAAGACAATTTGTATGTTTTTGGCCTGCTGGCAGGACACATTTTGTTGCTATAGACGCTGCTTCTCCTATTTCTCTAAAGGCTATAGACGTTTTCCTGCTCATTCTTTTATGGGAAACCTTTTCTGTCAGTTTTAAGAAATATGCATCTTTTCTGTGTTTGTATTTTTTTCACTGGGGATGAAATGCATTTCTGTTTCTGCATTCAGTGTTGCACTGCATGCAGGGTCTGGCTTCTTGGAGTTTCCAGTTCAGTTTTTGTGTGCACGTTTTTACTTCTCATTTGTGGTCCCTTATTCAATTGCCATGGCCACCACTTGATGGCTAAGGGCACATAACACAACCATCGCCTTGGCCTCCCCCCACCTTTTATTTTAAAAGGTCCCAACTTTCAGTAGTTAAGACCTCTGTTGTGAGGCAAACTGCAGAGTGGGACAAGGTCACAAGGAGCAGATACAGGAGAGGGAAGATGGCAATCAGTACACCAGGGCCAGTTGCCCAAGGCAGGTAAGGGGTGGGGAGACAGAAAAGGGGATAAAAGGAACCAGGTCTGGGGATGGGTAAGTAAACAGCAGGACACAGACAGGGAGACAGCAAGAAAAAGGTTTCTTTGGTGATGTGTGCTGCATTATTGTATGCATGAGTTTAGTTCATTTAAAGCTGTGGCCTATTGTTTTAGACAAGTTTGGTTATTAGAGCCAATTTGTTAGGTCACGATGGAATTAATACAATTTGGATGGAAAATTACAAAACGGTACAGTGTTTATTAGGAGTGGGGGGAGGGAGGTTGGAGTAAGGGAGGACAAGTGGTGCAGCCTGCCTGTGTATTTGGCGAGTTTGTGTGTTCTGCATGTGTGATCAAGATTATGTATACTGCTTGTATGTAGTTTGTGAAGGCATCTATAGCAGTCCAGCTTATTTTCTAATCTACATCTACAAATCAGAGGTGTACTGGTGTTGTAAGACCCAAAGTAATATTTGCAGTGTAGTCTTTTCATGATGTTACCATTAAAATATGCTAAGCTCCCTACACTAATACAGAATTGTGTTTTATCTCAAAGTGCCTGAAAGTGGAGGGTATTTGTGTCACTCTTACCAAGATACCAGAATTTGAATATATTTTTTTTTATATGGTGTGTAGTAAGGGAAAGTGTCCTAGTAATGCTCTGCACCCGTTATGGGGAAGTTTGCAGGGTTTATAATCGGGTTCTGGTCCATCCTGTATATAGTTTGGGGTTTATGATAGATTGCAGACTTAATACTAACAGGATTGGTTTACTGATGCTATGAAATTCATTTTACTGAAAGCTGAAATTGGCCACAGGTTTCTTTATTATACAGAAGGCTCTTACAGCTATTACTTGTAGTGTAGAGTAACTTAAGTTCCCAGATGCATTTAAGAGGCCTCTGTACTGAAGACTTTCTTCCACCTTGTGTCTATAGGGAAAATGCTTAGTACACAGGGTAGTCTCAGGCAAAAGGTACAATCTACTCTACAGCATGCTTTACTTTTTGGTTAACTAAATTTTGAATTGGTGCTAGAGATTATGAATTTACCAAAAAAGCCAAATCTTTGTCATTTCTAGATTTATTGGAGGGCATATGACAGATAGTACCTGCATGTAATTTGCTTTGTCATGCCAAAAAGCAAAATATGTTTATTTTATATCTGATTTGCAGTGCATCTCTAGCAGGTTTAAGGTCTCTTGTAGACCTTCCAGAACAGGGAGGTAAAATGACCAGATCTGTACATAGCAGGCATTTGATCTCAGTTATTTAATTTCAGTCTTGGGGCTGAGGATCTCTCCAGCAGTGTGGGGAGGTAATTGATGTAGTAGGACTCATGTTACATCCCTCTCTTATTCCTCACTACTGCCTGAAGCTGTATGTTTATTTTTACCTTACAGCCGATAGTTAAACACATTTAAGTATACTGTACATGTCTTGTCTTTCCCTCCCTCAACTTCAGTCATCGATAAAATATGTAAATAGAGTGGTTAAAGCAGCAGGCTGAGAACCAGGGAAGCCAGGGTTCAAATCTTACTTCCCCCAATGTCAGTAGCTGCTTGTTATCTTGGATAAGTCATGTTGCCTTCCATTGCCTCCGTACAAACCTTGGGGGTTATTTACTCAAGGTTTTCTGTAATTTTGTGTTTATGGAAGATTGTGTAGTAAACAGGGCTCTTAGGGTCTCATTTACTAAGAATGAGGGAAAAGTCTCGGTGAATCAGGCCCTTAGATTATGAATTTTCTGGAGCAAAAAAAAAAAAAAAGCTTGAGATCAGATTTGGAAAGCTGCATAATTATTTGAGTTAACCATTACTGTTCTGATCATGTCTCAGGGAAATGGCCACATATCAATTTTTTTCTCAGCAATTTATCCATGTCTTCAACAAGAGAAATGAGGAAATGGTAATGGATGCACACTTGCAGTAGAAGTGTAATGAGACCCCAGCCACTGCTCCCCTCGCTAACTTTGGGCATAAAACCCAGACATTCATCAGTACATGACCAGAGGGCAAAACAATGGGCTAAATTACAGACAGGTCCTCAAAGAGCACCAAACCACAAAAGAAGGCTCTCCTAACAAGGCAAAACTGCATATGAGCCCTAGCAGCAAGGTGTCCACCAACTTGATCAAGCCTAGGGAATAATCTGCATGTCACAGACTACTGCACTGTCATAACATGAATCTGAGCATAAACCCCCTAAAGATACTTTTCTGTAAGACCTCCTAAGTCCAAGGAGCATGGCTAGTCTGCCAGTGGTTGAAGGCACTCAAGAGAAGGCAAATCCAAATCCTGAGTATTCTTGAAAGTCAACATTTTACCACAAAAGGACTAGTGCACTATATAAAGACAGTTTTCAGAGTAAAAGTATACAAGGAGTGAGGAACATTTTTTTGTGAATCACACAAGACCAGCCTTTATACGGTATTATGTCAATTTCACCTCCCAGTGTGCAGTAAAATGAAGAGAACAGGGAGAAAGGGTACAGCTTGCCTGGATGTCCTTGTATCAAGCTGAAAACAGTGTTCAATTCAGACATATCCTGCTAGGGAGAAAAACTACCTTGCAACCAGACTGAAACACACTACCTATGAGAAATATTCAAAATACCAGGGCGAAGGCAGAAGAAAGATTCGGGGTCTATCACTTCTTCCAGCCCCTCACTATCAGGAAAGCCATTAAAAAAAATGTAGAAGTCTTCCTTCTTATAAATTCTCAAAGAATATAGAAGAGTCCAAAAAATCAGGCAATGAATCTTTTCGATTTGCCGTCACCCTATTATTTTTGCAATAACCCCATATTTATGCTATTAGGTAAGCTATACCAGTTCCTCATAGAAGGTAAACGTTGCTCTATCCAATTCTCAAATTTCATTAAATGGTCCAAATAATAGATCCCCCCTCCCCCTGGCTTTTATTTATTTATTTATTTGTTTGTTTTTAACAAATCTGTTACTTCACAGACAAATATACACCTTGGATGACCGACACTCCTCCTCCTCATACAATAGGTAATCTACATCTCCCAAAACTGCACCTTGGGACATGTCAGAAAACCTAGTTAAAGTAACCTTTAAAAAAAAAAAAAAAAAAAAAGGGGGCCTAAAACACAGAATGGCTCTCGGAATTACTCTGGGGAGCCACTGCAGGCTCTACCTAGAGGAGTTTTGACCCGCAAGGGTCTCCGAGTAATCAAAGTTGGAGCTGCGGCCAAGCAACATTCTTCGGAAGAAAACTATAACGGCGGATCGAGACCACAAGCGTCAGCCCCTGTTCAGGGTACTGGACCCCAGCCGTCCCTCACTGCCCGAGCGCCGCAATGCGGGCTGTAGCGGGGGAAGGCTCCTGGAGGACACCCGGGCCGCGCCCCCTCCCCCCTTTGCTCTCCCGGATCCGTTCTCCCCGGTACTCACGATGCACTCCCGGACCTGCTCGTGGAAGAGCTGCTCCCTGACTGACACATCCTCGCTCCCTTCCATTCTCCGGCAGCATGGCGCCCGGCGCTCACTGGCGGTGCCCCGCTGCTGTCGCTCCCTTCATCTCGGAGCTCACCTCCCCGTTGCCGGGCTGGGAGGAGGGGAGCCGGGAGGGAAGGGGAGAGGGGTCAGGGATTCGGCTCCGCCGCCGCTGCCGCTTATCCGCTTCCCTAGTGGCCGCGGCAGCCCTAGCATTGTGTTATTAAAGGAATTCGCGACTCCGCCTCTCCCTCAGCCGCCAGCCAATGAGGAGAAAGAAGCGGGGCATGCACGTAGACTGAAACCCCGAAGGACGTCTCTCATTGGTCGGAGTGGAGGCGGGGGGGGGGTTCCTGAATAAGCAGAGGGTGATTGGTGGAGGGAGATCGTGCTGGCACGGGATAGGCGAGAGGTGGTAGCGTTTCTACTTTTTGCTCTGCGGGTTAAAAGTGAACTTTGACCTGTTGTCCAGTGCGTTTCGAGGTGGCTCTGTTTTATACTTTGCAAAATGGAGAACGTTAGAAAGAATCTTGTAAAAGGGGGCGTAAGAACTCTACCAAAAATGGGATGACAATTTACCAAATTTGGTATGCAGGAACAGAGGCGTTGCTAGGTACCTCAGATATGTGGGGCACAGGCCCATAGGTTCTTCCTTTCTCTCCCCCCCTCCCCAACCGGCTTTCCAAGGTTGTCCTTTTTTCCAAAGACCAGAAAGCAGGGTTGCTTACCTGTAACAGGTGTTTTCCTAGGACAGCAGGATGTTAGTCCTCACACATGGGTGACATCATCAGATGGAACCCGGCACGGAAAACTTACGTCAAAGTTTCTAGAACTTTGGCACACTGAGCATGCCCAGCATGTCACTATCCACGCGTCCATGCAGAGTCTTTATTCAGTCTTGTAACACAGGATTATGAAAAAAATAAAAAAACAAACATAGGAAAAACCCAACTCCACGGGGTGGCAGGTGGGTTTCATGAAGGCTAACATCCTGCTGTCCTAGGAGAATACCTGTTACAGGTAAGCAACGCTGCTTTGTCCTAGGACAAGCAGGATGCCAGTCCTCACACATGGGTGAATCCCTAGCTACAGGCTATTCCTGAACAACAATTAAACCAACCGACACCTAACCAGGTGCCAACGGGCACAGCAACACTGGTGCTGTTGGTAACAGAAGGAGAAATCCTGAACCCGAAATGAGCCCTAGGCAGGAAGAGTTGGGTTCTACAGCTGAAAGAGATTCTGAAGGACGGACTGGCCAAAACTGCTTTCGTGTCGCCATTCCCTCTCCAGACAGTAGTAGAAGGCAAAGATGTGGAAAGAACTCCACATCGCAGCTTTGCAGATCTCGTCCATGGGGACCACTCGCAAGTCGGCCACAGAAGTCACCATGGCTCTGACAGAATGAGCCTTGACATGGCCCCCAAGCTGCAGTCCCACCTGAGCACAGAAAAAGGAGATGAAATCTGCCAACCAGTTGGACAGAGTCTGCTTAGTAACAGCAATTCCTGAACATACATAGATTAGTCCAGAAAAGTGGGTTGTATATCCCTACCAGTAGGTGGAGTCAGAGAACAATTAGAACTTTGGGCACTGCTACATAACCAGAGTGCCACCTGCAGTCACTCAGTATTTCTTTGACTCCAGCAGGTGTTTTTTGTAAAAAAAAAAACAACAAAAAGAAGTTTAGCCGGCGGCCATCTTTCTCCTTTGAGGTTAGAAGTCGGTGCAGTGGGGGCCTGCTTATAGCGGCTGTTTCGGGAGTTTGGCAGCGTGTTCCTTCAGCTCTTGGGGCTCCAGGGTGTTCCCTGAAGGGAGAGGGTGAGTTGGGGGGTTGTGCCCGTTTGCGCTGAGTTTCGCTGCGTTTTCAGCACTGCTTGTGCGGTTTGGGCTGCCGGCATTGAATTTTTTATTTATTTGTTGCTGCGCCGACGGACAGCGTGCCTTTTTCCGGTGTACATAATTTCAGCGACTTTTCCCCTCACAGTTCGACCACGTGGCTGTGCGGTCTGTGTTATGGGCCTTCGCTCAAAATCGCTGGCCTGCCGCGCGTGTCCGGTAGGGACTGGGGCGCGCAGTCAGGCACTAGATGCAGCTTCCATGTGCGCTGCTTGCACCTTAAGCATATAGGGCTCGTCAGGGCCTGTCGACTCTCCCAGTGGAAGGGGGAGGAGTGTCTCATGCTGCGGAGTGGGGGATGGAGATTCTCCACCCATTTTAGCCCCCATGGGGGAGTATCTCGCGGGCAATGTCATCCCCTGCGATTCTGGGGAGTGGGACCCAGAGGGGTTTTCCCCTGAATTCATTTTACTCATGCACCAGGCCTTTCTAGCTAGAAGGCATGCGGCGCCTAAGAGGATTCGACAGCCGGTGGATCTGTCAGGGCCCCCTGGTAAGAAGACACGGGTTGCAGATCCGCAGCAGCATCCGGGGGAGCAGCCTCGCCAGATGGGAGACACCCTCCAGGTGCCACAAGATCCAGGTGTGGGGTCAGGCACTCCCACAATCCCGGGAACGACTCCGGGGGCAGACCCAGACCTCATTCAGAATCCAGGGGACGTTGATCCTGATGATCCCAATGGTGACGATCTCACACCCGCTCAGGGAGATGATCCCAGCGTGGTCCGCCTTTTTAAGTGGGACGAGCTGAGGCCCCTAATTCCCCAGGTCTTGGATGTTCTGGGTCTTAAGGTTTCTCAGGAAGAATCTGACAATGAAGGGGTTAATCCTGTCCTTGATGGCATTCGGGGTCCTACAACCTGTTTCCCGTTGCCCAAGAAGGTCTGCAAGCTGGTAACCTGCGAGTGGGATGCTCCAGATGCTGGGCTGAAGGTTGGCAGGGCTATGGCAAAACTATACCCCATGTCTACAGATGTTTTAGACCTTCTGAAGATTCCGAAGGTGGATGTGGCAGTCTCTGCGGTCACAAAAAAGACCACTGTTCCAGTAGCGGGGGCTGCAGCTTTGAAAGACATGCAAGACCGCAAACTGGAGATCCAGTTGAAGCGGGTTTTTGAAGTTGCGCTTTGAGTCTTCGGGCGGCAGTTTGCGCGAGCCTTATGCAGAGGGCATGCCTGTGCTGGGTTCAGGACTCTGCTTCCACGTTGGGGTCTGGTGGCAATGGGCCGCTACAGGCTGCCCGTCTGGAGGCGGGCATCGCTTATGTTGCGGATGCACTTTATGACCTGGTGCGCACTTCGGCTCGAAGTATGGTATCAGTGGTGGCTGCGCGTCAACTCCTCTGGCTGCGCAATTGGGAGGTGGATTTGTCCTCGAAGTCCCAGCTTTGTAATCTCCCCTTTAAGGGCAAGCTCCTTTTCAAGGACGACCTTGATAAGTTAGTTAAGCTGCTTGGGGAATCCAAATTGCCTTGTTCCAATCTGTGCTCCAGCCTTGACCTTAACCTTGCCTCACCTCACTCCAGCCTTGTCTTCAGCATTGCCTCACTCCAGCCTTGTCTTCAGTCTTGCCTTCATCCAAGCTTGCCTCCAGCCTTGCCTTTGTCCCAGCCTGCCTTTGTGCTTGCTTTTGTCCAAGCCTCTCCAGCCTGCCTTGTATCCAGTTTGCCTTGTCCCCAGCCTGCCTTGTCCAAGCCTTGTTCCCAGCTTTGCCTGCTCAGCCTTTCTGTCTGGTTCTCGTATCTGTCCTACCCATGATATGAAGTCTGCGAAACAATGCGACAAGGCGATAGCAAAAGCCAGAAGAATGCTGGGCTGCATAGAGAGAGGAATATCGAGTAAGAAAAGGGAAGTGATAATCCCCTTATACAGGTCCTTGGCGAGGCCTCACCTGGAGTACTGTGTTCAGTTCTGGAGACCGTATCTCCGAAGGGGCAGAGACAAGATGGAAGCGGTACAGAGAAGAGCGACCAGAAAGGTGGAGGGTCTTCATCGGATGTCATACGAAGAGAGATTGAAGAATCTAAATATGTACACCCTGGAGGAAAGGAGGAGCAGGGGTGATATGATTCAGACCTTCAGATACTTGAAAAACTTTAACGATCCAAAGACAATGACAAACCTTTTCCGTCAGAAAAAAATCAGCAGAACCAGAGGTCACGAGCTGAGGCTCCAGGGAGGAAGACTAAGAACCAATGTCAGGAAATATTTCTTCACGGAGAGAGTGGTGGATGCCTGGAATGCCCTTCCGGAGGAAGTGGTGAAGTCCAAAACTGTGAAGAACTTCAAAGGGGCGTGGGATAAACACTGTGGATCCATCAGGTCTAGAGGAAGTGTATAAAGAGGAGGCAGCAAAACACTGCACGGAGCGGCAGTAGCCACAGAGGCATTCACGGAGCGGGATGCCAGTGGCCAGTGGTTGGTGTTCCACCTTCACGGAGCGGAAGGATGGAGGGCTGCCATCTCCAAATTAAAAAAAAAAAAACAGGGGTGGGCAAGAGTATGTAAAATTAATGAAGAGTTCATAAGCTATAGGTATTACCAATTATTAGGCTTATTCAGTATTTGTTGATAGATAATGTGGCTTTCAATGCATACTTCACTTTCAACGCATATCCAACATAGCTCTCTGCTTCAACAGCAGGGGAGAAGAAAAACTAATACTTCACGCATATCCAGCATAGCTCTCTGCTTCAACGGCAGGGGAGAAGTAAAACTAATACTTCACGCATATCCAGCATAGCTCTCTGCTTCAACGGCAGGGGAGAAGTAAAACTAATACTTCAAGCATATCCAGCATAGCTCTCTGCTTCAACGGCAGGGGAGAAGTAAAACTAATACCTCACGCATATCCAGCATAGCTCTCTGCTTCAACGGCAGGGGAGAAGAAAAACTGATACTTCACGCATATCCAGCATAGCTCTCTGCTTCAACGGCAGGGGAGAAGTAAAACTAATACTTCACGCATATCCAGCATAGCTCTGCTTCAACGGCAGGGGAGGAAGACCGACACTTCACTTTCAATACATATCCAGCATAGCTCTCTGCTTCAACAGCAGGGGAGAAGAAAAACTAATACTTCACGCATATCCAGCATAGCTTTCTGCTTCAACGGCGGGGGAGAAGAAAAACAACCAATAAGGGCTGAATAACATAGTCTGGGTAAACAAATAAGTATGGGTGTAGCTTGCTTATTGCGGCGGCTACTACCCCTAACTAATCAAGCTTGATATTTCACTTGGATGCAGCTCCATCACTGCTCTCTGCATTAATGGTGGGGGTGAAAGGGAAATAGAACCAAAGGTTACTAGGAGCCAAGAAAAACAGATAAGTATGAGAAAAAAAGAAGTGTGAGGCTTGCTGGGCAGACTGGATGGGCCGATTGGTCTTCTTCTGCCGTCATTTCTATGTTTCTATGTATGTTTCTATGTCTTCCCTATTCCCCTGTGTTTTGTCTCTTTTGGCTAGTCCTTCCCACTTCGACCTTAGCTTTGGCCCCTGACTTTCAGATTGCTCACCACCTGACCCTAGTTTTGGATCAACCATGCCTTGCCAACCACCTGCCCTGACTCCTGGACTATCCTGGAGTCTACCTGAGCCTGGCCTGCATGAAGATTTGTTTGCCAGCTGGTGGCACAGACCTTGGGGCTGTGCCCACGAGGTGGCACCAACTGTGCCATTACAAAAAAGGGTTCCGCTCTCGCTATTCATTACAAAGTTAGCCTTGTTTATACACAATGCTTGGTTCTGAAGCCTTGCCTTTGATGAACTCAGTGCTTCATGTCTACAACCCTGAAAGATCTCTGAGGTTATCAGAAAAAGGACTCTTAGATGACTCCTTGGTTCATTGTGCTCAGTTCTCTGGGACATTTGATAGAGCCCTCTCAGTAGTGGAGCCAATTTTATGGAACTCGCTATCTTTAGCGGTCTGTATGACCATGCAAAAAATTATTTTAAAAATTGCTGGAAACATATTTATGTCAGATGGCCTTTCAATGATGCTGCTAGTACCAGCCACATTGTATTCCTTTTCATGATTTCTGATGGGTGACTGTACTGTTTGTATTGTGATATATTCTTTTTAATTATGTATATTTTATTTTTGTAAAGCACTTAGAGTTGTAATATAGATGGCATATAAATGCTTTTAAATAAATAAAATAAATAAATAAAATTTGCCCCACAGAATCCCGCCCCAACACGCATATTCATCCACAACACATCTCTCAATACCTTATACAGACACACACCAACTCACATATACATACACACCCATATCCCCAGACACCCCCATGCACATAACCCCTCCACTCACATCCAGCTTATACATAATCCACACACACATTCTCTCTCAATCACAGCCATACACTTCGAACACAACCATGCACACACAAATCTCTGCCATCCTCACAACCACCTACCCACCAAAAAACACATTCATTCCTTACACTTCTATCCCTGCCACACACACTACACACACACACGCTCATCCCCAAGCACACACCTCTGCCACCTACATCCACCCATTCATACACACATCTACACCCAGCTTATATCCCATTCATATACCTATACTCTCCATTCCCCCTATATACACCCCCACCACTGTGATGGTTATCATAATACTGGGTGGACATGAGCCTTAACATGAGGCCTAGGCAGAGAAGCTTAGTCAAGTTAAGGATTGTCACTCTATTCTTTGCTTTATGCCAGCACGCAGAAAACACTTCTGGATGACCTCATGAACACAGTTACACTTTCCTACAGAAGAAAGGCATCATGTCCAACAGCTTCAAGGACATTTGGCACAGAACATGGAGATTTAATAACCATCTGCAAAAAGATACTTCCTCCAGTTACAAACGAGCTACATGACTTAACTCAAGGACAGTGTATTCTCAAGCAAGAGAGATGTCTCCCACATATGCCTGCAAAGATATTTCTCTCATTTCCAGAAGAAGATAACCAACTCCTGAAACAGCTCAGCCAAGCAAAATTCTAAGAATCTCTACTGCTAATTGGAAAGATAAGAGAAAATGCTGACCAGCCGGTGAAACAAAGTGCTATAATAATGTGTGTGGAAAACATCCCTCAATATAGCAGCTGCAGCAGCAAGTAGCACCAACAGCAACCAACTAGTGACTGAAATATCAGTAATCCTGTTTTCTTTGCTTCTAGTCAAAATGGGAAACAGACTGGCATAAGTGAGAAATAACTCCTGTTCATTTTGGTAGCTAGGCATAGAAAGACATTTCTGTACTGAGCTGGCTTACTGTAGGTTCTAATGTTTTGCTTTGTTATATACGAAGGTTATAATAAATATTACAGTACCATTAGTTGGTTCTCCTGTGTCTATATCCCACACATGCTTCCTGATAGTCAGATCAGTGGTTCTGAGGACACAAACCCCCATGTCTACAAATCCGTATTGGAACGCATACTCAAAACCATGCTTTTCTATTCTTTCTCTACTTTTTTTTCAGCAGGATGTTTAATCCTTGTGCTTTGGAAATGATCATTATATCATCACTCAGTTGATTTGGGAGGTAGGCAAGATGTTAATCCTCCATATTGAACCAATCTCAACCAAAAGGCCAAGGAGAAAGCAGTAACATAGTAACTATGGTAGAAAAAGAACAATGGTAGAAAGTGCCATTCTGTGCAGAATACCACCATGTTTCTGTTAAGGGTAGTGTGACGGAGTGCACCAACAACTCCCTCATTCTACCTTAAGTAGAATGAGGGAGTTGTTCAGGTCAGGGTTTTAACCCGGTCATCTTTAAGGAAGAATGTCGCAAGGGATTCTGGGTGAAATTCCCTTCACCTTTATATTTTTCTTCATACCAAAAGAACCCAGGCCTAGAAAGCTTGGGGAGGCCCCAAGGAGCTGGTAGGACCTTATGTACTCCCATATGTAGTATGTCTACCTGATATTTGTGCCTGATGCAAAGTGAGTTACTATTTTGATTTCTGTAACTTTGAAGCACTGTAAATAAATATTTTACCAAAATTAAGTTAGTCTAGTCTCATATTCCTTGGCTATTCCTGAGTCACTGCTGGCCTGAATACGCTACAGGTAGTAACTGCTGCTGCTGCATGCAAGTTACCCCCAAGTCTTATGTTAAGGATAGTAATATTAACAATCAGAACCAAGCAACTGTCAAACCCATAACAAAATTACTGCTAGCAACATTTTCATATGATGAGCAGCCTTCTTGATAATTCATAGAGTGCTGCTGCTTGAACACGCTTTCCTTTTGGACTTGGCCGTAGAAGCAGTCCTGCGCGTTTTCCCTAATGTCTGTGAATCGGTATCTGTGCGCTGTGGTTGTGTGGAGGTATATTTTATATTAGGTTGCGCAGAAACAAATATTGCAAAAACAAAACTTAGTTTCCTAAGTGTTGTGAATATATGGATAATAAATCAGCAAAGTAATATCAACATTGAATACATTATCACAGTAAGCTGTACATAAATCAATACAGGTAAATAGGAGACAGACAGAAATAAAGATAGAATACTAACAAAGAATAATAAAGAACAAAAGACCTGAACACCTCCCTTATACGCCCTCATTTCTCTATATAACCCAGTGTTCATAGGAAATCTGGAGGACTCGGATCCGGGGACTCTGAAAGAACGACTTGCTCTGTCTTCTTCTCTGCTCATCCAACTTTATATGCTTTATATATCCCTCTCTGCAAGTTAAGTGCTTCAATTTGCACTTTTACCCAGAAAGGTATTTCAGTACCAGTCTTTGAGAAGGGCACCCCTACGAAGTATCGGAGTGCCTGGGCATAATGTGGGTGCCAGGCATCCACTGGGCCAGCCCTCGGGGGAGGGGGGGGGGGCGGGGAGGGTAGGGGAAGGAGCGGGGAGAGTGGGCCGCCACGCATGTGTGCCCGCGCCGGCGAGCCCGCTCATTGGCGAATCCGGTCCTCGGGGAGGTGGGCCTGGATCTGCAATTGGTTCCCCTTCGTCATTCTCCTGCCCTCCCCCCCCCTCGCTCGTGCAAGACTTGCACCGGCCTTTTCCTTGGGCCCTGCTCCTGCCTGCAGGCCCCATGCCTTCCTGCCGCCGTGTGAGCACCAGAACCCCCTCCCGTGATCCCGTTTGCCGGCTGCTGCCCCCAGTGTGCCTGCTTCTGCCTTCCCAGGCCTGTATCCGGGCCTTGCCCATGTGCTTTCGGCCTTGCACTTCCCGGCCCCCCCTTGATTGATCTCCCAGCCGATTAGGTTCCCAGGGAGCACCGGCAGCCCCCTCTTTGCCTGCCGACGCTCCCCGGACACGCATCGCCCCTGCTTCGCACTGGACATCGCCTACACGAGGCCCCTGCTTCTCCCGCGGCAGGCCTCAACCCTCCGTCGCTGCATGAGTAATCGACTCGCCTCCCCCCCCCCGCGCGGCCCGGCACCCCAGTTCCTGCCTCTTGCTCTGCCCGCGTGTCTACCGGTGCTCTGCAGTCTCCCCAGCTCTGCTCGGCCCGCAAACCCCTTCGTCGTTCTCCTGCCCCCCCCCCCCCTCTTCGCTCGCTCGAGACTTGCACTGACCTTTTCCTTGGACCCTGCTCCTGCCTGCAGGCCCCATGCCTTCCTGCCGCCGTGTGAGCACCAGAACCCCCTCCCGTGATCCCATTTGCCGGCTGCTGCCCCCAGTGTGCCTGCTTCTGCCTTCCCAGGCCAGTATCCGGGCCTTGCCCATGTGCTTTCGGCCTTGCACTTCCCGGCCCCCCTTGATTGATCTCCCCATCTCTAAATAAATAAATAAATAAATAAATAAATAAATAAATAACAAACCTACATGGAGTCCCAAGTTCCTCAGCCCCACCGGATTGAGGGCTCAATGCTACAGCTCCACCAGATAGATGCCCCTGTGCCATAGCTCTGCCAGTTGCAGGCCTCAGGGCCACAGCTCTTCCAGCCTGGAAGCGAAAACTTCCAGCGTTCCCCTAATGTGCCCCGCACGGTTCCCAACATCAGCCTGTGGGAAATTGAATCCAAGGAGGCCACAGTGGCACCTGGAGAGCCATTGGGTGAGCCACATGCAGTCGAAGTGATTTCCGGGAGAGGACGCCAGGCCAGGCCCTGCAGGGTGATAGTAGGGCATTGGAGGTGGTGCTTAAGATGAGAAGATGAGAGGTTAGTTCATGTAGATCTGCAAAGAGATGTTAGGGGGGTGGAGCTGATTGGAGCTTAGTATGTGGTGGATTAACATACAGGTTGGTAGGCTTTTTGGTCTTTTTGCTGCAAGATGTCTTTTTGGCTTTTTGCTGCAAGATGTCACCAGAACCTCTGTCTCCAGCCAATGCTTAGGTGCAAGCACACCCAATGCTTCTGCATTTTAAGGGCCCGCAGCAGGAAAATGTCACAGCACCCAAGGATGACATCATCTCCTTTAGCTCTATAAAAGGGCACAGCAGACATCCCTACCTTGCCTCAGCAACAGGTCCTCCTACCTGTGGTAGTCCATGTTGCTAGCTCCTTAGCCTGTCTTGCCTTGTCCAGCCTTGCCTCATCCTCCCAGCCTGTCCTGCCTCATCCAGTCTTGTCTCATCCAGGCTTGTCTTACCTTATCCTTATCTTCTTTTTGGATTGCCTACTGGTACTGACCCTTTGCCTGGATACTGACTTCTCTGGATTGTTACTTGCCACTGACCCGCTTGCCTGGGCACCGACTACTCTGGATTGCCACCTGCCATTGACCTCTCACCAGGTCATCAACCTTGTTTGTTCACTGCCTGCCTCTGACCCTTGCCTGGCCCTGGACTACCACCTACCCTGTTCTTTGAGAGACTTTCACCTGAGTCCTGCCGGCCCCATGAACCCAAGGCAGGGGTGGTTCTATGAGACAAGGTGAGGCCACTGGCTCAAGCGGCAGAATTTTGAAGTGGCAAAAAGTGCCCCTTCAAAATTTTGCCCACCCCCATTGTGCCCCCCAGCCCCCCCGGCTCCCTAGATCGCTCCAGGGGGGCCCAGGAGCTATCTGCTGCTCCTGGGCCATCGGCTGCCACTAACCAAAATGGTGCCTGTCATCCATTGCCCCTATCATGTGACAGGGCCCGGCCAATGCACTGGTAGCCCCTGTCACACAGTAGGGGCTAAACGCCACGGCACCATTTTGGTTAATGACAGCTGATGGCCCGAGAAAGGCAGATCGCTCCTGGGGCCCCTGCTGGACCACCAGGGATTTTCATGAGTCTTAGGGGGGGAGGGGCTGTGAGGGTGGGGGGTATTTCATTTACATTTGGGGGTGGGAGCGGCATGTGGTCCTTGCCTTGAGCCTTCCCTGACCCAAGCCTCAAACTCCAGGGAAAGGGGCTAGTAAAGGTGAAGCTCTAGACCAATCTTCTGCCAGAGAACCTCTGCCAGCTGTCAGTGAGGACCTATAGGGCTCACCCCATAGGCTGCGCCAACCTCACCACAGCAGCAAGAGTCTACTTTGCTTACACTGTGGGGAATGAGGCTGGTACAGGTGAATCCCCAGCACTGTCCCAGCCCAGAGCACACAATGCCAGCTCTCAGCATGAGCCTAGTAGGTTTGTCTACTAGGTTGTGCCAACCAAGCCACAGCACAAGAGTCCACTTCTATTACATAGACCATCTTTACCATATAATCTATTGCTCCTTACATGCCCCCAGCCTCCAAGTATCCAAAACCACTTTCTTTACACAGTTTTTTGAGCCAGACATTGAAGTTATCTATATGGCAGAGCCTTTCTTTTCCCATTCCATGAACAGCTAATACTTCCAAAAAATACAATGCAAAGCAGAAGGATCTTTTACTGAAACCATGATTAATCTGTTAGAAAAGCCAGGGAAAGATGTGTCACCATGTACAAAATTATATACCAGTATCAAAGATTAATGATGACTGTAAGATGCATGCAAACATTTTGGTGCTAAAACTGGGTAAAGTTCTATGAACAATCATGCATAAAGATCAGGTTGGTTTTATGCAAAGCAGATTGTCATCAGGAAATACAAACTGTTTTTTGTAATATATCACTTGTATTAAAATATACAGAAACCTTGACAGTAGCAATATCATTAAATGCTTTCAGGACATTTGATCGTGGAATGGAAATAGATGTTAAATATTTTTCTTATTTATTTTTTTCCAAACATTTGATATACCACTTTTATCCAGTTCAGACTCAAAGTGGATTACAATGAATTAGAACGGCTTAACAAGTCAGTATCAGAGCAGACGCTGAAACTTGACAACAGTACCAAAATGAATTTAATAGAACTTATCCTACAGCATAAAGTCAAACTTTGACAGACTGTACCAGAACTAATTTAACTTAACATACAGTATAAGGTCAAACCAAATCCAGACTAATAAACAGTAGCTCTACTGACCTCCAAGCAGAGTGCTCAGGGCAGTGGAACCTAATTAATTTAACAAAGCAGACTGATTGCAGTATCTCCGAATGGACTAGAGGTACAATATCTAAATAAGAGTCTAGAGCAGTTCTAATTGCCTTCTATGGTAAGTGCTCATAAGAGGAGAGATTGTTACGCTATGCGGCTCACGAGACAACCCTGCGAGCCACCTACTCCCAGTGCTGCCAACAACCTCATGCGGCTGGAATGCCGCCAACACTCAACCCAGCCAACCACTGCATAGGATGCCGCCATGCTGCTGCTCCTTGGCTCCTCCTTAGATGTATGCGCCCGACGCTTCTTGCCTTAACCCATTACGTCCCAATGTCCTATTTAAAGGATAGCTTCTTAAAAAAATTGGGTCGTAATGGGTTAAAAGGCCTGTGGTGGGAAACCACTTTAGCGCTCCCTGATGACATCACTGGGCTCCACCATAAACGACTCCTCCTAAGGAGCATCAGAAGCCTCAGTAACAGGTCTCCTGCATCTGGTTCCTGACTCCTATCTGTGTGCTGGTTCTTGGTTCCAGCCTTTCCTCATCCAGCCTTGCCTCATCCTGTTTATCTTATCCAGTGTCTCCTTTGTGACTTTGTCTATCCTTGGCCTGATTTCCGGATATTGACCTCTTGCTTGGACTTGTGCACGATTGCCTGCCACCTGGATCTGACCTCTTTTTTGGACCTGACCACGATTGCCTGCTGCCTGGATTCCAATGTTTCCCTTGGATGCATCATTCTCCATCTCATTCATATACGGAAAACCTTTGCCTGGATGTGTCATAAAGGCCACTGTCCCACTCACCATGCAAACAGGTATTCTGCATGGAATGCAGACCAGCCTATATGTGTTGCCCAAAGTGGTCATTGCAGTCATTCTTGGGCCTTCTGTGGTTCATGTTACATGAGCCCCACATTGATTAGTCCATGTTACAGATCGCCAAGTGGAGATCTTGCTGCCATGAGCAATGTCTTGCCAAAGTTTCACCTGTTGTGCCCCTGGCTCAGACAGTTACTTCAGAGGTTCTGGGCCTGCAGATGTGTTTAGCAAACAACAGGCAGAGGTTTGCCACCTCATCGCTCCTTTGACTGAGCCAATGACTTGGTCCCTGGGAAGGTACCACCCAGGTATACCTACCTACTCTCTGCCACTGAGGCAAAGGCTATGAACAAATAAAACTTTAAAGAAAAATTGGACAGAGGCTTAATACGCTGGGGCTGGATTCTTTTTTGTGGGGAAGAAGTATGGATCACTATGTTCCTGCATTGACTATTGGATCTCAACTCCATTGCCAAGAAAGACCGCTATCCTCTTCCCTTAATCTCCCGCAGCTGGAACTCTGCCAGCACTCAACACAGCCAATCGTGGCATAGGACATCGCTGTGCTGCTGATCCTTGGGTCCTTCTTACATGCATGCCTAACTCTTCATTAAATGACCCACGATGGGAAAACACTTCAGTGCTCCCTGATGACATCACTGGGTCTCCACCATAAAAGGCTCCTCCTGAGAAGCATCAGATGCCTCCGTAACAGGTCTTCTGCATATGCAGTGTGTGTGTTGCTCCTGTGTCTTGGTTTCAGATTGTTTCAGATTCCTGTCTGTGTTTCTGGTTCCATCCTTTCCTCATTCAGCCTTGCCTCATCCAGCTTTGCCTTGTCCTGTCCGTCTTGACCAGTGTCTTCTGTGTATCTTCATCCATCCTTGGCTTAATTTCCAGATATTGACCTCTTGCTTGGACCTGACCACGATTGTCTGATGCCTGCCCAGATGACCTGCCCCCAGCTTATCAAGTCTGCTATTGCGGTAATGAATAGGCATCAGACAGCAGCATTCATGGCAGGCAGGAGGAGGGAAGGCAAAGAGGGCAAAGAGGGTTTGTCCTCCCGAGCCTCTTCCTTTTATTGTACATTCATACAAAGGCAGATGATGTGTCATTACATGATTGGCTACTTTCCCATAGCAACAGAAGAGTCATTACACCATTGGCTTTGGCTCAGGGGGTGTGCACGGATCATATCATTGGCTGCTGAAATCTACACCTCCTGACTTTGTCCTGCCTCTGACTAGGGAAAACCCAGCCCTTCTTTCAGGCTAACAGGATTAATTATAGGCCAGAGAAATACATGAAGTCAGGTATCCTCTCCTAGGCAGAGAGGCTTAAGCACAAGTGATGCTTTTATTCAGGCAAATGTCAGGGAGAAGGGAAGTTAATGTTTAAACCCTGAAATGGCTTGCTGGCAAGCGCATATTTCCCACATCTGCCATCTCCCCTGATCCTGGCATGCCCTCGGAGTCTTGCTCATCTGACCACCCTAGGGCCCCACCTAAGTCCTGCCAGCTGCGAGAACCCAAGGGCTCGACCTGTGGGGAAGGCGACTGATATAAGTGATCAGCGGCGGACTCACGATGTCGGACCGGCCCGGGTATTCGCCGCCCAGGCCGGCCCAGGACACGTCACGTGGTCTGCCGAGCGCGGCTCTGTCACGGCCGCGCACGGCAGACCACATGACTGGAGCGATCAGCCCACCAGGGGATGCCCAATCCCCCGATAGGCCAATCCGCCCCTGTAAGTGATGCTCCAGCCTGTCCTTCTACAGGGCACCTTTGCCAGCTGTCAGCATAGGCCTCAGAGATTCACCTATGAGGCAACGTCAACTATGCCACAGCAACAAGGGCTCACACCCAAGCCACCCATCACAGGGAGTAGGTCAAGTTAACAAACAGATTGTGAGAAGGTCTGGTTAAATAGCCATGCCTTTGCTTTCTTTCTGAAAGTGAGGTAGCATGGCTCAAGGAGGATGGTAGGCAGAACCTTGTTCCAGAGTCTGGGGCAAAAAAGCTGAAGACCTTTCTTGTGCAGGTTACTTTTGCTGACGTCAAAGGAGAGGAAGCAAAAAGGGCCATCTGTGAGGACCAGAGCTTTCTTGATGGGATGAGATTATATATTTTTGTATTGAAGATGAGATAAAATATATTTGAATTCAAGCAGCCACAGAGAACCATCCACAGCTACAAATGCAGCTCTTAGGTTTGGATCATAGCCAAAAAGAGTTCAAGAAACAATATCTGTAGGAACTCTAGGATGCAACATTCATTTACTCCAATGAAACTGCCCTAGTTTTTGAGGGGAGACTTTATGTGTGATGGTTTCCTGATATGCAGCCCTCCTCCCTCTTGCCTATTGGTATCTTTGGTGGTAATTTTAAATGGAAGCAAAGGGACTATTTTTTTTTTTTAATCAAAATGCATTGGGATGAAACTTCAAAAAAACAGGAACTGTCAAAAGGTTCCCCCCTGAAACTGGGTTACTAAGGAGCTCTGTGTTCATGCGGTGTTTGCTTGCTTGTTTATGCAGACTGGAGCACTGATGTTAGGGAGCAAACCTTTCAAGAAGGCAAAAGACGAGCTGCCTTTTGGCCTTTTATTTATTTAAATTTTGTGTGGGGTAGATTTTAATACATGCGCACGCGGCCTACTTGTGCGTGCGCTACCTGGCGTGCGCACATATATGTCCGATTTTATAACATGCGCGCGCATGTTATAAAATCCGGGGTCAGCGCAAGCACGGGGGTGCACAATTGTACACCTTGCGCGCGCCGAGCCATTCTGCCTTCCTCCGTTCCCTTCCCCCTAGCCTAACCTTTCCCCCCAGCCTTACTCTAACCCCCCAAACGTTTTATCCTACCCTTTGCGCCTGCCTATGGCCCCGCCCCTTTTGTAAAGCCCCGGGACTTACATGCGTCCCGGGGCTTTACGCGTGCTGCCGGGCCTTTTTAAAATAGGGCCCAGTGCACGTAAGGCCGGTTACACGCGTAAGCTTTTGAAAATCCGACCCTATGTTTCTTATATGATGCTAATTTCCAATAATAGTTCAACACGGTTTACAATAAAACAATCATAAAACAAAACATTAAACTCATAAAACACTTAATAAAGATGGTAACTTGAAAACAAGTGTGCGGGCGCTCATACATCCACTTATGGGCGTGCAAGCAAACATAGGCTGGAATTTTAAATCACGCGTGCATTTATGTGCATAAGATTTAAAATACACCTGGTACATGTATGTATCCTCCTAATTTTAAGCTGTTATGCAAACAAACATCCTTCACGTATCTTCCTTAAGAAATTGTCGGCTTTAATGCATGCAGGCAAGCGGATTTTAAAACATGCTTGCGCGAAGGACATAGCCAGTTTTCCCAAATGGTCCACCAGTTTGCCCCAGTCTGTCTCGAGATCTTCTAGACCCCTCTGGTTCTTCATCCTGCACTCCCCAAGCTGACCCGGACCCCTCCCGCTAGTGTGTTAGGCCTAAAAAGCGATTTCTAGAGACTTAAGCCTCACCAGGAGCAGCAGTAAACATATTTGCATAATTGTTGGCTTCGCCCCAGAATGCCCATGCCCCACCCCCCCCAACTCCACCCTTTTGTAAATCTCGCACGTGCGTATATATGCGCGTAATTTCCAGCTTTTAAAATATGTTGCTTGCATGTGACCCAGATACTCGTGTATATGGGCTTTTTAGCACAAGCGACTCTTTAAAAATTCGCCCCATAATAAACAGATAATATTAATCAAACAACATGAAACTCACGACAGAGAGAACGCTTCAGTAATAATTCCTTTAGGAATTATAACAGGAAGTCTGGACAGCTCAAGGGAATTGTCTCAGCCTTACAGAGCCTTTCATTTCTAAGTCATGGACTCAGATCTGACTCAGCTTGGGTAGTGACCAAACGTTATTGCTGTCTGAAAGATGGCTTACTCTGTTTGCAATGAGGTGGATGGACTCAGTTCAATGTCCAAGGGACAAGTGTCCACATCACAGTTTGGAACTATCAGGCATTATTGTTAGCAGTTTGAGCAGGAACGGCCTAGAGGTGGGCCCCCTCGAAATCAGAGCTGAGGGGCAGAGGAAGGGCAGCGTGGGAAAACTTGCACAGCCACTTGCTCATGTCGCACCTCGTCTGTCAGTAAATGAAGGGCTTTGATTTCCAGTGCTGTCCACCTGGCACCAGTCAGGAGCACTAAAGTTCACTAGAAAACAACATAAAAAATATCACAGAAATTATATAGCACTGGGAGAGTCTGTGCTAGCCAGTGCCTCTGCTTCCCGCATCACCAAAATGCAAAGGAATCTTTTCTGTGCACTTCCGAAATGACTGCATGCTGTAGACTTTGGTGTCAGTCTTCCATGCAGAATGTGGTGGTTTTAAGTCAACGTAAGAGTAATGCTGCACTCAGCTGAATATTAGAAGTCCTGTTGTTCAGCAACTGACATGTCAGGTGTACTGAGAAACCTAGTGTCGCCGTCAACCAAGCAGAGCGCATGAGCTTCTTTCAGGCATTTCCCCTTAAATATATGAAGATGGCACCATCTGCAGGACAAGAAAGAACCAGCTCAGAAACAGGCAACCTTTGGTCAGCAGATTAATAAAATCAGTAATTATTCGTTTACCTATGACTTCCCAGAACATCAGTCATTTTTATATGAAACAAATGCTTGTTTTTCAGATCCTTTGTTGAAAGTATGGTTTTACTGTGCATAGCATACTTCATTTATATGGCTCTAAATACTTTACAATGACTGCTGGAACCAATTGGATTCTCTGCAGGCTGTGATATCTTTTCTTGGCCCACAGATGGTTATCCAGATATGTTTGTGGCCAACCCCCACAAGGAGCCATCCATCCCCCTCAGTCCCTTCCACCTGGAGGGCTGTGGTTGGATGCCTCAGTACTATTTAGCCCAGCCATTTTAGGACACTTTGGGATCAGTTTGAGGAAACCTTGTAACAGTGAGGATATTTAAGTTTTACACTCTGGTGAGGCCTCCCAGTTTCATCTAGAAGGAGTTTCTTTTAGAAGTGACACCTCATCGTGCACTCCCTGCCAGAGGGTTCTTCTTCTACTAATTTACAGAAGAGATAGATTTTTAAACCTGATACCCTTTTGTGGTATCTTACCAGAGGACCATAGAACTATGAGCCCACTCTAAACCCTAGGCAGGCAAGCACCTGTGATAGATCTTGCTGCGAGAGACAGTGAGGGAAGAAGATGTATCCAGGTTAAACTTTAGAATTGGCTTTTGAATCTGAACTGGAATGCAGTGCTGAGGTAGGCTGATCCCCTTTGACTTTTTCCCTTGAGAAGTTTCTCCAGAAATATCACCTAAGGCTGAAAGAACAAGATTGGGAGACCCCCAACCTGATCTCCACCTATGGGACCAGGATGGGCTGGGTGTCCAAGGAGATGATGACCTAAGACCTTGGTCGGTCCGGTCTGATTTATCACAGCCTCTCACCTCATGGGAAACATCTGCATTATTTAAACAAACTGTGTAGCAAGATACCATGGTCTGGGCCACAAGCAAGAGCTTTCCCTCCAAAAAGGAAACCCTCCAGGATTAAGAGTCAAGCATGGGAGTAAATTTGCTAGCCGGAGCAGCCCCTGAAAAGAAATAAATTTGTTTGCCCTTGGGATTAACAACCCCGCTAAGGGTTATATAAATTGGTGCCCAACAAACATGGGGGTCTGAGGATGGTGGGAAAATGTGTACAGTGTGTTTTAAGAAGAAATGGGATGTTTGGCGAATATAAAATGTACAAGAAAGTGTAGAAAAGTAACTGTGACATTTACAACAAAATGGCACTCATTCCCACGCTCGAGTATCGGCAGGGAGGGGGGGCGTGCCAGATAAGAATGCATGTGTGATGTATGTGTCTGATGTCACCATAGCGTATGCAACGTACGACCAATAAAGCATTATAAAAGCGGTGGCACGCTTGCGACATCATCCTCAGCATGAGGGACTGTGCGGTAAGGGCATGGTGCCTAGCAACTGCAAGTGAAGGCCGTGACTTCTAACCCAAAATAGGATAGCTGATGCAAGTAATCTCTTCTTTTATTAAAATTCTACTGTTTATACATTTACGGGTATTCCAGTTTTGATTGCAACATCTCCAACATTCCGATACTGAACACCTTGATCAAAGTGGCAAAGGAAAAAACGGTGACATTTTCCTCAGACAGCATGGCCAAAAAATCTACCCAAAAGCTTTCCAGCTCTAATGAGGGCAGCCCTCCCAAATCACCTAGCTAAAGAGGCCTTCATGGTGCAGACAGTCGGAGGACAGTGAGTGAGTAAGGCAGTTATCCCAGTATGTGAACTGTTCCAGTATTTTGGCATAACATAAGTGATGAGAGCAGTGCAGTATCGCGCTGGACTATGAATGTTTTTTGCTGGCGGTTGAATGCATTGACCGAAGAGTGGTACAACGTCTAGCACATGTTTTCATGCAGTGCTACTGCTGTAAATGACCTCTGTTCCAGGATATCAGGGTAGGCCCCGGTATCACCGTTGGATAGCAAGCCAATCTATCCACTTCTAGCACTTTCTGATGCCTGGTGCTTCAGCAACGTGAAGGCCAAGTTTCACCTGAGGGGTCAGATTCAAGCAGTAGCAGTATCATATGAGTCAAAACAATGTCAACCGAGAAGTCCCCTTCATCGAAGATGTCAGTGGTACCTGAAGCAACCCATGCGGCAAAGTCCGAGACAGGGTGGAATCACATCCCTTCAAGTGGCGATAGCCCAGACATGGTGGTGAAAGCCATTGTAGAAGATTCCCCTGCTGGTGGGCCAGCAGTGATCCCGGTAAACTCTCCTGGGCCAAGCAACTAGAAGTTCAAGAACAAAGAGAACTGGAAGTACAATGATACTTTCCGTGATTAAGTGAGGCCGGCGGTCAGTGAAATCAGTGGACCCAGAGACTGTGCAGCCGTCAACTCCAATGAGAGTCCCTCCTGGACCACTGGAATAACTATGGGTGGGCCTGGGTGGGCAGTTGCCCACCCAATTTGGACCCAGGTCCACCCAACTGAAAGAGGCCTTTTAGAGCAATGCCATTGCGGGATCCCATCCCCACGAAGGTGAAGAGGAGCGCCGGATTTGCAAGGCTGCTGCGGGATCCTATCCTGCATCAGCGACGAGAAGAGCCAGAACTGCAAAGCCAGATCCTGGGAGGTGGTGGGCCAGCAGCAGCAGGAGTGGCTGCGGATCACAGGTGGAGCCTAACCAGCCAGCGGCCCATGGCCTTGCCTGCTGCCGTACAGCCCATCAATCTTCGTGCTTGGGGCGGGAGGGAGCAGAAGCTGTGCACGCCTGGGCACAGCTTCTGCTCCCTCCCACCCCATGCAAGAAAATCAGTGGGCCGAATGGCCCGAAGATAGTAGGAGGCCCTCAGGGCCATGGTAGAGCTCATCTCACCAAGGCCCGATGGTAACAGGAAACCATGATGTGTGTAAGCTTACATCTATGTGTGAATGAGTGAGAGCCTGTTGTTACAGTTTTGGCTGCAGTACAACCGCCTCACCACCAGGGGCCCCTCTAGTGCTGGCTCTCCTGACAGGCCCAGGCCATCTCCCCTGTCCACTCTATGTTCTGGGTTGGCCCTTATAACCCTGCCTGACAGTTCCCTCGGTGCTTCGGCATCGAGCTCACCTGGGCTCCCTGCTCTAGCCTTGCGCGGCCTTCGGGCCTTTCCTTGCCTTGCCTTGCGCTGCCTTCGGGCCTTCTTCCTCGCTTTTCTTACCTGGCCTACGGGCCTTCTGACCTGCCTTGCCCCGCTTACGGTGTGTGGCCTACGGGCCTTCTGTGTATGTGTGGCCTACGGGCCTTCTGACCTGCCTGCTCTGCTTACAGTGTGTGGCCTACGGGCCTTCTGTGTATGTGTGGCCTACGGGCCTTCTGACCTGCCTGCTCTGCTTACGGTGTGTGGCCTACGGGCCTTCTGTGTGTGTGTGGCCTACGGGCCTTCTGACCTGCCTTGCCCCGACTACGCTGTGTGGCCTACGGGCCTTCTGCGTGTGTGTGTGGCCTACGGGCCTTCTGACCTGCCTTGCCCTGCTTACTGTGCCCTGACCCAGCCTGAACCTAGACACTGCCTTCTGCCGCCTGCCCTGACCCAGCCTGAACTTAGACACTGCCTTCTGCCGCCTGCCCTGACCCAGCCTGAACTTAGACACTGCCTTCTGCCGCCTGCCCTGACCCAGCCTGGACCCAGACACTGCCTTCTGCCGCCTGCCCTGACCCAGCCTGAACTTAGACACTGCCTTCTGCCGCCTGCCCTGACCCAGCCTGGACCCAGACACTGCCTTCTGCCGCCTGCCCTGACCCAGCCTGAACTTAGACACTGCCTTCTGCCGCCTGCCCTGACCCAGCCTGGACCCAGACATTGCCATCTGCCGCCTGCCCTGACCCAGCCTGGACCCAGACTCTGTTTTTGCCATTTCTGTCTCTCTCAACCTGGAGCCACCCTTCTGGGTGGTGTTCACGACTCCTGACCGGAGCCCAGCCGTAACACCTGTATGTGTCTGAGAGCCTGTTTATGTGTGCATGTTTGTGTGTGTGTGTTGAGAGAGAGCCTGTGTGTGTGGGAGGGTGAGAATGAGAGCTTGCATATGTGTATGTGTGGGTGAGAATGGGAGCTTGAATGTGTGTATGTGGGTGAGAATGGGAGCTTGAATGTGTGTATGTGGGTGAGAATGGGTGCCTGGGTGTGCGTCTCTGTGTACATAAGAATGGAAGCCTGGGGGAGGGAGGGGTAGAGAGTGAGAGCTTGTGTGTGTGTGTGTGTGTGTGTGTGTGTGTATGACAGAGTATGTAGAGTGAGAGCTTGTGTGTGTGTGTAGAGAATGTGAGTTTGTGTGGAGGAAGAGAGCATATGAGCGTGAGAGCTTGTGTGTGTGAGAGAGTCTGTGAGAGAAAGTGTGTGTATGAGTCTGGCGCGGCCCTGACTGAAATATCAGGAGTAGCGCGAAACTCGGGGGCGTCCCCCCGAAGATGACATCACCTGCGACCGATATTTAAGGTCTCAGTATTTGCTAACACATCGAGTTAGCAAGGATTGACATCGGTCTCGCTTTGTCTTTCTAAGCTACTCTGCCTCCTCGGACTTACCAGAGGTACCCGCTCCTCGGGGGCCTCGCTCTCTCCTTTGTTTTCAGGTAACAGTCTAGAACCGGTACTCGCTCCTCGAGGGCCCTTGTTCCCAGACTTGCTTTATATACTCTTCTGCCTGGAAGTCATCTCTACCAACTATATCAGCTACATCAGTGAGTTACCATCGTTCTCTCTGAGCTTTCCCTGGAACCAGGTACTCGCTCCTCGAGGGCCTACACATGCCAGCTCCTGGGCTTTATTGGGACATTGGGTGAGTGTTACCATCTGCATACCCTACCTACTCACTATATCTCAGTTTCTCTACAGCTCAGCCTCCAGGGATCGCTGTTCCAGTCTGAGGGACTATGGCCCAGCCAGGCTTTCCAGCTCACTACTGTCATCTCTGGTGGTTAAATATACTGTTTAATAAAAGAACTAGTGTGTGTCTGTCTCCAAACTCTGAGCCTGACCGGTGGTCCCTCTCAGGATCTTCCCCTGGGGGCGTGGTCATCTGCTACCAGCCCAAGGATCCACCCACAACTATCCCAAACAATATCAGATTGCTAACTCCCTAGCAGTCTGCTAACTCCGAACAGAACAGATTGCTAACTCCTAGCATCAGATCCAGAACAGATTGCTAACTCCTAGCAGCAGATCCAGAACAGAGAGATAGCGAAAGAGAGAGAGAGTGGCTCCTGGACATGATAGCACAGGCTTATCCTTTGGAAACATGTAAGCAGTTGCTATTATCTAGTTTATTTGTTCTATCCTCCTATTGCTCAAATAAACTTACTTTCCTAAGTACCTAGAACTGTGATGTACTGAATCAAAGTTTATGTGTGACTCTCTGTGTAGGGAATAAGCTCCTGGGTTCAAGCCCCCAGGTATAATCCCAGTAATTGTGTGTGTTTATATTGGGTAAACCTCAAGGTAATCCTGTGTGCACGCAGGTGATAAGCCCCTTAGGTAGCACTCAGTGCAGACCTCAGTGATATTAACCCCCAGGTCAGAGCCCCTGGGCAGAATGCCAGTGTGCACGGTCTGTAATGTGATGTATTTTTTATATGTGTCTTGGTTGTAATGTAAGAGAGTCCTTCTTCTACTAATTTACAGAAGAAATAGATTTTTGTGCCTAATACCCTTTTGGGGTGAAAGGGCTGTCACCAGAGGATCAAAGACCTGTGAGCCTACTCTAAACTCTAGGTAGGCAAGCACGAGTGATGGATCCTGCTGCGAGAGATGAGAGACAGTGAGGGCAGAAGATGTATCCAGTTTAAACTTTAGAAGTATTTTTTGGATCTGAACAGCATGGGGAAGTTTTTGGAGTGCCCCCCCACTGGGATGTAGTGCTGAGGTAGATTGATCACCTTTGACTTTTCCCATGAGAAGTCCCCCTCCCCGAAATATCACCTAAGGATGAAAGAACAAGATCAGGAGACCCCCAACCAGATCTCCACCTGTGGGACCAAGACAGGCTGGGTGTCCAAGGAGAAGATGACTTTAGACCCTTGTCCAGTCTGATTTATCACAACCTCTCGCCTTATGGGAAGCATCTACATTATTTAAACACACTGTGTAGCAAGACACCATGATCCGGGAGAGCTTTCCCCATAAAAGGAATGCCCCCAGGATTAAGAGTCAAACCTGAGAGTAGAGAATAGAGTTGCGAGTTTTGGGTAATTTTTAAAACAGCCCATGTTAGAAAGTCAGCAAAAAAATGCACTTTAAATTACACTAATTTTCAAACATGAAATACTAGAGATGTGAATCGGAACTGAAATCCGAACCGATTCTGGTTCCGATTCACATCTCTATGAAATACGTTTTATGAAATCCTGAGGCATTCCAAGTTGAAAAGCCATATGAATTTAACTTACATGTGCGTCTGGAGTAGGAAACAAATTGCTTCGTTATGTGGCCACTTTGCAAAATGCCTTGCATGTGAGATTACATATATGAGAATATTACGAGAACATAACGAAGCAATTTGTTTCCTACTCCAGACGCACATGTAAGTTAAATTCATATGGCTTTTCAACTTGGAATGCATCAGGATTTCATAAAACGTATTTCATGTTTTCCTTTTAGAGGCATAAGCCCCTGACGAAGTCCACGAAACACCAGCGGTGTCGGGCGGTTGTTGAGCATTTGCTGAGTAAAGTTGGTGAATGTCTTGCTCCAAGCGTTTATCTGGAAGGATAAGTTAAAAAAATATTTTTTCTTATCTGAAATGATGTTGGAGGGACAAAATTCTCCTTTAAAAATAAAAAAAAAAAAATTGTGAAAAAAATTCAAAATAGTTGTTTCTTTAAGACTGTGGCAACTTTTTATGAGAAACAACGTGAATCACCCCGTGATTAAGCATACTGAGCAAGCACTACTAACAACAAGTGTTTAAACATTAAAACGCTTTGCAGCGTAAGTGTGCAGTTGCTCAAAGATGAGGGTTTAACACGTCGCTTACTCGTAATAGTCTCATATATGTGATTCTCTCCCGTCCTTGCTATAATTCTTATCACATATTGTACCAGTTTTTTCAATTTTAAGTTTTTTTTTGCATGTGAGATTGGTACTGGGCATCCCAACATGGGCAGAGTCTTGCATGCAAGCCTATTTTGGTCACACTCCTTCCAACTTCAAGGGCTTACCTCCATACGCCGGATTTAATGCACTTAAGTGGATTTTCAGGTTAATTCCTTGGCCTGAACTGGAGTAAAAGTTAACTCAAAATTCTGATGGCCATGACATGCTATTGCTGTACCCATGTGGTAGTGTCTTTCTGCCAGGCTGGGCGCAGCTATAGAATAACTTTGGCCACCAGAAACCTGAGTTTACTCCACCTCACACCAAAGAAGGCACAAGCTCTCTGGGGTCTGCATCTACAGGTAAACAAAACACAAACTCTCTTGGGAGGCCCTTTCAGCTGAATGGCATATGCTTGGTGTTGTGCCTACAGATCTTGAAGTACGTTCAGCTGCCTCAGAAATCTTACATTAGAAATGAAAATCCTCCTAGGTCTGGAGTACCATACTGGGCACAACAATAGAATTTTGCTGCCAGAAATGTAAGTTTACTCCTCCTCAAACCCAGGAGTTAAACGTACAATGTAAGCTCTCCAAGGCAGGCACCAGTCACAGGTTTTCTTTGTTTTCCTGAACAGCTGGACAGTATGCACACAGTGCTAAAGTAAAGTGTCTAATATTCAGCAGTTGGTGCCCACCCAAATAGCCTATGCATTGTTCATCTAGCTGGAGGTGCTTTCCCCAGAGAGCTTATTCTTTTATTTTACTTGCCATGCCTTGTCAAAATGGCCTTGAATGAGAAAATGTGCCCACAAGTTGGGATGCACAACACCAATCTCACATGCAATGCCATTTTGGTAAGGCATGGGTAAGTAAAATCAAAGCATAATCTTTCTGGGGTGGTCACTTTCAGCTGAACCGTATGCACTTTGGCGCTGTGCATCCGACTTTGATTTTCTTCCCATTCTCTACCAAAAGGGCCTTGGATGCAAGAATTTGCTCTTTGGAGTGGGCACTTAAAGCTAGCTGAACAAAGTGTAAGCTTCCTGGGGTGGGCATTTACATTTAAACCTCATGCCAAAGCTGGATGCACAGTGCCGATGTACTGTTCAGCCCTCCCCAAGAACACCAAAACTATTCCTGGGTCCAAGGTGGCATAAATTCACATTTCTAGTGGCCAAAGTTATTCTATTGATGTGCCTAGTCTGGGAGAAGTAGCTGGACACTACCACACTGGGCACAGCAATACTATAACATGGCTACCAGAAATGCGAGTTACATTTTACTCGTTCCAGTGTTAAGAAAATGTGCTTTAAGTTGTCTACTCATTAACTCACTTTCCTGCATTGCTGGGGAATAGCTAATGCCTTCTTTTACATGGGATTTGCATGCACCTGTGTTAATCTTAGTGCTGTTTTTTACTGCTGTTTTAGTGCACATTCTTTAGGACTTAAAACCTCTGTTACATATGTAAGAAGATAATCTTAGGTAGCTTATCTAGATCCCCAGAAGACTTTGTACCAGGAATAGAGAGCTAGGGATCAGAACAGGCTCTAATGATTGATGAATGTGAATCAATGTATTGCATATAATTTAAGTACAGGGCTTGAATAAAGGCATAACACATGTTCCCGGGACATCCTGGCAACAGGAGAGCTGGGATGGACCAAGGGAACATCTGGTGTCTCCAGGGATATCAAAGGCTAAGACATTTGGTATCTCTTAACACCTTGAAAGATCAAATGCTAAAGACGAGTACCCATACCAATGAGCTGATAATGAGTTAAGATCTTTGGTGTCTTTATACCTTCCTGGATAAAGTGAAAACTGAAACACCTAACTTGAAGAGGGATATATAAAGCGTTGCATTTGCTTATTTTAGTTGGATGAGCTGAAAGGAAAAGAGATCGAGTCAGCTGGTTTCTTTTAGGGTCCCCGAGTCTCGTAGTCTTCCAGGTTTCCAAGAACACTGGCTTAAATAGAGGAAGATGTATAAGGGAGATGTTCTTTGTTATCTTTTGATTTTCTATCTTTATTTTTGTCTGTTACCTATTTACTTATTTATGTACAGCTTGCTGTGTTACAGTATTCAGTTTTGATATTACTTATCTTTGCTGATTTACTATCCATATATTTATAACATTTAATAAACTAAGTTTTGTTTTTGCAATGTTTATGTGTGTTCTATGACATAATATAAAATGTACCCCCAATATACCAGCCACTGCGCACAACATACCAGTTAAAAGTGGGTGCTAAAACAGGAATAAAAATTTGCACTAACATTAACGCTCCTTATTACATCAGTCCTTTATGAGTGATTTCCACTTCATTGTTCTCTTCTCCTTGTATTAGCTTTTCCCTAAGGGGCCGATTTTAAAATTTAAGCGCACGGGATACATTTGTGCACACTACCCGGTGCGCACAAACGTACACCTGATTTTATAACATGCACGCGCTCCCGCGCGCATGTTATAAAATCCGGGGTCAGCGCGCGCAAGGGGGTGCACCTTGTGCGCGCCGAGCCCAAGGGGAGCCCCGATGGCTTTCCCCATTCCCTCCAAGGCCGCTCCAAAATCAGAGCGGCCTTGGAGGGAACTTTTTTTTTACTCCCTCCCACCTTTCCCTCCCTTCCCCTATCTAACCCCCCCCCCCCCCCCAGCCCTACCTAAATCCCCCCCTTACCTTATCTGGCATAACAGGCTGCCGTGTCGGAGCACTTGGCCCCGCCCCCGGAGCGCCACCACACCCCCGCCCCTTTTTCGAAGCCCCGGGACATACACGCATCCCGGGGCTTGTGCTCAGCACGCGCAGGGGTAGGTTTTCGGGGGTTACGCAAGTAACCCTTTGAAAATCTACCCTTAAGTGTTTTAGTTAGAATGCAGTTTTCTCAGAGTTAATTTTGGGGTGACAGCCCTTTTATTTGAAGGATTTTATTAGAACTTTGAAGTGCTTTCTTTTTTATTCAAATTTTATTATAATACTGCAAAAATGTTACAATAAATCTTGCACATAAATCCAACACTCTCAATGACATTCCATTGCTAGAACAGTTTTATACATCATTTTTTCCAATAATATCCCCACCCAACTACCCTCTAATCCCAACCTATCTTGCCTCGGGTGCTCCAAAATTAATATCATCAGAACTATCATAACGTCAACCATATTTCAAAGGGATGCCAGATCTTCTTAAACCTAATGAGAACATTCTCTATGCAAGCAGTCATTTTTCCCAATAGACAAACTCTCTCAACATGTTTATACACGTGGCTGAGATGGAATAGATAGTATTCCACCAACGGGCAAGAACTTTGAGGTGTTTATCCAGGTCCTTTGGCTCACAGCAAATACAGTAGCACCTTGCAGCTTGGCTGTTTAGAATGGACTATTTGTATGCAAAAGATGCAAGCTGGAGAAATGGAGGTACAATAGTTGCAACTGGTAGTTAGTTTTCTGTATACAGATGTTTGTAAGTGTCCATTGTTGATTGAGACTGTAGTGTCTACAAAATTAAGTTTTTCCATGGAAGAGTCCATTTTGGGGTAATATTTTTTTTTAACTTTATTTTTATTGCAGTTTAACATGTTCAAATACAAAACATATATGAATAGAAATACAAAGAATAGAGTTACGAGTTTTGGGTAATTTTTAAAACAGCCCATGTTAGAAAGTCAGCAAAAAAATGCACTTTAAATTACAGTAATTTTCAAAGTGGACTTATGTACATAAGTCCACTTTGGACCTTCTGGACCTTTTGGCAGCCTTCGATACCGTCAACCACTCCATCCTCATCAACCAGTTAGCTGCCATAGGAGTTTCCGGCTCTGCTCTATCTTGGTTCAAATCGTTTCTCAGCAACAGAGGTTACAAGTCAAAATCCAGGACAAAGAATCTTCACGCCATGACTCATCCGTAGGAGTCCCACAAGGCTCCTCTCTATCCCCGACACTCTTTAACATCTACCTTCTACCACTTTGCCAACTCCTCACCAACCTCAACCTAAAACACTTTCCCCTCGCAGACGATATCCAGATCCTGATCCCCATCAAAGGCTCATACTCGAAAACCCTCGACTACTGGGAATCCTGCCACCAAGAAATCAAACGTCTCCTCAATAGCCTAAATCTAGTACTAAACTCCTCCAAGACCGAAATACTACTCATATCTCCAGAGAACAGCAATCTCACCACTTCTCATCCAACCAACCCACCAACCACTCAAGTGAGAGATTTAGGAGTGATAATTGACAACAGGCTGAACTTCAAAGCCTCCATCAACAAAACGACCAAAGACTGCTTCCACAAACTCCAAGTTTTAAAAAGGATAAGACCTCTCTTCCACGCCCAAGATTTCAGAACGATCCTCCAAGCAATTATTTTCTCAAAGTTAGATTACTGTAATGCTATCCTACTTGGTCTCCCTTCCTCCTACACCAAACCGCTCCAAATGGTACAAAACACAGCAGCCCGTTTACTAACAAACACCAGGAAAAGAGACCATATTTCCCCAATTCTAAAAGACCTTCATTGGCTACCAATTCACTTCAGAATCATCTACAAATCCATCTCCTTGATATACAAAATCATCCATCAACACACCACAATTGACCTACAATTTCCTCTCCGCTTACACAACTCCACAAGACCTACCAGAGACGCATACAGAGGATCCCTCCATGTACCCCCTACTAAAACCACTAGTCACATTACCTTAAGAGATCGAGCCCTCTCCACAGCTGGCCCACCGTTATGGAACTCCATCCCTCCCGATCTCAGACGGGAGCCTTGCCTCCTAACCTTTAGAAAAAGACTCAAGACTTGGCTGTTTATGCAAGCTTTCCTGGACTTAAATTAATGCATCTCGCCATCAACATATCCAACACAACAGCTGTACCTCATCTCCTTGTATATAATTTAGTCTCTGCTAAACTATCTTTATTTCCTCTGATCCCAGTTCAATAGTCCTTGCTAATTGTAACTGCTTTCTTCGACACGTTATTTCTGTTTTGATGTATTTATTGCACCCCTGTTTATTTGAAAACCAGCATGATGTGATCGCTTCATGAATGCTGGTATATAAAAACCTTAAATAAATAAATAAATAAATCCACTTTGAAAATTATAAAATCAAATCTGTCCAGATACACCTGCTTAAACATCTGTGCAAATTTTCTTTGAAACTTTATGCACTTTTTAAAATCCTAAAATATGCATACAAGGCAAACTGCTTCTCATCTCCACCCTAAGGAATGCCTCTGCTCTGTCCAGGTAATCTTATGCACAAACATGTCATATGCCCCTCAGTTTACCGCATAGCAGGCAGGCAAGTTTGTAAACAGCTGCCTGCTCTTAAAACAGTTTTATCCACATGAGGTCCTTTTGAAAATTACTCTCCCTGACTCTGATTGTGGAATGAACTGCATTGAAGGAGAGTGAAAATAAATCATAAAAATCAAAGCAACCTTTTTCACCCTATCTCAAACTGTAGCAGACATTCTGGGGGGGGGGGGGGGGGAAGTGATTAGGGCATATTATGAATTTACATGTGTAACAAATTTTAAGTCATTCATGTAAATGGCATGCCATCAATGTGCATAACTTTACATCATTTTGGAATGGATAAAGTTATGTGCATAACAACCTGCTATCCATGCCCACTTTATGCAGATACCTTGTTTGAAAATCAGATTTTGCATAGGCTTAAAAGAATACGTTGGTTAGGCACATTACTGAAAATGTATCCCCAAATCTGGAAAAATGAGAGCAGACTTCTCCACCATAAAATAAAAAATTGAAAAGAAAAGCACAGCATAGGGCAGGCAAGAAAATGTGGTGAATCATAATCAGAGAAACCAGTTGGGTTTGGGAATTTGGTAGCTGTGTTCAGTCCCTTCTCCATCATTGCTCAAAAGTGACATCTAGTGGCCAAATTTAGGAACCATGTTAACCAGATTTTGGAGGAAGCTGTAGCTTGTAGCCTCTAATTGAGGTCTGTCACTGCATTGGCTGAGCTGAGTTGGGAAGAGACTTAACAGTGGAGGTTTGTAAGAGTGTGCTTGATCGTTAATTGGGGTACAAAGTGTAAAACTGCAATATATTTTTGTTTGGTAATAATAAGGGGACAGAGTTTGATGGGAACAGGAGGGACAAAGTGTGCATTATAGGGGAGGAGGGGTGCAGGAATTAGAATCAGCGTATTTGAGGGGTGCAGGATTTGGGAAAGGGAATCAGGATTGTGCATTGGAAGTGCAGAAAATCGAGTTATCAGGAGTGACAGCCCTGTATGTGCATGGACTGCAAATTGCAGCCGTGCTAAAATGGCTGTGTTCACACACTGCTACCATGTACATTTGTTTCAAAATTAGAGTGAGATCTTGTAAAACCAAACGTTCTATAAACCCCCAAATTCTCAGGGGAACCCCCCTCCCAGTTAAAACCAATAACAAAGGGACCTTGCCAGTTTACATTATCTTGAAGCTTGTCAGCTGCATTTTTGCTCAGTAGCAGCCTCTAGCGTATTTCCCTGCAATTGTCTTTGCTTCTTTGAATGTCCTTACATGTTATTAACTGACCTGGCTTTGTCACTTTGCCTCTGGTACCTACTCTTATGCGTCCTTCCTTCCTGAAGTTATTTGTTATGTACTAGTATGCATGCTATTTGTTCAGTCTGGTGTGATTGGTACTTTTTAATGGCCATGACTTGGTTTTGGTTTGATCTTGCATGCCCCTTCTTGAAAGTGTCAGACAACAGTTTTTCCATTTCACCTCTTGTAGCTTACTTGTATGATTGTTCTTACTTGCTTCTAATTGTTATTCAAATACAAGTATACTGCTTGACTTTTTCTTAATATACCTCTTAAATTTTGCTAAAAGAGAGTTTTAATTATTTTTGACTTGGCAGTTTCTTCTTGCTCATTTTGGGCTTCCAGCTTGGTCCGAAGCCAGGGATGGGATCTGACACTATTAGCCATCCATCATTCACAACTATGCTGGGATTTTTTCCTATTTTATATCCCTTCTCCCAACTTGCAGCACCAGCACTCAGCTGGGGGGACAGGTACCAGGGAACTTTCCATTTCAATCATGGGCCCCAAATCCTGCCATGTAGGTGCTGTTGATGTATAAGGACCAGGGCCTCTCTCCCCCAGCCCCAGGGGCTACGGACCTGGCCTCTGCAGCATCCCCAGTCCCAGCCAACCCAGAGAACAGAAGAACCCGGTTGGGAATGGAACGCAGGTCAGTGCATAGTGCTGCCATTGAACCAGCCCTTTTAATTTTTTTTTACTTCCTTTCAGGATTGTATTTGAATCTTTCTTTTCAATTATTCCCTTAAGATGTACTTACTGGAATTCTATTTACATACACAGCCACCACTGTTTATAGTGAATTTGCTCCATTGCCACTAAAATGTCCTGTCTGGCTTCAGACAACAGGTGTCTGATTACTTTTTCATATTGACTTATGTAACTTACTGTATATATTAAAATTCTGGATGTGCACTGGTTGGCCAAAAGCCAGAACAACTGTGGCAGACATATGTACAGAAAGTACCACTTCCATTTCATGTTTTATAGTAAGGCTTAGTTCATATCACAAGCATATTCCCTTCCCTCTTCCACTGTCTTTCTCCACCTTTGGTTTTATCTTTGTTACACCTTTTCAGCAAAAATTCCCAATAGGCCTTATCTCTGTGGAGTTATATTGTTGTCATACAACATAAAACAGCAACTGCTAATTATAGAAGAGTATGTTATGCTCCTATCTAAAGCTTAGAATCACAGATTTCAAATGGCACTGGCCTTCTGCGTTTTGTTCAAGCTATTCCATTTCCATCTTTTCAGATGTCCTGGTGCCTACTGTGGATGTTGTGCATGTTTTGAAATTAATAAAAAAACAATTATACTAAATGTTTTGATCCTCCAAGCTATCCACAAGCCACCTTCTTTATAACAGCTATGTATTAAAAATTAAGGTCCTTGTCTGTTACCAAATACCCTTCCTAAATTCCTTTTACTACACACTTGGCCAGGTTGATAATCCTAGTTTATGTGGGCACAAATTCCATTCATAACAATGTAGTTTGTATTGTTCTTCTTGTCTTCCCCCAATCCTACCAAGTTCTTCTTTATGGCCTCCCTGCAGGACTCTGCTCCTGTTTTGGGGGATCACTTATGCTCAGGCTTATTTTTATGGCAGCCTCCTTGAGCTGTGTACACTTCAGATCAGGTCTTCCTAAACTGTGGGTCAAGACACCAAATGGGTCACAAGCACTTCAAATGGCAGCACTCTTCAGGCACCAGCAACAGTAGCTTCTGTAGTCAAACTTCTGCATTGGCCAGTGAGACAGCCCTTCCTTTGCCTAAAATACTTGTAGCAACAGGAAGCCCTTTGCAAAGAGGGATCAGAGCTAGAGAAATAAGATTTAGCCTGTGAGCTTACGCAGTTTTTCCTTCCTAATGCTATTGGCATGTGTAGACAACCCTCATGCACAGAACCAACCATTAAAGGGAGGGGTGGGCAGAGTGTGAATGGGCCAGTAGCATGCCACTATTGCTCTCCTCACCCACTTTGGAACACCAGAGAAAGCTGTCAACCTGCCTTCTCTCTTGCCAAGAGAGGTCATCCACCTTTTGACTATGGTCCAAAAGGAAGAGGGCACCGATAAAAGCAGGCAACAACAGATCAACTGGGAGAATGAAAAGGGCTAGAAGGGATGACAGAAAGGAGCCTTGCAGACCACTCTTTAACATAACTTAACCACCAACTTACAATAAGATAGCAGTACACTATGGAGAAGGTCCCAGCTTCAGCTATAATTAGTGAGGAGGAACCATATAGAGCTAGGAAAGGGATGAGCAGTTATGGCCATTACAGAGGGAAGTGCGGGTAACTCAATAAGTCCCTTCAACTTCAGATTCTTTTTCATCAAAGGTTTCTTTTTATTTTTACATCAGCAGCTCCATTGCTTAGACAAGCACAGGGGTCCCCCGACATGGGTCCATGTCGGGGGATCCTTCTTAAATTCTGTGCTTGTCTAAGCAATGGAGCTGCCAATGTAAAAAGAATCTGAAGGGACTATTTGAATTACCTGAACTGAATATTTGAAATGCAGGCTTCTGCATTGTGTTGTGCATTACTTAATGATGGCAATGTTTACAGCCCCCCCACCCCCCATTCACTACTGAAGGGAAGGATAAAAATTGGTTTTCCACCTAACAGAGCTGCAAGTACAGAGGAACAGCAGAAGAGTACTAGCTCAAAAGACAATCTTCGTTTCTGAAGCCATTTATTTCATGGAAATGATAGTGACATACATGATCAGAGACTTGAGCAGTAAAAAATGCCAACAGATGGTCACTAAATATCCTTCATGCCAGCATGGCACCACCTACAAATTCAGTTTGAAAAACATGTATAGCAGACATTTGATGAACAAAGCACATGTGGCAGTAACAGGATAGGTTCTTAATATTCTTCCCCTTCCTCCTCTCCCTCACCTTCAACTGAATCTACACCAACTTCTTCATAATCCTTTTCAAGAGCAGCCATGTCCTCACGGGCTTCAGAGAACTCACCTTCCTCCATACCCTCCCCCACATACCAGTGCACAAAGGCACGCTTGGCATACATCAGATCAAACTTATGATCCAGACGAGCCCAGGCCTCAGCAATAGCTGTGGTGTTACTCAGCATGCATACAGCACGCTGCACCTTGGCTAGGTCACCTCCAGGCACCACAGTAGGGGGCTGGTAGTTTATGCCAACCTTAAATCCAGTTGGGCACCAGTCCACAAACTGGATGCTACGCTTGGTCTTGATAGTGGCAATAGCAGCATTGACATCTTTGGGTACCACATCTCCACGGTACAGAAGGCAGCAAGCCATGTATTTGCCGTGGCGTGGGTCACATTTCACCATCTGGTTGGCTGGCTCAAAGCAAGCATTTGTGATCTCAGCTACAGAAAGCTGCTCATGGTAGGCTTTCTCTGCAGAGATTACTGGGGCATAAGTGGCTAAAGGGAAATGGATGCGGGGGTAGGGCACCAAGTTAGTCTGGAACTCTGTCAGATCGACATTCAGGGCACCATCAAATCTGAGGGAGGCTGTGATAGAGGACACAATCTGACTAATAAGACGGTTTAGGTTAGTGTAAGTTGGACGTTCAATGTCCAGGTTCCTGCGGCAGATGTCATAAATGGCCTCATTGTCTACCATGAAAGCACAGTCTGAATGCTCCAGGGTGGTATGGGTGGTCAGGATAGAGTTGTAGGGCTCAACCACAGCTGTCGAAACCTGAGGAGCAGGATAGATTGAGAATTCCAGCTTGGACTTCTTGCCATAGTCAACTGACAGGCGCTCCATCAGCAAAGATGTGAAACCAGAACCAGTGCCACCACCAAAGCTGTGGAAGACCAGGAAACCTTGAAGACCTGTGCACTGATCAGCCTGAAAAGGAACAAAAAGAGGACCATATTACATTCTAATCTTTTTCTCCCTGTATAAAGGGGAGAACTTTTTTTTTTGCACCTATACTTAAGTGTGTAATTTCTAGTACTATCTTTCATGGTAGAAATGTAGAACTTTAAAACTTTTGCATACTAACATTTGACAATGTTTTATACATGTTGCTCCAGGTGTTTAATAGTACAGATTAAAAAAAGCCAAAAACCCAGGACTTGCCAGCTTGCGAATCCTGTCCAGAACCAGGTCAATGATTTCCTTGCCAATGGTGTAGTGTCCACGGGCATAATTATTTGCAGCATCTTCTTTGCCTGTGATGAGCTGCTCAGGATGGAACAGCTGGCGGTAGGTTCCAGTGCGCACTTCATCTAAGGGAAACAGACAAGTTTTTACATAACCACACTGACAAAAATAAGTCCACTGTCTTGATTTAAAAAAATCCAGAAGTTGTCCAAACATCTGGTGGTTTTGCACTCACCAATAACAGTGGGTTCCAGGTCTACAAAAACAGCTCGGGGAACATGTTTTCCAGCTCCAGTTTCACTGAAGAAAGTGTTGAAGGAGTCATCTCCCCCTCCAATGGTCTTGTCACTGGGCATCTGACCATCAGGCTGAATCCCATGTTCCAGGCAGTACAGTTCCCAGCAGGCATTACCAATCTGGACACCAGCCTGGCCAACGTGGATGGAAATGCACTCGCGCTACAGAATGAAAAGGAAACAAACAAAAACAGATTGTAATAGTACTACTGCAACAAAACAATTAAATCTAGAAAGCTGCAAGGACATCTATAACTGTCAAAGGGATATGTGGAAAGTAGTGATACTGCATAGCAACAGTTTATGCTTACATTTATGACATCACCATCAACTTACTGATGACAAATGTCATTGTTTTACTGCTCACCTGAGCCACTACTAAATATATCAAAAGGCACACTGCATAAAATGCCATTCTTACTACAAGTGTCTAGTAAACTTAGCTTGTCTTCCAGCTGAACTTCTGACAAGTGGATCAGATTACCATATTAGATTGAGGAACAAATGAAAAAGGCTGCCTGATATCTTCTCAGAAGAGCCTAGCCAGTGGGGGTGCAAACTCCCTGGTGTTAAGTGTCCACGCATCTGCCTATAAAGTGAATAGTCTTTTCAGACAAAAGCAGTAGTTATATATATGTTGCAGCTGTTTGGTCCCAGAAATCGTACCATTTGCTGCAGTCAGCTGACAGCAGAAGGCATAGGCAAGCAGCCTACAATTTTAGGTAGCTCGATGCCCTTCCTACTGTAGGAACTTACCAGCATGACTGGATCAACCCCTGAAAACCCATATCAGATTTCTCGGCATACAGTCTGCTCATTCAAATGCTGCACAACTCCCTTTCCCACTTTCTGACCAGCCCCACCCAGGGACAAATGGTAATGGAAGCCTTTTAAGTTAGTCATGAAGGCAGACCATGGAATTTAAAAGTTCCTAGGTCTTCTCTGCTAAATCATCCTGTAATACTATATTCAGCCAAATTGCTCCACAACCTAACATTTTTACCTAAGGACCCTGCATATATTTACTGACAGTACCTCAACTATAGTGTGATACAAAATTCTTGTAAAGCTTTTCTCCATGCAGTTCCACTGGACCCAATTTAGCAGATGTGGAAAAGTTTTCCAAAATTTGGAGAGCCCAAATTTGTAGGAGAAATCTAATAAAGTAAATGCAGGAAACTATTGTCCTCTTAAATTTTTTTTTTTTTTAGCTCACCTATGTACATTCCTGAGCAGTTCCCAAGTTTATACTTGAGGCAATGGCGGGGGAAGTGCTTTGCTCAAAGCAACAAGAGGCATCAGTAGGATTTCAATCCTGCAGCCCAGCTGCCCTAGCTATTAGGCTACCTCCCCCTGTCCCACCCATTCCAGTTTCTCTTCGGTGGACAACATCAGCTACTCCCTCAGGTCAGCACACAGGCGTTGAAGAATCCTTTAGCCTTAAGGCAATTCAATAGGATTCGTTATAGAGACGCATTCAGAATAAGAACAGTTTAACAGTGGCAGATGCCGTTTTTCAGAAGAAAGCTAACCGGGGCCCCCAGTCCCAGCAGAAAGTTAAAAAAAAAACCCACAAACTTGGGTCAGGACCGCAAGGATATTTAAGACCCGACTACGACTATCTCCGGCTAGTGTTAGGGTCAATCCCTTTTTCCCCATATTTCTTCTGTACCAAATCTCTTTCTCGGTTTAAACAGACGCCTAAAACGCAGCTTTACGTCACCCCAACCAGTGCAAGAGATTCCCAGTTAAGAGATCAGGGTGGGGCAGCACACTATCGCAGAAGGACTTGCTCGGGTGCAGTAATCAGCGGCGCATCACGATTTTCCGCGCACGCGGGGCATAGTGGAACCAGTAGATTGCCCCCCGATACCCAGCCGACAGCATCTCCTCCCACATCCCCAAACCTAAAAAAAAACGATGGTTAAGAGTACTGACGTCACTAACCCGCCACGTCTGGCGAGAGCGTGCACATCCGCCCGCGCAGGCATGAAGGAGCGCGCCAAAAGGCGCGTACTCTGTGGGCGCGGGAGCAGCCGTTTGCAGCCCGCCTTTTCGGCTCTCTTTCCGAAAGCCTTTCGAAACGTTGTCAATACTGCCCCAAAACAAAGCTGATCCTACAAGTACCAGCTCCCCCAGTTTTACGTCTTCTCCAGAAAGAAAACTTCACCTCCAGCGCCCAGCTAAAATTCCCCCTGCGCAGTAACTACCCTCCGCCCCACCACTAGAAATACAGCCCTCTCTCCTAATCATTATAGGCTACAAGATTTAAAAGAAGTGCGGCTTAGTACGCAAACAACTCACCATGATGGACGCTGAAAGTTAATAGCAATAAAAAAAAAAGTAGGGAGGAAAAAAAAGTAAAGACGAAACGTTACTTTATCAGACAGCTAAGAGTCGATGTAAGTAACAGAATAAGGAACTGCGCGCCGGGACCGCGTTTATATAAGGGAGGAGGCGTGGCTTCCGAAGAATGAATTAGACTAATAGCCAAAGGCTGTAGGGGATTGGCGGAATACAAGGGATCATCCGCAAATTAACTTTCTGGACTGCAGCGTTTAAAAGATTGCTGCTGTGGCTAGTCTATCTAGTGCTGAGGGTTAGGGAGAGGAAGTAAAAATGCGGCTGTAAAACACCAAAGTTGTATTATTTTGGTTTAGTATTTTCAATTTAGATGCAATAGTAGCGAGCCTGGAGACACCATCAGAGAATGTTTTATGCTTTTGGGATCTCAAGGGCTCCTTCCTCAGCAATGGCTAGCGTGGTTTGTAGGTGGGCCAGTTTCACAGCAGTTGGCGTACATTTCTAGACTAGTTAGTCTGTTAGTATGAAACAAATGGTTCTGTTACTGAAGAATATATAATTATATAAAGCACCGGGAAATCTGCAGTCTGTAAGGGCTCCGCCTTCTCTGCACCAGTCTCCGCAGCGTGGGAGGATTATAGCAGTTTTGCGACTCTCGAGGCCTGACCTGCCGCAGCATGTCTCGCCATTAACAGACAAAAATGGGTGGCAGGCCTGATCCTAATGTTCACAGGTCTTTCTCGTACCAGTACGGCAGCTTATAAAGTAACCAATTCACCCACCAGACGAAGCAGATTGAATCAACAGTTCTACTATAACATTGTATGACATCTGTCCTACATACATTATAGCATATAACTTGACATTATTGCTCGCTCTTGAACTATTATTTATTTTTTAAACTAGGACGTGATTTGTTTTCTTCAACATCTGCAACACATGATAACATGCTATGGGCTCCAGCATCACCGAAAGAAACAGAATGCTAGAGCCATCCTCTATTCTAGCAGACTCAAGTGATAGGCTCCGCTGCTGCGGGGGAGAATGGGACCCGCCTTTTACGATTTAACTATTGCACGCCTTTTTGCCGCCCCGCGAAATAGTACGTTCTGGAAAAAAAAGGCTATTTTCCAAAAGAAAGCTAATGTGGAAAACGTATTTTTCTTTGGAATCTCTTCCATTAGCTTAGAGAAAGCGGAACGCTTCCCCCATTTCGCTGCAATGAACTATAAGCGCGCGCCGAACGCGGCAGTCCTGCGGCAGAATCGAGAACGCGCGCGCGCACGTGTCCAACTGCCGTCTTCCCGCCCTTTGCGGGGCACGCGCCTGTGACTGTCAGTGGATGGGAGGTGCGCGTTCGTAGCGAGTTTAAAGAGAGATAAAAGGGGTGAGTCAGTTCAACTCCTGTAGGCTATGGAAAGTTAAGTAAACATATCAGTAATTAAATACCTGAATGAATGAATGAAAAATAATCCATCATCGACCGCCCGTCTTTTCTTAGTTGCAAGTACCAGAGGAGGAAGTGCGGGGGCAGTAGACATGGCGCCCGCTTGTGTTTTTTCCGCTAGAGTGCCTTGAGGCCAGCGACTCATCCGCTGGCAGCCCACTGAAATCTACCCATCTGTATGCTCCCCTAAATTCTCAGCACTGTCTTTAACGGGGGTCACGAGAATTTCCAGTAATTTTGCCTTGCGGATATCCATCTCTCTCCTCTTGTTGGGGGGGGGGGGCGACGACAAAGTTCTCTTATGGTCCGAACCTGAAGGAGTTAAACTTCGCTTCCTCCTCCGGCTTTACTCAAAAGATTAGTCAGAACGGAACTTGTTCTGCCACTGTCGGGAGACGTCAGCACCCCATCCACTCAACAGTCTGCGGACGTGTCTTGGCTGACAAGATTACTGTCTGCAGTTTTCCCCATCATACAATAGATTTACAGACCATGAACTGGATTTACACTGCACCAGACGGTTCTTACTCTGGCGATCAGAATAACCACTGGGCTAGGGGGGGGGGGGGCAATCGACTTCTCTCCCTTTCTCTCACTGTGAGGGTGACCATGAGACAGGTCCCTTTATTTTTCTTGGGCATTCAGATAGATCTTAATCTTCCACAGCAGGGGCTCAAACTATGTGTAATGCGTTCAGATTTGCCAAGCTTCACGTACGTATACGGAACCGGAAGTTTGCACTTAATGAGACCGCCCCCGGCTGCGTTGCCCCAGCAAATAGAGTCGACCATCGTTTAAGCCATTATGGGGCGGAGCCAGGAGATGTAGACTCTGTGCATGCGCACTGCTGTTGATACCCGTGGGGCCCCTTCTTTGTGCCACCCAAATGCCTCTTGTTCAAAATAGAGGGGGGTGAGTTGAAGGAGCAAGTGTCACTGCATGTGCTCCTGTGCTGCCACGGAGTTCCATCTTGATGGGGAAGAAGGAGAGAAATTTGAGAAATGGGAACTAAAATTAAAGAGAAATTGGATGGAGAGGAGAGAGGGAAAGAAAAGAAAGGAATGAGGGGGAGAGAAGAGGGGGAAAAACGGATATTTGTGAGATAGGACAGTGTATGTGGAAAAGGTCATAGAGTAGACACAGTCTATAGGAAGGCTACCAAAATAGTGCAGATTCTTTTCCATAATCCCCATAAAATTGTTTAAAGACCTAAATTGGTATACCCTAGAAACAGGGCTGGCGCAACCCACTGTGCTTTTGCACAGGGCTAGGATTGCCAACTGGCTCCAGATTTTTAGGACAGGGTGATCCAGGCCTGGTTTTACCTTACTGCTGGGACTTATTCTGATTACCCTATTGCATTCTCTAAGAAAAGCAAGTGTTGTGTTCGAGGCATTGTGGACCCTTGGTCGCAGTGGAGATGACTCCACCCACAGGGAGGAGTCCCGTGGGGAACCACTGTGATTGTCTGACACAGATAGCAGACACAGAATGGATAGAGTCTTTATTGTACTGCTGTAAATAGATGGTGAAGCAGGAAGGTAAGGCACTGAGAGAGATTGAAGAATCTAAATATGTACACCCTGGAGGAAAGGAGGAGCAGAGGTGATATGATACAGACTTTCAGATACTTGAAAGGTTTTAATGATCCAAAAACAACAACAAACCTTTTCCGTAGGAAAAAAATCAGCAGAACCAGGGGTCATGATTTGAAGCTCCAGGGAGGAAGATTCAGAACCAATGTCAGGAAGTATTTCTTCACGGAGAGGGTGGTGGATGCCTGGAATGCCCTTCCGGAGGAAGTGGTGAAGACCAGAACTGTGAAGGACTTCAAAGGGGCGTGGGATAAACACTGTGGATCCATAAAGTCAAGAGGCCGTCAATGAAGAGTGGGTGGCTCGCCAGAATGACAGCTACTGCCTGGAGATAATACCCTTATTCAATAAACATACACATGGTTACTGTGACTCCAACATCGCTCAAAGCTTCAACAGCAAGAGGAAATGTGGAAAAAAGGATTTGCACTCACAAAGCGGGGAGTAGCTGGCTTGTTACGGCGGTTACTACCCCAAACCAAATAAGCCTGATACTTCACTTTCAATGCATATCCAGCATAGCTCTCTGCTTCAACCGCAGGGGAGAAGAAAAACTGATACTTCACGCATATCCAGCATAGCTCTCTGCTTCAACGGCAGGGGAGATGAAAAACTGATACTTCACGCATATCCAGCATAGCTCTCTGCTTCAATGGCAGGGGAGAAGAAAAACTGATACTTCACGCATATCTAGCATAGCTCCCTGCTTCAACGGCAGGGGAGAAGAAAAACAACCAATAAGGGCTGAATAACATAGTCTGGGTAAAACAAATAAGCATGGGTGTAGCTTGCTTATTGCGGCGGTTACTACCCCTACTACCCCTAACTAATCAAGCTTGATATTTCACTTGGATGCAGCTCCATCACTGCTCTCTACATTAATGGTGGGGGTGGAAGAGAAATAGAACCAAAGAGCTAAGAGAAACAGATAAGTATGAGAAAAAAATGTGTGAAGCTTGCTGGGCAGACTGGATGGGCCGTTTGGTCTTCTTCTGCCGTCATTTCTATGTTTCTATGTTTCACCGATCCACAAAGTGCCAATACGCTCAACAGGGTCAGAAGTATAGTCTCACCCAGATGTTCACGATAGGCAGGAGCCCGCAGTGCGGGTAACGCTGCGGCTGGTGGGTGGAGTTAGAGCGCTGGATCGTAGAGGTACTCACAGAGAGAAGGCGTCTTCCTGATGGTAGAATGGTGTGACCGAAGGTCCATGTTGCAGGATATGAAGGAGATAGGCCCTCGAGGAGCGAGTACCCAGTGGTCCAATATCCTGGAAATGAAAATAGAAAAAACCCCCGAGGAGTGGTTGTCTTGGTTAGTGAGGACCCCGAAGGGAAGTTGGAAGCGAGAGATCCCTGAGGAGCGGGTGTCTAGAGCTTCTGCTGGAGCGAGGCCCTTAGCGTGAAAGTAGCGTCTAAGCGAACAGCTTAGAGCAGGCAGAGTAACGAAGCGAAGTCTCTGGTAGCGAAAGCAGAGGCTAGATATACCCGGAGGTACTGACGTCATGCGGTGGGGCCGCCCTCGAAGTTCCCGCCATGACGTGTATTTGAGCGTCTGAGATGTGTGCGCTCGCGCCCTAGGAGGCCATGGGAGTGAGCATGGCAGATGTGGATGCCCATGCTGTTCTGGAAATGCCAAGGCACTCGGCACCGGAGACAGCTATCTTGCCCAAAGAGAGAGAAAGGGGAGAAAAAGAGGTAAGGTAGAGCGGTCACAGCCGTCTGCGACCGACGGACACAACAGCAAGACTAGAAGAACCTGCATTCAGGAGAGTAAAACCAGGACTGGATCAACCTGTCCTGAAAATCTGGAGCTAGTTGGCAACCCTACACAGGGCAGCTGCCTCCCTTCCAGCAGATGGAGACAGAGAAAAACTTCAAGAGCACCCCCTCTTAATTCGGTGTATCAACTGCAGCTCTTCAATATTAAAATTACCAAAGCAGAAAACATGTAATGATTCTACGGATATGTCAAGCAAAGGACAAGAAAGAAATGATCAATATAATTATGTACATGAGAATGTATGAGCAGGATAAGGAGAAACGTGTATCCTGTTTCAGCCAGTAGTGTATTCGAAAACAAGTGGGCTTTCAAGAGAAGCCTGGTCACTCCCAATGTGGCAGGCGTCTGGACTGATCTGTGGTACTATAGGACATATGTTGGAAGGAAATAGCATTTTTTGAAAGGAGTTGTGAAACCCCTTGAAGCAGATCTTATACCGAAACATGGCCATGTCTGGGTTGTGAGCAGAGTTAGCCTCCAGATAAAAAGATAAGTAAAAACGGCTCTCATTAGAGATTTTTGCAATTAAGATGATGTTTGAGATATGACCCATTCTAAGGATGTTTGAGATGTGACCCGTCCTAAGGATCTTCACGGTTTGGGACTGTGTTTTAAGTAAAACATGAAAAGTTCATAGATTATGGACACTAAAAAAGAAAAAATACATTTAAATAAAAGTGGACCAAAAGGTTATACATCTTATCAGTTGGTTTAAAGTTGTTCCCATAAAGGGCCTACAAAAATAGTTGATATAGAATACAGCTAATTGAAGGTGATAAAATTATACTGAGGAACAGTGTGGTGTGTTTTTTGATTTTGTTATAGTTACCTCAGATTTCTGAGTTTTTTGGGGCTTGGTTTGTAGATTTTAGACACAGACCTTGCCATCTTCTCCAGAGTTTTTCTTCTGGAGAAAGTCTGGATTGGCCCAGCTCCACGTGCTCCTTGGGCATATTAACCTCAGGAACCGGCGGTGGTGCCAGTGGGCATTGGAAGTGGGTGCTAGGGTGACTGGACAGTATAAAGCCTTGCTCGCTTGTGCCCGCTCTTGGAATCGCTGGCCAATGCAGTGTGCCAATGTGATGAGGGAGTCCAATGTCATGGGAACTTCCTGGCTGACCAGTCCATCTTTTATTCTTCCAGTTAGGCCTTGCCAGAAGATGGCAGAGAGACTGTCTTCACCCCATTGCAATTCAGAGGCAAGGGTATAAAATTGGATAGTGTACTCCTCACTGTTCTTGAGCCTTGTCGCAACTGCAGGAGTTCCACAACTTGTGATGATGATCGCCTGGGCTCTTCGAAAACCATGCGGAATTGGGATAGGAACTTGGAAAAGCTCAGGAGCAAGGGATCATCATGCTTCCACAAGGGTGATGCCCAGGCGAAAGCAATGCCTCCCAGTAGCAAGAGGATATAGAACCTTGGTCTTGTCTGAAGGGAATAGTGCTGGATGAAGTTCGAAGAACAGGCAGCACTGATTAAGAAATCTGTGGCACTCCTTGGGATCCCTGTGATAATGTGGAGGAGGAGAAAGCGATGGACCTGGCCTGAAAGAAGGCACCAACTGAGGTGGCGATGAGACTGTGGTGGGATGTGTCTGTGCTGTTGCTAGAGCATCTGTTGTGTCTGTGGACCTTGGACCAAGGCAAGATTGACTTTACCTGTAGGGAGGAGCCCTGCATGTTCTTACCATCAGCAGGTGGACCCAGCGAAGCAGAGATTTCACCTATACCAGCCCACATTCCCCTCAGGTTGAGCCTTTGGTACCAGGGCCAACAGGACTTAGGTGGGGTCTCTGCTGATGACAAAAGAGAAGATCCGTAGTAGCTGGGTTGTAGGCAGGTAGTTATCAGGCATATCCAGGTTCTGGGCAGTGGTCAGAGGTAGGCAGCGATCAAGCATATCCAGGGTCCAAGCTGTGGTCAGAGGCAGGCAGCGGTCAGGGGTATCCGGAGTCTAAGCTGTTGTCAGACAGCAGTCAGGTGTATCCGGGGTCTGAGCTGAGGTCAATACCAGGTATCCGTCCAAGGGAAGTGAAGAGGGACAGATAGGCAGGGCGAGGATTCTAGGCAAGAACAAACCGGGCAGCATGGTGTAGACTGGAACAAAGACAGAAGACAACCTGGAGACAGCAGGACAAAGACTAAGGCAAGCTGGACGAGGACTGAAGACAAGGCTGGAACGAAGACAGGAACGCTGGGAAGCAACACACTTTACTAAGAAGTAGTTGGACCTGTTGCTGAGGCAAGTTGCTGCTGGGAAGCTACCCTTTTATAGGGCAGCACTGATGATGTCATTTCTAGGGACCGCAAAGGCTTTCCTGGTGCAGTCCTTTGAAAAGCTGCAGTGACGCGTGCGTGCATCTAGGTGTTGACGACATCCTGCCACATGAGAATCCAACGGCTTCTCGCCACACCGGACAGTGGTGTCCCCCTGCGTGGAGGGTTGCAACTATTATCCATGTCGGGGGGACAGTGCGGCCAGCCCGAGACTGAAGGTGAGGGTGGTGGTTTGCGGGGTTAGCCCGCTGAACGTAACAGCATCCATCCAGATGGCCATTCATTCTAGCTGTCCAGTACTTCAACGAGGACTCCCTGTAATTCTATTTGTTAATTGTGTTGTTATTCTTTTTATTGGTATGATTTCTGCTTTGGTCCTCTGACTGCAGGGTATAATTGCCAGTGTAACTGCCCCTCCCTGCCGCTCATGGTGTTCTAAGGGGGTCCCATCTCCCTACCCAACCGCTCATAAAGTTCTAAGGGGACTCTGATCCACAGCTCTGATAAGTGCCAGTAATGGTGGGCAAGCTTAAAAATAATGTTTGCCCACCTCTGGTCTGGACAGACTCAAGGAAAGAAAATTAGCAGGTAAGAACCAATTTTTCCTTACTTTAACCCCAATGAAATTATAAACGGTGTTCAGACATTCATAAAGTTAGTTTTGGGCAAATAAAAGAGAAGCCCATGAAGGGTTCCATTATAATCTGTGGGAGGGGCAGCATAGTAATTGTTTGCACAGGCAGCAGAAGAGGTAGCATCAGCCCTGCCTAGGATAGGATAGAAACATTCAAATATCTAAAAGGTATAAATTATGTATGACAGTCAAGCATTTTCCAATGGAAAGAACATTTTAAAACAAGAGGTTATGATATATAACTCAGGAATTTGTTTTTTTTTATCCTTTTTACCCATTTCTGGGTCTCAAGGGATAGTCAATCACAGTCGTCATCCCCCCCCCCCCCCCCCCATGTTTATGACCTTGTCTTGATAAAATACTGCTGAAGTTTACCATTGCCGTCCACAGCAATTAGTCTTGGCTGGTGGTCCCCATACATGTACTAGGTATGTCCCTGTTTAGCTTCTAAGACCTAATAATTTCAGACTCTCCCAGGCCAGTGATGCTGAGGATAATCAGTAATATCTTAAATAAATATTTCATCGTAAGAAGTGTGGTAGCTGCTTTGTACAACCTAGTGAAGACCAAAACAGTAACAATCAAGAAATCCTAGGATAAGCACAGATAATCCTCTGATGCAAGGATGTAAGGGTAAAACCAGACATTAAGGTCTGTAGTATTGTTTGAGGAATGGGCAGATTTGATGGGACTTGCAGACTCTATTTGATGTCATTTTCTTTATTTCTATAAACTAAATTGTGATCTTTATGAGCCATATCAGTCCAGCTTTTTCTTCTATTAAATGTGTGTGCTTTTTTTTCATTTCTTCCCCTTCAGTCTGTTCACAGACTTAAAATAGAAAAGGTGTGACATAAGGTAACTGTAGCAATGTATTTTGTCTTGTCTATAGGAAGCAATGTTAAATTAAAAGCAGATCATTTAATGGTGGAGTTGTTTTACTGAGTTAGCTTAGGAAATGTTTCCTAGCTAGGAGCCGACCACTGCAGGGAGGAGGGGCTTCCTAACTCACTAAAAAGCTGTATTTAAGGATTGGCAAATAGAAAGGCTCCTGAGAATATTAATATCTTTCCAAGAAAATGCATTTTACTTCTCTTAACTAAGTGCAAGGTGATACATATAGGGAAAAATAACCCTTGCTGTAGTTATATGATGTTAGGTTCCATATTAGGAGTTACCACCAAGGAAAGAGATCTAGGTATCATAGTGGATAATACATTGAAATCGTCAGCTCAGTGTGCTGTGACGGTCAAAAAAGCAATCAGAGTATTAGGAATTATTAGGAAGGGAATGGTGAATAAAACAGTGGATGTCATAATGCCTCTGTATCGCTCCATGGTGAGACCGTACCTTGAATATTGTGTGTAATTCTGGTCACCGCATCTCAAAAAAGATATAGTTGCACTGGAGAAAGTACAGAGAAGGAAAACCAAAATGATAAAGGGCATGGAATGGCTCCCTTATGAGGAAAGGCTAAAGAGGTTAGGGCTATTCAACTTGGAGAAGAGGTGGCTGAGGGGCGATTTGATAGAGATCCATAAAATCATGAAAGGACTTGAACAGGTACATGTAAATCGATTATTTACTCTCTCAGACAATAGAAGGAGTAGGGGGGCACTCCATGAAGTTAGCAAATAGCTCGTGTAAAACAAATCGGAGAAAATTATTTTTCACTCAATGCATAATTAAGCTCTGGAATTAATTGCCAGAGGATGTGGCAAGTTAGTTTGTCTTGTGTTTAAAAAAGGTTTCGATAAGGTCCTAGAGGTGAAGTCCATAAACTGCTTTTAATCAATAAGGAATAGTAGTTTGGGATCTATTTAATGTTTGGGTGCTTGTGACTTGGATTGGCCACTGTTGGGATACAGAATGCTGGGCTTGATTGTCCCTTGGTCTGATCCACTATGGAATGTCTTATGTTATTATCCAGGCACTAAAGCAGTCATGCTTAGAGGGTTACTGTAGATAGCATTTCTTTGTTACACATTAGATTACAGTTCAAATGCAATAAAAAATATATGCTCTTTAAAATATTAATAATAAAAATGTTTAAATTGTAAACAAGGAGTCTGGAATAGAAACAGAATATGACGGTAGATAAAAATTATTCAGCACATTTAGTTTACCCATCCACACCTCTTGCTTAGCTTTATAATCCTGTCTCCTCAAGAGATCCTCTTTGCTTGCCCCATGTTTTGAATTCTGATACTGCCCTCGTCTCAAACACCTCCACAGGGAGACTGTTCCATTTATCCATTACCCTCTTTATAAAGGAATATTTCCTTAAATTGCTCTCCCGTTTATACCTCCTTTCACCCACATCCAATAACCCCTCATTCTAGAGCTTCCTTTCTATTGAAGAAGGCCTACCTACTGTGCATGCCAACCTGTCTGAAAATTGGAAGATAATTTAACACTTTAGCTGCTTATGAGTGAGTGATCATTAAATGAATGCTTAAAAAAGAAACAGGGTGAGATCACGTGACACTGTGTAGGGGAGCGGATGTAGCTTACCTCTGCTGGCTCCCCACTTTACCATCCAGCCCCATCTCTGACCACCAAAGCTTGCTTTTTGCGCCTGGACTGTGCTATCAGCGGTATTCTCTGGGAAACCTTTTTAGATTCCCACGATGTCCATGCGCACAGCAAAGAAAGATAAGGAGAGAGACAGAGAAAAACTGAGGCCTATGGATGCGCTATTAGAGGATGAGACAGGCCTTTCCGATTCTCCGGTGCCGGCGAATTGGGCTGACATCAGGGCAGCGGTAGTAGCGGCCCTAGAGCCAGAATTCAAAAAACTATTGAACCAAATTGCCGATTTAAATACCTCTCTCGCTGGCTACGATAAGCGTTTTCAAGAAGTGGAACATAGAATTTCAGAAGCGGAAGATGGCCTCCAGACCATGCGCTCTGACGTCACTCAACTTCAATCCGTGATCGCACAGCATACTAACTGGCTCGAAGACCTGGAAAATAGGTCTCGCCGGTCAAATCTCCGGTTTGTTGGGCTGTTGGAGGAGCTTGGTGAGCGCGATCTCTCAACCACACTGGAGACCTGGCTGAATCGGGAGCTTCAGTTCCCCGCGGCGTGAGGCCCTCTGCGTTTGGAATGCGCGCATCGGTTAGGCCGGCGGTGGGCACAGCAAGACCGGCCTAGGATCACCATCGCTAAAATCCTGAATTTCGCGCATAAAGAAGCAATCCTACAGGCAGTACGCGGAGGGAGGGCTCTCCTATATGAAGGTAAGAAGATCCTGGTTTTTCAGGATTTTTCGGTGGCACTCTCTGCTCAACGTCGAGCCCTCTCTCCCTACTGTGCCCAACTTCACAACCTGGGACAGCGTGCGGTTCTCGTGTACCCGGCTAAGGTGAGGGTATCCACCCCAGGCGGTCCTCGTTGGTTCACAGTGGTGGGAGAACTTCGGGATTATGTCACTTCTCTTGCCGGGCCAGCTGCAGCTGTGGGAGAGCAGCCCTGATGATTCTTCTTAGTCAGCTCTTGTTTTTTCTACGTGGTGATTTTCATCGCTTGTTCCTGAATTCATGGCTGGTTGGATGTTTCCCTTCTCATCTCTGTTTTCCTTGGGCCTGTTATACATTTTACATTGCATAATTGGATGCCTCTTACCAGCCATGCTTATTCTTTTAGTTCAGGGGACATCAGAAACTTTCCTTTTTACAGTTTACAGGCCTCAAGCCAAGCCTGGACATACAAGCAGGCAATTGCTATGTGATCCTAATGCAGGATGGCAGTCCATCGTCTTCCTTAGTTTACCGCCTGCATTATGTTTGCTCTGTCTTTTTGGTACCCTGTTTTTTCTCTCCTTTCTTGATCCTTATTTGGGGTTTGTATTTCGGGGTTCCTTTTATCCTTTTAACTAAGAAAAAAAATAAAACAACATGGAGGTGGGGTTGGATGGGGGGTGTGAGAGTCTCTAGCATCCTGAGTGATCTCAATTGGGGGGGGGAGGGGGTTTAATTGTACTCTTAGGAGTGAGGATGGGGTTTGGGAACGGGTGGGGGGGGTTGCGGGATGGGAGGGGTGGGAGGGGTGGGTGAGTAAGGGAAAGTGGGTGGGTTGGTGGGAGACATGAATCTCTATGGATGCGATCATTGTTTTCTGGGGATTGTTGAGTGGGTTGTGTACTGTTATTTTCTCTGTTCAGTGTCTACAAGTAGTTGATGTTCGATTGCTGGGGAGATGGTCCTTGCTGGGACGGCCATCTCTCCCCCTAAAATTGAAATGTCATGTTCAATTAATTCTGTTTGTTTATGAAAATGGTTAATCAAGGACCTGTTATGCTATCCTGGAATGTATGTGGTATCAATTCTCCCATTAAAAGGTCTAAAATCTTACAAGCCCTGAAGTGGAAATTGGCAAATCTTGCTTTTCTCCAAGAAATGCACCTGACTGATGGGGAGCACGCCAAATTACGCCACGGCTGGGTGGGAGCAGTTCACTTTGCATCTGCCAGTTCTAAAGCTGCGTGGGTGGCCATTTTAATTTGGAAAAATCTCTCCTTTAAGGTTTCGAATGAGATTAAAGATCCAAATGGCCGCTATCTGCTCTTAGAAGCAGAGCTGAATCATGTCCCAATGGTACTATGTTGTGTCTATGCGCCTAATACACACCAAGCTCCTTTTTATCAAGAGCTACACAAATTGCTTCTCCCATATATAGACAAGGTACTGGTGGTCGGAGGGGACTTTAATGCTTTACGCGACCCGGACTGGGATAGGGATTCCACAGTGGCTCACACAGGACAGCCCAGTAAAGAACTTCGTTTTCTGGAAAATACCTTACATTTAGTGGATTCCTGGAGGAAGCTCCATCCCTTTGAAAAAGACTTATCCCATCTTTTGAGGGCGCATGCGACTCAATCTCATCTGGATTACTTTTTTGTTAGCGCGCATTATTTTTCCAAGGTTTCCTCAGCCGGGATTGGAGATATAATCTCCGACCATGCACCCATATGGTTGGAACTGTGGGTAACCCCTGCTAGTCCTATGGTGCAACACTGGCGATATCCCTACTTTTTAGCGGAGGATGCTTCTTTCCAAGTATTCTTGCGGGAGAGGTGGGAAGATTTTGCAGTACTGAATGCGCAACATAGTGGAGACCCTGTTTTATTCTGGCATACCGTGAAGGCGGTATTAAGGGGAGATATTATTTCATGTCGCCCACTGGAGAAAATCCTTGGATAAAAGGCTTTTACTTCTCAGTGCCCAACTCCAACAGGCTAAACGGGCTTTACTAGCTTAGCAGTCCCCGCTACGTCGAGCAGCTTATACCTCCTTGCAAACAGCAATTAATTCTCTTCTCCATCAGAGGGCAAAAAAAGTGTCTTGTACTATCAGTTTAAGTTGTAACAGTTTGGAAATAAGTCAGGGAAAATGCTAGCCAATTTGGTCAAATCCGCTAGAGGTTCCCACCATATTCCAGCTCTATGGACCTCTAGAGGTCAAATAGTTAACACTCCAGACATCCTGACCACTTTTCAGGAATATTATACTTCTCTTTATAAGTCAGAGGGGTGGAACCAGGAGAATTGGGATGAGTTTTCTGCCCATTTTAATCTTCCCTCCATCACTGTGGCACAGCAGCTTGGTTAAATGAACCTATTAAGGCTGAGGAGGTTCGGGCAGCTATTCATACTGCCAAAAAGTTAAAAGCACCTGGGCCCGATGGCTTTAGCTCTGAGTTTTACAAATGCTTAGTGGACCCTCTTACGGATCTCCTCCCATTGGTGTTTCAAAATTTGATAGACCAGGGATCCTCCCCCCCTCATGGTAACATGGCACATGTGACTTTAATTCCAAAGCCTGGAAAGGACCCGTTGCGGCCGGCCGCGTATCGTCCTATCTCCTTACTGAATGTAGATCACAAACTCTTAGCAAAAATTTTAGCGGATCGATTGGGGAGCATCTTGCCAACCTTAATTCAGCCAGGGCAGGTGGGATTCGTCAGAAGGCGTTACGCTTTAACTAATATCCGGCAGGTTGTGCGGCCATGGTGCTGTGTTGGCGTTCAGACATCCCATTTCTGGTGGTGAGTCTGGACGCTGAAAAGGCTTCTGATCGGGTTGAGTGGAGCTTTATGTTCCAGTTGTTTACCTCCATGGGGTTTCATGGGTTTTTTTTTTTCAAGCTATTCAATTACTTTATCATGACCCCGTAGCCTCACTTTCCGAAATGGGATGATATCCTCCCCCTTTCAAGTGCTACGGGGTACTCGCCAAGGTTGTCCCTTATCCCCTCTGTTATTTTTGCTTACCATGGAACCTCTGCTCCTGGCGATGCAGGCTTCCCAGAATATTAGGGGGGGTGCAGTTTTACTCCCAGATGAAGAAGGAGATTTTTAAATATTCTGCCTTTGCAGATGATGTTTTAGTTTTTCTTACCTCCCCACAGCGCTCCCTGACTGCCCTTCTGGAATTGTTTCAAGCTTTTGGTACGTTCTCTGATCTGAGAATAAATTGGGACAAGTGGGAGGCCTTGGCCTACCCGCCGGCTCTTAGGGAGCGTTGGGATGGGCGATTTCCTCTACAATGGGCAGCAGACTCCATTAAATACTTGGGGGTTCATCTTTCTCTTGATTTGAAGGCCATTTATTCCTTAAATATTTGCAGATTACTTAACCTGATGAGGGACAAATTGACTCATTGGCGAGACCTCCCTATATCTCTTGGGGGGGCGCATCAATTTATTCAAATTAATCATTTTGCCTAAGTGGCTTTATGTGCTGCAGAACTCCCCACTTTCTCTAACCCGCAGTGACCTGGGGACCCTTGATAAACTTATCCGCAATTTTTTGTGGAAGAGCAAGAAGGCTTGAATCCCATTACGCTGGCTCAAATTGAAATGGGGCTTGGGTGGGATGAGTGTGCCGGATTTGCTCCGTTACAATATCGCAGCTAATCTGCGTGTGATCCGAGACTGGGTTTCTGGGGATTCCACTTGTGTGGCCCTTTTGGCGGAACATACTTTGGTAGCCCTGTTGGACCTACACTTTGTACCCATGTGCCCCTGACAGGCTCTCTCCAGCGCAGTGCTCCAAGACCCATTAATAGCGCCAATTCGACACGCATGGCGATTCCTGGCTCAGCAGCTTGGAATTCCTGCATTTTGCGCATTCTTGGCACCCATCATGGATAATCCTAATTTCTCACCAGGCTCTCAATCCCAAGTATTCAGAGACTGGCATGTGAAAGGCATTATCCTGTTAGGCCAAGTGTTAGATGCTTCAGATAAGATGCTCTCTTTTGAGGAGCTTCAGGATATATATGGGTTGTGCAGGGGTCACTTCTTTGGTTACCTATAACTTCGTCACTATCTCACTTCTATCTCACCTTCTGCTAAGCTACAGTCCCATTTTCAGGCCCTTGAAGGTTTCTTCCTGCTTGGAAGCTCACATGTGCCATCCCTGTCTAGTTACTACCAGGGGCTGCCTAAAGGTTTAGCGACCGATTCTTATCAAATTTCCATGGAGCACTGAGATCGTGATGGAGTGTTTTGGGTGCCTATAGCAGTTTTCAAGGCTTGTATGAAAAATTTGACTAAAGTTACTAGCAGCATGTACTATAGGGAAATGCAATTCAAGCTACTCCGACGTGCATATGTCACACCACAAATTGCCTTCCATGCTAAGTTGGCGACCACTGCGACTTGTCCGCGATGTCATTCCTCCACAGGGACTCTTTCCATGCCTTTTGGGCATGCCCGGGTATTCAAATGTTCTGGGGGAAGATTGTGGGATATTTGAGGCAGTTATTAGAGGTCAATCTTCCAATATCCCCATATATGATCCTATTTGACTGCATCCCCCAGCCGCTCGTTCGGGGTTAAGGCCCCCGCTGGTTTTTGAGAAAGGCCTTTGCGGTGGGGAAAAAGGTTATTCTAATCACCTAGAGGGACTCTGATTCCCCCTCTTTTTGGATGTGGTGTATTCACCTGCACCGCATGATGCAAATGGACAATTGGCTTCAAAGACTTGCCCGCAGCAACGCCGTTGATTTATTCAAATTTGGAATGGATATCTACAGGCATTACCACACCGGGCACGCAGCCTGATACTCAATGACTGATTAGGGCTTAGTGCCCCATGAACTCTCTACTTGAGGACTCCAATGGACTTTATGTACTAATGTTGCTAGGGGATACGTTTGGGGAGGTGGGGGGAGGGGGTTTCTTTTTGGATGGGACAGATGGGCTGAGGCGTAGGATTCGATTTTGGAGATCGGGGATGTATAAGAAACACTATGTCTCTGATTCTTTTTGTTTATCCAACTGTTTCAGTTCAATAAAAAACGTTTTATACTAAAAAAGAAACAGGGTAAAAAGTGGAGAAATTACTTACCTGATAATTTCGTTTTCCTTAGTGTAGACAGATGGACTCAAGACCAATGGGTATAGTGTACTCCTGTTAGCAGTTGGAGACGGATCAGATTTCAATCTGACGTCAGCCTCTAGTACATATACCCCTGCAGGAAGTGCAGCTCTTCAGTATTCTCCTCGAAAAGCATTGTGGATATATGTGTGACTGACTGATTAATTTAATAACTTGATTAACTCAAATAACTTCATAACTTGGTTAAACGTTATAACTTGATTAACTTGAACTGGTTGATTGACTAAAGCTGGAGACCGCCAGTGTGCTCAACCGGAAAGCGTCGACACCCGGTAGGGTGGATGCTCTAGGTAAGTGAAAACGTGGCTTACCCTTGAATTATTTGAAAGACCATGCGTAACGGCAACCGTGGGTGGGATGCTGAGTCCATCTGTCTACACTAAGGAAAACAAAATTATCAGGTAAGTAATTTCTCCATTTCCTAGCGTGTAGCAGATGGACTCAGGACCAATGGGATGTATAAAAGCTACTCCCGAATCGGGTGGAAGGCTGCCCGTGACCCACTTAGTACTGCCCTTGCAAATGCCGTGTCCTCCCGAGCCTGAACATCCAGACGGTAGAATCTGGAGAAGGTATGGATGGACCATGTCGCCACCCTGCAGATCTCGGCAGGTGACAGCATTCTAGTTTCTGCCCAGGATACTGCCTGGGCTCTGGTAGAGTTGGCCTTGACTTGTAGAGGCGGTGGCTTGCCTGCTTCTACGTAGGCCGCCTTGATAACTTCCTTGATCCAGCAGGCTATGGTTGCCCGCGAGGCCGCTACCCCTTGTCTCTTTCCGCTGTGAAGGATGAAAAGGTGGTCCGTTTTTCGTACGGGTTCAGACATTTCCAGGTATCTGGATAAGAGTCTGCCGATGGTGAGGTGGCGTAGACTACGGGCTTCTTCCGAATTCTTCAAGTCATCTGCCGATGGTAGCGAGATGGTCTGGTTAAGATGGAAGTGTGAGACCACTTTGGGGAGGAACGAGGGAACCGTGCGTAGTTGGATGGATCTCGGGATGACCCTGAGGAACGGCTCACGGCAGGACAGTGCTTGTAGCTCCAAGATGCGGCGGGCTGAACAAACTGCCAGCAAAAAACACCGTCTTTAAGGTTAACAGGCAGAAGGACAGGCCTCAGAGGGGTCTGAAGGCAGTTCCCGCTAGGAAATCAAAAACGAGATTGAGTTTCCACAGAGGTACCGGCCACTTTAGTGGTGGGCGAATGTGTTTGACTCCTTTCAGGTAGCGTGACACGTCCGGGTGAGAAGCTATGCTGTTGCCCTCGCTCTTGGAGCCGTAGCATGACAATGCGGCCACCTGTACCTTGATGGAGTTGAGGGACAGTCCCTTCTGTAGTCCATTCTGTAAGAATTCCAGGATCACGGGAACTTTAGATGCGCGTGGCTTGACGTCGTGGTCTTCACACCAGGCTTCAAATACTCTCCAAATCCTTATGTATGTTAACGATGTGGAGAACCTGTGTGCTCGGAGGAGGGTGCGATTACAGCACCCGAGTATCCTCCCTTTCTCAGGCGGGCCCTCTCAATGGCCAGGCCGTAAGAGAGAATTGAGCTGGGTCCTCGTGGAGGATCGGACCTTGTTGTAGCAAGTCCCTGTGTGGAGGCAGTGGCAGGGCTTTCCCTGCCAGTAGTCTTCTCATGTCTGTGTACCACGGTCTTCTTGGCCAAACTGGAGCCACCAGAAGAACTAGTCCCCTGTGTAGCTGTATCTTGTGAATGATTGCGCCCATTAGGGGCCACGGCGGGAAGGCGTATAGCAGGGACTTCGGTGGCCAAGTCTGTACCAGGGCATTGATCCCTTGGGCCTGCGGTTCCCGCCTGCGACTGAAGTATCTGGGTACTTGGGGGTTGGATCTGTTTCCCAGAAGGTCCATGTCCGGTGTCCCCCATTGTTTCACTATCATTTGGAAGGCTGCGTGCGACAGCCTCCATTCTCCTGGGTCTAGACTTTCCCTGCTGAGGTAGTCCGCCGCGATGTTGTCTTTCCCGGCAATGTGGACGGCGGAGATCTCCTGGAGATTTGCATCCGCCCAAGCCATCAGGGGGTCTATTTCTAGGGACACCTGTTGGCTTCTGGTTCCCCCCTGTTGGATGATGTAGGCCACTGTTGTGGCGTTGTCCGACATTACTCTGACCGCTTTGTCCCGAAGTCTGTGAGCGAACCGCAGACAGGCTAGTCTGACTGCCCGCGCTTCTAGGCGATTGATGTTCCATCCCGCCTCTTCTGCGTTCCACTGCCCTTGGGCGGTTAACTCCTTGCAGTGTGCTCCCCATCCCCATAGGCTGGCATCTGTGGTGAGTAGGGTCCAGGTTGGGGAGGATAGTCTTGATCCCCGACTCATGTGGCTGGCCTGCAGCCACCACCGTAGCTGGGTCCGGACTCTGCCTGGGAGTGATAGACATACGGTGTAGTTCTGGGACCGTGGATTCCACCGTGATAGAAGTGAGCGCTGTAGGGGCCTCATGTGGGCTCACGCCCATGGCACGACTTCCAGTATGGATGCTATCAGCCCGAGGACTTGCAGGTAATCCCATGCTGTGGGACGTGGATCGTTCAGCAAGGTTTGCACCAGGTTCCACAGTTTTGATCTCCTTGTGGGGGTCAGGCTGACCTTGTCTTCCTTGGTGTCGAATCAGACTCCTAGGTATTCCAACGATGTGAGGGCTGTAGGGAACTTTTGTTTGTGTTGACCACCCATCCTAGGCTCTCCAGTAGAGCTATGACTCTGCTGGTTGCTTGGTGGCTTTCCTCTGGTGATTTTGCCCTGATCAGCCAATCGTCTAGGTAAGGATGTACGAGGACTCCTTCCTTCCTCAGTGTTGCCGCTACCACCACGATTACCTTGGTGAACGTCTGGGGTGCTGTGGCTAACCCGAAGAGTAGTGCCCGGAACTGGTAGTGGCAGTCCAGGACTTTGAAGCGTATCTAGCGCTGGTGGTCCTGATGAATTGGGATGTGTAGGTAGGCCTCCGAAAGATCCAGGGATGTGAGGAACTCTCCTGGTTGTATCGCCCTTATTACAGATCGTAAGGTTTCCATGTGGAAGTGGGGAATCCTCAGGTGGCGGTTGACCGACTTGAGGTCCAGGATGGGTCCGAATGTTCCCTCTTTCTTGGGGACGATAAAATAAATGGAATAATGGCCAGTATTTATTTTCTGTGGAGGCACTGGGGTTATGGCCTTGAGGGCCAGTAGTCTGGGCAGTGTAGCTTCCACTGCCGCCCTCTTGAAGAGGTCGTGGCAGGGAGACTCCATGAACTTGTCCGGAGGGGTTCGAAGAAAATCCAGGTATTACCCCTCCCGAATGATGGCTAGGACCCACTTGTCCGAAGTTATCTCGACCCATCTGCGGTAGGATAGGGCTAGTCTGCCCCCTATGGCTTCTTCCCTTGGACGGGTCGGCTGAATCTCATTGCAGGGTGCGGCTGGGGCCTGTACCCGAGCTGGTTCCCCTTTTGTTGAGCTTGTTCCGAAAGGACTGGTTCCTGCCCGTAGGGCAGGCGCTTGGTAGTTGCTTCTGTAAGGATTGAAGCGCTGTGAACTTCTGCCCCTGGAGGACCTGGGGAAGGTTCACTGATTTCTCTTCGTCTTATCCTCTGCCAGGCATGGCAATGGGGACTCGCCCCATTTGTCGGCCATTTTCTCCACTGCCGAACAGGAGGGATTCTTTGAAGGTCATCCTTGTGAGTCGTGTTTTGGAAGATGTGTCGGCCGACCAGCTTCGGAGCCAGAGTTGCCTCCTGGCCGCCACTGCAGATGACACACCTCTGGCCACTGTGCGCACTAGGTTGGAAGCAGCGTCCGCAAGGAATGATACTGCTGGTTCCATGACTTCTCCCAGGGTGTTGTTCCTGGTCTGGGATAAGCAGGCACGTGTCACCACGGTACAGCAGGCCACAATTTGTAGAGACATAGCGGCCACGTCAAATGACTGTTTAAGGATGGACTCCAGATGCCGGTCATGTGCATCCTTGAGTGCTGCCCCTCCCTCCACTGGGATAGTGGTGCACTTGGAGACCGCGCAGACCACGGCATCAACTCTTGGGCATGCAAGAAGATCTTTGGTTGCCGGGTCCAGGGGGTACAGGCTGCCAAAGCTCGTCCCCCTTTAAATGTGGATTCCGGAGCATTCCATTCTAGGTCAATTAGCTGTTGTGCCGCTTGTAAGAGAGGGAAATGGCGGGAAGTCTGACGAAGGCCCTCCAGCAGGGGGTTCGGTCTAGGTTCCCCCGAAGTACCTAGGCCCGGGATGGTGAGCTCAGTCAGGCATTGGGTGACCAGGTCTGGGAGCTCGTCCCTTGTGAAGAAGCGTCTCATGGTTCGGTGAGGCTCTGTCCCTGGGGGGAGCTCCCCCTCTTCTAGGGGCTCGGCTTCCTCTTCAGAGATGTCCGAGTCCCCATAGTGGGACTTCTGGGTAGTGGAAGTCTGTGCCTAGGTCTTGAGGGGCCTGGGGCATAAGGGTCCTCCGGTGGAGCATGTGGCTGCTCAGTCAGAGGTTCAGATTGCATTTGAGCAAAGGCGTGAACCCCTTTGAAGAACTCCACCCATGAGATAGATGCTGGATCCAAGCTGAGGGGCGCTGGTTCCCTGAGGGTCCCCGTCTGTGGGGAGGTCCCATTGGGATTTGCTAGGTCCGGGGTACCCCCTGAGGAGCTAGTACTCGGCCCTGGGTGGGACTGGCCCTGAACTGGATCTCCCAGGGCCTCCTCACACTGGGTGCACAGGGCGTCGGCCTTCTCGCTTTGTGCGGCTCTGATGTGGCATGCTGGGCAGAGGCCCTGAGCCTTTATCCCTGTCTCTGGAGGTGCCATGGCTGTCTGCGCGTAAAATCTTATGCGCTCCGGTGCGCCTAAGATGTGCGTGTGAATTGTGCGCGCGCTGTGCGTCCAGGCCGTAGATATGCGCACAGCACCATAGGCGTGCAGGGCGCGCGTATTCTTGTGCACCCTGCCCTTGTGCGTGTAACTTCTGCGCACAAGGATTACGTGCATGTAAGTCTATGCGCACATATGCGTGCGCTTGGGCCAAACAGCGAACAGAGCGGCGATTAGGGCCAAGATGGCGACGGCGAGCACGCGGACAATATGTCGACCCCCTTGAAGGGTCTTCACGTGGGTAGACCCTTGGAAATAGCCGGGGCCTGGCCCTGCTAGGGCAGATCAACCCGGTGACCTGTGCTCCTTCTTGATCCTCGGAGACCGGATTTGAGTAGAAGATTTCTACCTTACCTTGTCTTCGGTGCTTCCCGGTTTCGTCCCGGGCGGTCTCTGGCTGCGGGGGGAGAGGGCAAATACCTTCACCACTGCACTCGAGGGTGCACCTGCTGCCTCTCAGCCGCGCCCGAGGATCAGGTGCTAGGTCCTCACTGCGATTCGGCCGCCAGACAGAGGCTCACCTCCGAGGGACCACGGAAATCACCTCGGGAATCTCAACTGGGGGAGGGATCCGAGGGTATCACTGCAGGAGAGCGGGGCTCGTCTTCAGGTAGGTTTCTCCTTTAAATTTTGGTTTTCTTATTTGAATTTGGTTCTAACGCTGAGAGCGTGCAGATAGACCCTAACTGCTATGGAGACGGAAAATACTGAAGAGCTGCACTTCCTGCAGGGGTATATGTACTAGGGGCTGACGTCAGATTGAAATCTGATCCGTCTCCAACTGCTAACAGGAGTACACTATACCCATTGGTCCTGAGTCCATCTGCTACACACTAGGAAAATGAGAATTAAGGATGTGTGGATATCTCTGAGATCACAAAACCAGTGGGCAGACTAATAGGAGTTGTAAGTTTCTACATCCCAAAGGAGAGGAAGCTTTTTAGTAAAGTTTAAATGAGAAAAACTGATTTTATAAAGGTTACTTCATTAATAAGCTTATTTTTACTAGTAAATTCTGATTTAAAGTATAAAGAGCATATGGAAAGTACTGACTGGGAATGATTAAGTTCAATGCAAACAGCAAAAATGATGAAGAAAACATGAGTCAAAGGAACATTATGTTATATATGTGACTTGAATCAATATGCTTGGAGTAAAGTGAAAGCATATTTTTGCAGTGAAATGCAGTTGTGTCTGATGTTCTGTCAATGAAATGAAAGCTGAATTTCAGGACTGCAGAACTTCCAAATACAAGAAGTTAAATGAAATATATTGTTGCTTTTCAAGTCGTATCTCTGCTTAATTCAATTTGCTGCATCTTCAGTCCTGTGGCAGTGGTTAGAATAGAACTGTATCATTCCTGATTTTTATTCTAGAAGCAGTTACTCTATTATGCTTGCTAAATTTAATCTGAAATATCCAGGTAATCCATCAACCTAGTCAAAGAGAAACTTTAAGGAATATCAAGAGATGGTAGCAGTTTCAGCTTTTTTTTTTTCCCAAAAGAAGCTGTCTGCTAGTTTTACATTAAAGGAATCCGAAAATTATACCACTGGACAATTTATTATTTCAGTTGAAATAATCTTGACTATTATTTTTGTGAATTGCCTTAACTCCATTTCATTGGAAATAATAAAATTGCCCAGTGGGGTAATTTTCTGGTTATTGTAAGTATAGTTCCAGTCTTTCTAATATTTAGTGATTGTTTACATTAAAGAATCTAGACTTTTGATTTGCAACTTAAGCTATTAAGGATATTGAAAGACATGCAAGCAAGTGTTTAGCTTATTATAAACAATTTGTTTTTCAGTTGCAACAAAATAATTTCATTGGCATTATGCCGTAGTAATCTGATGGTCCTAATTAAAAGAATGAACATTTTTCATATCCTTTAGTTTAAAAAGTATAATGTTTATGATGTAGAGTTGTAAGCTGATCAGAAATTAGTTGAACTGGATAGGCCATCTAGTTTTCTGTCATCTTAAAACTAGGTCATGCTGTTGTATAACATAATGGCCTGATTTATGCAGGGTTTATGTCAGTAATGCTTCAGTGCAAAAATTGCACTAAATTTATCTATGGGAAAAATCCCATCATTTTTAATGGGGCCAAAACTAGCACAAATATTTAATAAATCAGCAACATTGTCTTTGCTGTAGAAATAGATCAGTTTTTCACTGGTAGAGGTAGACCCTGTTAAGAGCACTGTTGATGACCATTATTTAATGGTTCAGTAGTTCCTCTTTTTCTTTCTTCCAGCTGTTTTGGAACCAGTACCATGAGCCTTCATTTGCAATTGCTTGTCACTTTGCCTTCACCCTTCCCCCCTTGAAATAATACCCTGTATTATTATAATACTGCTGTAATATCCAGACTGTTCCTAGTCTGGATATTACAGCAGTGATTCTGAGGCAGGGAACCCTCTATTGTGAGCTCTAAATTTAGCCACCAAGACATGATTTCCACACCCTTACCCCTCTAACTGCCTTTGCTGGGTCCCCCAGTCCATCTAGAATGCAAAAGAGGCAATCGTGGAATTGAAGTACATAAACTGCTATTAATGAATAGGGAATAGCCACTGCTTGTTGCCATCATTATTAGCATGGGATCTATTAAATGTTTGGGTACTTGCCAGCTACTTGTGACTTGAATTGGCCACTCATGGACACAGAATAGTGGGCTTGATGGACCCTGGGTATGACATACTATGGCATAACTTATGTAGCCCAAAACCACCTTTTCTAATTTTTCAACCATAATTAAGCCAAAAGAACATGTATTGTTTGACAGAAGAGACCCATTTCTCCCTTTACTAAGGGTTTCCATGGTATAAGCCTTAAGAGACTAAGGGGGTCATTTATCTAAGGGCTTTGCGAAAGGCCCCGTTAACGCATGCGAAAACGTGCCCCCGGAGCAGCGAGAGCAGCAATAATGTCTTCTCCCTAGTTATTTGTATCCCTATGGTAGGCCCACCTAGTAACCCGAGGCGAGGTTTAGGTATTAGTGTAGGAGGTTAGGGGCCACTTTGACATTCAACGTGAGACGTACAAACAGAACAGTGGTCTCTTGTGAAGATTTGATGGCCTTCGGAGTGAGGAAACTCACCCAAAGATGAGATTTGGGCATTGTTCTTTCCACCTAGCTTGATGTTACCCAGGTAGAGAGTCCATCAAGCTAGGTTGAGAGAACATTGCCCAAATCTCATCTTTGGGTGAGGTTTCCTCATTCCGAAGGCCATCAAATCTTCACAAGAGACCCCTGTTCTGTTCGTACGTCTCACGTTGAATGTCAAAGTGGCCCCTAACCCCCTACACTAATACCTAAACCTCGCCTCGGGTTACTAGGTGGGCCTTCCATAGGGATAAATACCTATCTAGGGAGAAGACATTATGGCTAGGCTCGCTCTCTCTCTGGGACCATTAACAATGGTCGCCCAGTGGTTAAATGCAGGAAATACATTCTGAAAATGTTATCACACTTTGCACTAACTTGGCTCTTCACATAGGTAATTAGTGCAAATTGCGATAACTGTATATTAGCATAAAACACGCCCCTTTTGCTATTGCATGCAATACTTATCGCATTTTGATAAATCCAGGCCTAAGTTTAATTTATCTCTTTTTTAAATTAAGTTATCCTCAACATACTTTTTTGAGTTTCCAACAGTTGGTAGGTATATGAAAGGACATTTATGTGTGGGGATGTGAAAAACAGGCTAGTGAATGGGAGGCTACCAGCAAAGAGTCAGCACCACAGTAGTCATTTGCTTCTTGGAGAGATGGAGGGGTAATAAAATATAGAGTGGTGTTAAGTTATTCATATCAGCAGCTACTCCAAGAGAATTTATTAGAAGCCCACCTCTATCGACCAGAGTGGAATTTAAAAAGCCAGATCAGTTTTATTTTTTTCTCATTTTAAGATTCACTAAGAGCAGGAATACTGCCATATATTTTTGAACTATAATATGGTGGTGGTTTTCTATGACCCTTTTTACACACATTAGATGCTTTATTTAATAGCTTGTAAGTTTTTCTGATTTTAATTGCTTCAAATGAAGTGAAGATAGAGTAAGTAAACTGAACTGTAAGTTAGGGAATGCTTTTATTCATAGATCTAGAGAAACGATTTGGTCCACCACTTGTTAAAAACTGTTCAGTTACTGTACAAAGCAAGTGTATACACTAGAGTATATCACTGCCACATACAAAATTAACTGATCAGAGCAAACATTGCAACTGTACTGTGTTTCCCTGTAAAAGCAGCACCATTTTGACATTATATTTTTAGTATTCTTCTCCTTCCTCTTCACCTTCTCCTTCAACAGAATCTACACCAACTTCTTCATAATCTTTTTCCAAGGCAGCCATGTCCTCACGGGCTTCAGAGAACTCACCTTCCTCCATACCCTCCCCCACATACCAGTGCACAAAGGCACGCTTGGCATACATCAGATCAAACTTATGATCCAGACGAGCCCAGGCCTCAGCAATAGCTGTGGTGTTGCTCAGCATGCATACAGCACGCTGCACCTTGGCTAGGTCACCTCCAGGCACCACAGTAGGGGGCTGGTAGTTTATGCCAACCTTAAATCCAGTTGGGCACCAGTCCACAAACTGTATGGTACGCTTGGTCTTGATAGTGGCAATAGCAGCATTGACATCTTTGGGTACCACATCTCCACGGTACAGAAGGCAGCAAGCCATGTATTTGCCGTGGCGTGGGTCACATTTCACCATCTGGTTGGCTGGCTCAAAGCAAGCATTTGTGATCTCAGCTACAGAAAGCTGCTCATGGTAGGCTTTCTCTGCAGAGATTACTGGGGCATAAGTGGCTAAAGGGAAATGGATGCGGGGGTAGGGCACCAAGTTGGTCTGGAACTCTGTCAGATCGACATTCAGGGCACCATCAAATCTGAGGGAGGCTGTGATAGAGGACACAATCTGACCTATCAATCTATTTAGGTTAGTGTAAGTTGGACGTTCAATGTCCAGGTTCCTGCGGCAGATGTCATAAATGGCCTCATTGTCTACCATGAAGGCACAGTCTGAATGCTCCAGGGTGGTATGGGTGGTCAGGATAGAGTTGTAGGGCTCAACCACAGCTGTAGAGACCTGAGGAGCAGGATAGATGGAGAATTCCAGCTTGGACTTCTTGCCATAGTCAACTGACAGGCGCTCCATCAGCAAAGATGTGAAACCAGAACCAGTGCCACCACCAAAGCTGTGGAAGACCAGGAAACCTTGAAGACCTGTGCACTGGTCAGCCTGTAAAAAAACAGGAATATAACCATTACATTTGCATCTGTTTTTGTACCCAGTGCAAGATGGTAGTGTTCATGATAGATGTAGAAAAGGAAAGAAACTATTATATTTAGAAAAAGAGCTTCAAATATGTTTAGTCACACCCATGCTTTAAATACTGTAGCTTAAAAGCAATTTACCAGCTTACGAATCCTGTCCAGAACTAGGTCAATGATTTCCTTGCCAATGGTGTAGTGTCCACGGGCATAATTATTTGCAGCATCTTCTTTGCCTGTGATGAGCTGCTCAGGATGGAACAGCTGGCGGTAGGTTCCAGTACGCACCTCATCTAAAAAGGAAAATCAATATATAGGTAAGGTCTTTTATAAACCCTTGACATGAGAAAACTTCAGTCCACTTTGATGGGGGATTTGTTGATTAAATCCATGGCAAATGCTACCTACCAGTCAGCTTTTGCTGCACGAGAAGCTGTATTTCTACTAGGACTTCTAGTTATTTAAAATAAATTGTAGCTTGCCAGACAGATTCAGCTGTCAGTCAATTCTACTATCATAGTATGCCAGATAACTCAGCCACGTGGATGCCTTCATTACCACTACTAAAATTTCATATTCATCTCTGCCAAACATTCTGGCAGTCTAACACTACCTATTGGCAAATCAGGCAAGTAAGGTACCATGATTGTCTAATTTTCTATATTAGATTACTGGTTTTAAACTCACCAATAACAGTGGGTTCCAGGTCTACAAACACAGCACGGGGAACATGTTTTCCAGCTCCAGTTTCACTGAAGAAAGTGTTGAAGGAGTCATCTCCCCCTCCAATGGTCTTGTCACTGGGCATCTGACCATCAGGCTGAATCCCATGTTCCAGGCAGTACAGTTCCCAGCAGGCATTACCAATCTGGACACCAGCCTGGCCAACATGGATGGAAATGCACTCACGCTGTGGAGAGAGAAAAAAATGGGCAATTATGAAAAGTAGGAATATGATTATACAAACCAAACAAATTGGAATCTCTTTATAATGCAAACTGAAAAAGTAACTACAACTGAAAAAATGCAAACGAGGTGATTTCGATACTGTTTGCATATATTTTGTATTTAATTTCTTCTCATTATGAGGAAAATAAAGTAAATTGTGAAATTTCTCAAGTTTTGTCCACTGATATATTTGGTACTATTTTCCATGTTAGTCTGATTAACAAGCAAAGGAAGCCAGTTGAGACTGGAGAGAAGCCACACCCAGGGACTAAATGCTGGGAAACAAAGCATTTTAGTGGGCTGTCTGAGTCTAGCTGTGATGGAAGAACAGATTTCCAAATCTCCTTCCTACAGTTAATCTGTGAGTGATCACATTTTTAAAACTTTCATCTGTTTACCTTTTTTCTATATTTTCATTTGCCTGCTCCCTTCTATGGTGCATTGCAAAGGCATATTAATTACTGCCAGTTTCTATGTTATCACTGCCTTTATGTTTTGTACTGGCTTACTGTTTAAATGAAAACTCCCACATACAATTATTCAGTGTAAAATGTATCTATGCTAATATTACAGTACAGGGATTTGCAGCAAATCCAGCTACAGTTTAGCTCCACTGTAGGCTCTGTTTTCAGTCAGTCTCAGATGATCTCATTACAGGCTGTTTTGCCAGTTTTCTCTGACCTTGGCTGAGTGTATGGGCGGGGAATAATGAAGTAGTTCCAACAAAAGACAACTCTCCATTCAGATGCCAAAACCGTGTGTGTGAGAATGTCTAGAAGAAGGAATTAGTCCTTGTCCAAAATATTAACAGTAACTTGTGAATATTTAAACATTCAAAGTCATGTTATATGCACTTATTAATAACTGTCTTGCAGTGGCATACATCCATAGCATATTACACAGGAAATAAAACCAAGTGCATCTATTATAGAATTCACCTGCTGGAGATATATTTGTATAGCTCAGGTTTTTCTGAGCTACCCTCCAGCCCTCTTGTTTGACACAGCCACCTCTCTATATTCATTATTAGTAGACTCTAGGTGTGCATATAAAACAGTATTAATATTTAAATGTATTTTTTGTTAAGTAGGAACCAGCCTGTATAGCCTGTTAATGCAAATAGTTCTTTTACTCTAAGAAAGTATATCTACATTTTATTCCCTAAAGGGTGGAGGATTATTTAGAAAGGCTACCAGATCTCCAGAATTTTGCACATCCTCCGAAGTCAGATCCTTCTGTTATAAATTAGTCTTCCTCTCCCCAGTCACATTACTCTGCAAACCCTCTATTGATATTTAAATTTCCTAATGCAAGCTTTTAAAAACCTCAGCACTCTTTTCCTGTCTTTTTAAGGAAAAGGAGAGTAAATGAAAAATGTATCAAAGTAAAAGAAGGTTTGTCTATTTTTAAGGTATAAATAGGTTGAAGCCTTAAGGATTGTGCTACTGCTCACAAATGTCAGACTAAAATTAATTTCCCTTTATGCATTTTAAATTCATCTTGTGCAAGCTATGAGAAGGGCGTGGCATAACATGCTGCAATAAGAACGTGAATAAACAGATTTTAACATGACTGATGTCTTTATAGCCTTTGACAGCTCCCTTTCTTTGGTGCAATTTGCTCTTTTTCAGGATTGGCAATGATCTGCCTGAGGCATTTTCTCATCCCTTGAAAAAGAGGATCTGTCATTATCGCTATCGTGACAGTGTCCATTCTTAGACTTTGGTCTTTCGCACGGAGATATGGATCGGGGTGATTTGCAAACTTGGAATGCGGCTCACATCCAGATTGTGCATGACAAAGGAGAAAGACATACACGAGCACAAGAGGAAGGAAGGCAGCCAAGCAAGCAGCAGAGCGCGTCTGGCAGCCAAAGCCGAGACGACCTGCGTCAGCGCCTGCAGATGGGCGGATTGCAGCTCGCTGGCGCCTTTGTTCTGTCTAACGGTTTTCGCCTCCCTGTGCCTAGCCCAAAATAAAGTGCATTCTCAAATCCAATTTCTCCTTTGTATAGTTAGGTAATCCATCTTCACGGCTCCTTTTTTTCCTAGATGAAAGCTATATTTTTCGCACGTGCATACATTCTGCAAGGAAATAAACATACTGATCCAAATTAAACCTCTTGCTTTTTCTGGGAAGCCTTTACGATGAACAAAAAATGCTTTCTTACCATGGTAGCTGCTTCTCGGCTGCGAGCAGGGAAAGAGGAAGGAGGCGTGTGCTTTCTTACAGTGCGACTCTAATGGGGTCGATGTAAGAACCTGCGGCACATGGGCCGACACAGCGCCCTATATAACAATTTCGTCACCATGACGACTCGGACGGGCTTTTTTCCATAGGTCGGGGCGCTGCAGTCTGCCCAGAGAAGCCACGAATACTGAATTCTGATTGGTGATGCCTGCCATGGGATGATGTAATCTACCCTTCCTTGTTGTCCATAGCGTGTTGGCATCCTTTAGACAAAAGAGGGACTCGGGACTCGAGCAGTTAGTCATCAATCAATGCAGCTTGGGGGAAAAATAGTTTTCACATTTTCCCCTTCACCCGCCTTTCTATGCACAGAAATAAAAGGTTAGCAGGTAAAAACAAGGTTTTGTTAACCTTTTATTTCTGTTCAGTCAAGTGGACTAACAAGGCAGGCAAACTAATTTGTCCTTTCTATGCTATCCTTATATGATTCTATTTTGGCTCAATATTTTCTCTTTAATTCCTTCTCTGCTGCCTTATCTTCAACAACCTCTACTGCTCCTGTGCCCCGATAGCGAAAGTAGTTTTCCTGCCGTGAAAGTCAACTTGAATGCACAGGAACAGAGAAAGCCACGACACAAAGCTGCATCTCATTTGACCCTTTTCGCTGATGTCGCCCTTTGTACCCTATGCCCCAACCTTAACCACATCACCTCTTTGTCTCTAGGTTACCGTTACATATCTTGTGCCATTATTTTTATTTAAAAAGCACTTTTATGGTCACTGCCCTTCAGATTCTGTGTTTTCAAGTCCCAACTGTTTCTAAAAAAAAAAAAGTAACTAAATTCCATTTTCAGAGCAGGTTCTGTCACTAATATATATTACATTGTGACTAAGGGATTTAGATTGCATTTCTGTATTAAAAAAATGCTACAATTCTCTTGTTTCTGCTAATAAAGTCCATTTGTCTAAGGTATATTTAGTGCCTTTAAATCCAACGAACAAACAATAGAAATCCTAAAGTGATTTGTAATACGTATGTATGACAGGCCTGCATTCCAAAAAAATCTAAACACAGCAAGATTAAGTGTGTGAAAGCAAAATCGGGGGGAAAAACATTATTTTCATCTTATGGAAGCTTTGAAGTTATCCTCCTACTCTGTCCTATGATGGGGGAGGGGGGATCATTGATTGAGGCTGATGAAGTGTTTGCCGGTTTCCAAGAATGGTGCTGAGGGGTAGCCGTTGTTTTCCCGCATCTCCAAGCGCCTTTTCGCTGACCGCACCCTACAGGACTGGGCGGAGAGGTGAAGGTGGAAGGCGATGAGCCAATGTTTGCGGTTTGATGCTGGTGCATTCCACTATCAAACTCTGTTGCTCTTCTGCAAGACATAAAATAACAATTCGCTACATTTTGGCTTTATTCTGAATGGACTATGCCAGTCATCACATTTATTTCAAATGCTCTATCTAACGTTTCATTCAGATGCAGGATTTTTGGATATAGCATTTTCATAAATGAGCAGCTTTGTTTATATCGACTTTACAGCACTGAATATAAATTATTGGAGATATATTCCAAACCTCTATCCAAATTATCTCATTTCCCCTTTTCCTTCTAAAATATGAGCGTTAGGCGCTGTAATATAAAATATACACCACCCAATTGCATCTATTTTCCCATGCTCAAGACATAAATACCCAGAGAGAAAGTCCTGGGTTCCATTGCAGGGACCCCAGGAAGAAATTGTTTAGTCAATATAAGAAGTAAGTGGTGATGTGTTCCTGGTGGAGATGTCATGTCAACTGGCTTCATTTTACTGTTACTACTAAATGTAGTATATAATATTACAAGGGGTAGGTAGTGCTGTTCAGAAATATAGAAGTGATGATGATTCTTATTCTATGGAGTTTACATTCTAGCAGACAGATGAATATTGAGGACAGGCCCATTTTAGTGGACCAGGGATCTTTGTCTTCTAAGGCAGGGGTGCTCAAACTGGTCCTACAGCTCACCCGCCCAGGAAGTCGGGTTTTCAGGATATCTCTAATGAATATACATGTGAAATATTTGCATACACAGGAGTTAGTGCATGCAAATACATTTCATGCATATTCATTAGAGATATCTTGAAAACCTGACTGGCTGGGGGAGGAGACTGTAGGACCATTTTGAGCACCCTGTTCTAAGGGAGAGAACAGTCAGGGGGTGGGGATGCATTCAGAGAGGGGATGCAGGTAGGACCATTTGCTTCTGCATACAAACATGGCTTCTGTAGCATGATGTTTGGCCAGCATTTTCTCTCACTTTCTTCACCCTGTAGGAACTTTTATGAGAGGGAAGATAATGCAAAATAGTCAAGATAATATAATTTCATTCAAATTTCTGCCACAGATAGTAGAGCACCCAATGACCCCTGTCCCTTGCCCCTGCTCACATTTTTCATGTTCTCCCAGCCTCCTTACACTTAGAGTTACTCTTCGTTTTTCAATTTTAGTTTCCTGTAGGCAGTGTCCTGCATCAGATCAGGGGTAAATTCTGCAGCAAGATTTACAAAATTCTGTGGTATATTTGTATAAATGTGTTGCGATCCTGCTTGCGGCAGGGCAGGGCCGCGAGCAGGCTCTTACCTTTTTCTCAGTGGGCCTGGCCTGACCCCCGACGTTGTCACCGGCACGGCAGGAGCCGTGCCGGGGTTTCTTGTAGCAGCAGGAGGCCGCCATCGTGCCGGCACGGCAGGAGCCATGCCGGGGCTTTCCCTCATGGCTGGAGCTGTGCTGTGTTGTCTTGTGCGGTCTGGAGCCCGCTGACGCACTGCACATGCGGCAGGAGCCGCGCTTCTACCTTCCTTGCGGCCCGGAAGCCGCCCTTGCCTTACTTTGCGGCATGGAGCCGCCTACAATGCCCTCATGCGACTCGGAGGTCACTAACCTTACCGTGGGCCCTCCATGGAAGAGGGCCATCATCCCCGGTCTTGCTTGCGTCCTGAGACCTCCTCTGATGCTCTCCCTGCTGCTTGGGAGCAGCTGACAGCCCTAGGCCTGGGTTGAGGCCTACCTCTTCAGCTCTGCAGTCTCCGGTGCAGCAGGGCCGCTGTCCAGGGTCCTGTATTGCTTCCTGCTTCCTCCTAGGGGGTGAGGCCGGCTCTCTCCAGTATTTAAAGCTACAGCGAAGGAGTGGAGTGCTCACTGATGTCATCATTGGCTCCGCCTCTTCTCCAGTATAAAAAGCTTTAGTCTTCATTCCAGCTTTGCCTTCGCAAGGAGTAAGTCCTCCCTAGGACTCCTTGTCTGCTTCTCCTTCTAGGCACGCTGTTCCGTGTGGGATCCCGTGTCTTTGTCAGTGTTCCTTGTTCCGGTCTCTGCTTTGATGTCTTCTATGTTCCATGATGTCCAATTGTCTGCCCGTCCATGATGTCCAGTTATCTGCCCGTCCATGATATCCAGTTGTCCACCTGTCCCATGATGTCCAGATGTCCGCTTGTTCCAGATGTCTTCAGCACCGCCTGACCCATCCCTCGTGGTCCATGACCAGCCCGGCTGGGCTGGTAGGGCGCATAGTGGCCCAGTGGTCCGCGACCATTCCAGCTGGGGTGTGTAGGGCACTGGTGAGCCTTTCCATCTAATGGTGCCAAGGAGTCATCTCTTCCCTCGTCAGTCTATCTTGATGTCTGCCTTGCCTTGATGTTCTTGCCTGATGTGTCCTTCCTTGGACAGGTCCTGTCCTGCATTGTGGTCCGCGACCAGTCCAGCTGGACTGCGTAGGGCGCCTGAGAGACTGGGTTGCCTGCCTGTTCCTGTCCTTGGATTTCCGTGGCTCTGATGACTTCTTGTGTGGTCTGCGACTCTGCCCAGCTGGGCTGAGTAGGGCACCAGAATGGACATTGTCTGCCTGGAGGTTCCGGACTTTTAACCATTGGTTTTAGTCTTGCCCTGTCCTGCCTTGCCTGTCTGTACCTTGCCATGCCTTGAGTCTTTGTCTGCCCTGCAATGCCTGATGTCTTCATCTGCCTTGCCACATCCGATGTCTTCGTCTGCCTTGTCCTCTGTCTGGCCTGCTGCTTCCCGCTGCTCCCTAGCGGTAGTCCGAAAGGGCTTGGAACGGTCGGAGGACCATTCAGAGACCACCATTGTGTTGGTGGTCTCAAGGAAGCGTGCAGTTTCAGTCAAAGCTCAGGGTAAGGATGTTTCACCGCAAGGGCACACATCTCGTTCTGCTCTGGAGAGTGCCCCCTGGTGCTCTCTTCCATCTACAGTGCTACAAATGTACTACAAATTTACATTATTTTAAAGGTAAAACTATTTTACATTATAAAAATAGTTTTCCGATCTTTCTGGGGTATCTGATATTTGTTTTATTTTTTTTTTCATTCTTTTCTCTATTTCAGTTTTTACCTTTTTTTTTTTTTTTACTTTTTCCTTTCTTTTTTCCCTTTCTTCCTTATTCTCCTCACACTTTATCTTACTATAGTCCAGTTTTTCTTCCTAAAGTTACCTTGTTTGCTTCTACCCCCTACTGTTCTTTTCTCTCTTTTACTCACTGTCTTCTTCCCTCTGTTTCCCTCCTTCAGTTTTCATTCCCTCTGTCTCCCAAGGTCACCGCCTGCATTTTCCTTCATGCAGTCTCACCTCTGCTAAACTCATCCTAACTCTAACAATCTCTCATCCCTCTTGCTCTTTCCCCTGCCTTTTGCAAACTCACCCTGCCAACCTCTCATCCCTTTCAACCACTTCTTCCAGCTAGGCTATCCCTATTTCCCTTCTCTATCCCTCATTTCTGGTCTTCTCTGCCCATCATCTCTGGTTCTCTTTCTCTCTTTCCCTATCCTCTCACTCTCTTTCTCTCCGTCATTATTTCCCTACTTCCATCCTCTCTCTCTTCCTTTTTCTCCCACTATCCTCTCCATCTGCTGTGGGTCAGTGTTCTCCCTTGACCTCCTCTCTCTAAATCAATCATATTGCTTGGCCAGCTGGCAGGAGGAGCTTCAGAGTGACACTTCCTGCCATTTCTGCCACCCAGGTCATACTTGCAGTTTGAACCATGTAGTAAACTATAGTATCCTTCATGATTCAAATTGTGAATCTGGCCCAGGTGAGAGGAAGGGGAAGACATGGCAGGAAACACCAAGCTCCTCCTCCTCCTGCCAAGTTGGAGTTGGGGGAGCAGATGATTAGCTTCCTTGAGTGATGGAGGATCAGTGGGTGGGAGGCAGGGAAAGGAGAGAAGCTCTGTGCATGTGCCTACCACTGACTACTTGCTACATGGCTCCTTCTTTTGCTACTGACCAGTTTCCCACAATGTGTTAGGGATTGCCAAATCCTGTGGCAAGGGCTTGGTTATGCAGAATCACGGGAAATCAGACTGCGCCTGTAGAGAACAGACTAGTTCAATTCAATTGTAATCTCATAGGAGGCATTGTCTTACTGTGGATTGATAACTGGTTAAAAGATAGAAACAAAGAGTAGGACTAAATGGTCAATTTTCCCAGTGGAGAAAGGTGAAGAGTGCCCCAGGAATCTGTCATTGGACCATTAATAATCTAGAAAAGGAAGTAACACATAAAGTGATCAAATTTGCAGATAACACAAAAGTACATAAGTACATAAGATTGGCCAAACTGGGTCAGATCAAAGGTCCATCTGTATCTCACCCAAATGCTACCAGCCGAACACTGCTGCTTCACGCGGCAGGGAAATATCACTACTCCTGCCCTTCTCCTAGGCGTGCGCACACAGTGCACACCAAGCACGGGAATTCACACTCTCAGTGCCTTCTGATGATGTCACATGGCTGGGTATTTAAATCCTGGCCATGCAACATAGAATTGCCTCAACAGGCAGGTCCCTTGCCTTGCCTTCATCCAAGCCTTGCATTTTCTGCAGCCACAGTCTTCAGCTTCAGCCTTGCCTTGTCTTCAGCCACAGACTTTAGCCCCATTTTTGGCTGGTCTTCGACCCCAGTCTGGTCTTCAGCCTTTGCCTGCTCTTTGGGTCTGACTGTAGTTAGAGACTCCTGGACCTTATTTATCCTAGCCTGGTCCATGCAAAGACTCATTTGCCCGCTGGCGGCACAAACCCTGGGGCACTGCACAGGAGGTTGTATCAATTGTCACGAAAGAGGGGCTCACCAATAGGTTTGTTGCGTTTGGCAGCTCGCGATCTGCCGCAAGCCGCTGCACTCACCTCTGGGTCTGGGCCCCTGCCTTGACTGCATCGACACCAAGGAAGACCACGCCATAATCAGTGCGTTGGTGTGCTCCCCTCCTCCTGCGAAGTAGGAGCACTGACGCAGTCTCTCTCCTGCCTGTGCAGCAGGCTGCCACGCTCTCCCTGGCTCCAATGCTGCAGTCTTTTGGCTCCCTCCTAGGCACGTGCGCACTCAATCCTGCCCTTCTTAAAGGGCCAGTGGCGGGAATGGGAGCCTGGCGCCCGCTGATGATATCACTATCTGGGTCTATTTAAACTTGGCTCCTGCTTCAAGTACCTTCCTCGGCAATAGATTGTCTACCCTCTGGTAGTGCTAATTGCCTCTTTGTTGTTCCTGCATTCCTGTTGCTATCTCTGTCTTCTGTTCCTGGTTCCTGTGTGGCAGTCTTCATGTGTCCTGTTCATCCTGACATCTTCTTCTTGGTCAGTCTCCATCTTCCTCCCCGCAGGTAGCGCCAACTCTCCCTCGGCCCAAGGGTCCACTTTGCCAACAAGGTTGCTGAGACCATGAGCTTGGTGAACGTGTCTCCGCAACGGGCCATTACTGCTTTGGCCACCCGGATGCAGGAGCAGAAAACCAAACTGAGTAGTCTCATGCACAGGTTTATGCAGCAGACCCAGCACCAGCTTGATCAAGTAAATGGTTTACTACAGGCCTTGTCTCAGCATTTAGATATGGTACAAACCCAACTTCCAGGCCAAGTTCAGTAGCAGCTCTGGTGAACCCTGCACTGGTACCCATCCAGACCATGGAATCTATGATACAGCTCCCACCTTCTCTGAGGTATTGATGGAAATGTGGACCCTTGAGCTGGCTCGAGAGTTGGAGGATCCACCGAAGGGAGGCCTTCAGTGGCCTCCATCTGTGAGGGGAAGAAGAAAAGCGGAGTGGGTATTTTGTTTGCCAATACTCTTAGTGCTGAAGTGCTAGATTGTAGACTAGATAAAGGAGGGCGTTATATGCCTTGGTGATCAAATTAGATAATATCTTAATGACCCTCCTTAATGTGTATGCTCCTAATAGCAACCAGGGAGAATTTTTTACCCAGCTGGAGCAGTCTTTAAGTGACTTTATACAAGGCCCCTTGCTAATGGTGGGGGGGGGGGGGGGGGGGGATTTTAATACTGTGTTGAATCCACACCTAGACCATAGTAACCATCCTGGAGGAGGGCCAAAAAATAACCGGCGTTTAAAAACTCTAATGGAGACATGGGAGATATATGATCTGTGGCGACTGCAAAACCCCATGGATAGGGACTATACTTTTTACTCACGGGTTCATGACTCATACTCCCATATTGATCTGTGGTTAGGTAGTAAGCCTTGGTGTGTAGGATGTATGGGAATGAAGATTGGACCTATTACTTGGTCGGATCACTCTCCCATTTTGAGGTCATTTTGAATGCAAGCAGAAGACCCAGGGACCAGGTATTGGAGATTGAATAATACATTGCTCTCTGACCACCAGTTGTGTGAGGCTATAAGGGATGACATCAAAGAAAACTTCCTTATTAATGATAATGGAGAAGCATCCCCTGGCATACTCTGGGATGGTTACAAGGCGGTTATACAGGGAAAGCTGATTGCTAAAGCGGCGGCACATAAAAAATTAGCCCAGCAAACCCGCCTAGAGCTACTCAGAGATATAAACCAATTGGAGGAACAACATAAACTCAGGGGGGGGGGGGGGGGGGGCGGGAATTGGATAAAAAAAGGAATGAGCTAAGAGTGATATTAGATGGCGAGATCCTTGATAAACTGGACAAATCCAGATGTACCTATTTCACAGAGGGAAACAAACCTGGCAAACTATTGGCTAGACAACTAAAGCAACAAATTTCTCAAAGCCAAATTTTAAAGATAAAAGATCCACAGGGCAAATATGTTATGGATAACATGAACATTAGGAACCGATTTTTGCAGTTTTATCAGGAGTTATATACTGTTGCGTCCATCGGGGTCAGACGGCTTCGCCCCTTATGCCTCACCTTTTTCTCGGCTCTTCCTGCTTACTTTGGGAAAATGGCTACTGCTGCATCTGCAAGCCATCCTCTCTGGTGTCCCCGGAACGGCCATGGCGTTGCCTCCCGCCATGTTCCTCCCAAGAGCCTACTAGGGTGCACGCGTGCTACCCACGTCTTTATTCCAGCTATGACGCGAACCTCAGGGGCGTCCCCCTCAAGTGATGTCATGCTATCCGGGTATTTAGCCTGTACTTGTTTGCTAGCTCACTGAGTTAGCAAGGATTGGATTTGTCCGGTCTAAGCTACTCTGCCGCTTCCATGCTGCCGCTGGAAGCTCTCTCTCTGCCCTTCGGGGTAATCTCTAACCTGGGTACCCGCTCCTCTGCTTTATTTCAAGTGCCTTACTGGGATCAGGTACTCACTCCTCGAGGGCCTGCTCTTCCTGCCTCGGTGCCTGTACCATCTACTTCTGCCTGGTGGAATCACCAACCTACAGCTACCATCTAGTGAGTAATCTAACTCTCAGTCTGTCTCATCTACAGCATTGCCTTGCTGGGAAACCTACACTGGAATTCCCCTATATCAATGTGGTGAGATGGGTTCCCTCTGCCGAGGGTCCCGAGACTGCTACCTCTGGATCACCTCACTACTGCCACCTCTGGTGGTATACATCACGCTGTACAATAAAAGATATAATTCTGTGTTTGTGCATCCTGAGTCTAGCCCAGTACTGTGGCTCCTCATGGGGCTCCTCCCCGTGGGCATGGTCATCTGCCACAGTACCCAAGAATCCACCCAAACACCGCTAAACCATAACATATACCAATGAACACCCAATTTCAGATAGTGACATAGTTATTTAACAGAGGTTCAATTGCCTTCTTTGAATGACGACCAGTCGTCTAAGCTAGATGGGCTGATATCCCAATGGGAGATATTCCATGATATCTCCACGCTAAAACCTCATAAAGCCCCGGGCCTGGGCAGATTCTCCGGACTTTTTTACAAAAAGTTTAGGGATTTACTTATACCATATTTACAAAAAGTCTATAATGATTTACTGCAGAATCCTACATTACCGCCCTCTATGGACGTGGCAGGTATCACCATCTTGCCAAAACCTGGAAAGGATAAGTCTCTCTGTGAATCTTATAGGCCAATTTCCCTTTTAAATTTAGATTTAAAAATTCTAGCGAAAATACTGGCCAGCAGGCTTAATAAGGTTTTACCCTTCTTAATACATAATGATCAGTCGGGCTTTATACCAGGGAGGCATGCGGGGGACAATCTGCGCCAAATAGTTAATTTGATGTGGCAGGCCAGAGCTTAGCAGATTCCAGCTGTGTTAATGGCTGAGGACGTGGAAAGGCCTTCGATAGGGTTCACTGGTGTTTCCTATTTCGGGTATTACACAAGGTGGGACTAGGGGACAACTATAGAACGTGGCTAACAGCTATGCATGCCTCACCCAAGGCTTGTATTAAAGTCAATGGATCTTATTCTTCCACTTTTGAATTGGGCAGAGGTACTCGGCAGGGCTGCCCACTTTCCCCCCTCCTGTTTGCTCTCTTTATGGAACCTCTGGTGTCGACCATACGACACAATGTTGACATTAGGGGGATTACACTAGGCGAAACCCAGTATAAAATCACATTATTCGCCAATGTTATCTTGTTCTCTATTGCCCACCCCCACCTGACATTGCCAATATTGGTCCAGGATCTAGATAGATTCAGTTCAATATCAGGCTTTAAGGTCAATATGACAAAAACGGAAATATTAAATGTATCACTTACAGAGGGTCTGGCTACACTTTCCCTTTAAATGGACCTCTCATAGCATTAAATATTTGGGCATTCACTTGGGAGTGGACTGGAAGCAATTATTCGCCTTATTATATCCCCTTGATGGCACAAACATCCAAGGATTTAGAGATCTGGAGCCCGTATATGCTTTCTTGGTTGGGGAGAGTAGCAGTCATTAAAATGAATGTCCTCCCGAGATGGCTTTATCTGTTCCAGACACTTCCCATAGAAATACCAAATACGTTTCTGAAAGTTTTACATTCTAAGGTTTTTCACTTAATTTGGAGAAGACAGCCACCGCACATTGCAAGGAAGGTTCTTTACCACCCTCGAGACAAAGGGGGGGGGGGGGGGGGGGGGTTGGCCGTGCCAAATGTTTAAAAATATTATCAAGCGGCCCAATTCAGAGTGATTCCGGAATGGTCAGCATGTCAAATCCCAAAACAGTGGATCAGAATAGAGCAAACAGGAATTGGTAGGACTACTATGTACCATCAAACTTGGAGGCTACCCTTGACAGATGGGAAGGTGTGTGGTTGATAATCCCTTTATTTCACTGTCATTAAAAATATGGAACAATTGTAGGCTGGCTTTGACTGGTCATAAGTCAATTATTACCCTTGGGTATCTATAAGGGAGGGATACCAGTGATTAGTATGGGTGGTGTGTCTAGCAAATGGAAAATGTGGGGAATATGGTGTTGTGGACAGTTAATAGCTAATTCAACAATCCGTACCTTTGCCGATTTACAACATCAATACCAGATACCTGTTCAAGAATATTTTCATTATCTTCAGTTTCGTCATTGCTTACAGGATCTCTTTCTCAAGGAGCATACACACACGGCGCAAACAGAATTTGAAGAACTGTGTTTTAAACCAGCTACAACTAAGGGGGTGATTTAAAAAATTTATGCTTGGTTGGGACCATACTCAGTTGCTACCAGTCCGCATCAAACTCAATGGGAACAGGTCTTAGGTCACCCATGGTCCGATAAACAATGGCTATGATGCTTTAAGAACATAGCTAAAAGTTCTATTTCTGCGAACATTGTAGAGACAAGATGTTTTGATGGTATTTTACCCCCCTCAAATTAAGCAAAATTTATCCAGGTAAACATGCAGCTTGCTGGAGGAACTGTAATGCAGAAGGATCCTTTCTGCATATCTGGTGGTCATGCCTAAAGGTAGTGGAATACTGGGAATGGATCACTGATCTACTTCTTCAAATGATGACTGAAGCGATTCCTTTTACTCCTGAAGTTTATTTGCTCTTGGCGTATCTCACGTCCTGGGCAGCACATATGAGGACCCTGACTGACTAACCATATCTTATGTGCAGGTCGGCAAGAGTTGGCATCTCATTGGCATAAAGAACTACAATCTGTAGTTAAAAGATTATGGTCAGTGCATTATTGGTACTATTTGCGGGCAATACAAATTGATAAGGTAGCCCACCACACTAAAATATGGGAACCGTTCCTAAAATGGTATAAAGACTTCTGGGGCTGGAAACCTTGGATTTGTTGAACTGCTACTAGGGGGGAGGGTGAGTGGATATCCATGCTAAGAGGTTCACACTGGAAATTATGGAATGGGAGTAATAATACATCTGATCTACTTAATTTGTTCCACCTAATTTCTGTCCATTGTACTTGTTAAGTGAACTTGTTTAGACTACTGATGTGTCGGGGGGAGGGGGAGAATAACAGGGGGTGAAATATATATTGGCTAATTATGTTTCACTTGTGTGGATCGGCGGTTGCTGAATGATCATAGTGTTGTTATGGTCTGTTATGTATTGAATAAGGTTGGAGTTGCCAATAAAAATTTAAATAAATAAATAAAAATAATGGAAGAACTATCAGTTTGCAAACCTACAACTTTCAGAGCTCAGGCTGCAGACTCTCAGGATCAGCCACAGAACTAGCTGATCTCAAAGCCTCTTGATATTAAGTACCTATTCATCTATTTTACCTTGCAAAAGCAGTCCACACCCTAGCCCAGCCTTGGGTGTATCCCCTGATTGGAAGCTGTAAGTAAAGAGACTGGTCCCTCCCCCTCACCCCGGGGCTAAATAGTCTTCTGAGGCCTTGCAGTCTGACTGGTCTTTGATTTCTAATCCATGCCTGTGCCCTCGGGCATTCCTCAGATCATCAAGTGCCAGCAAAGGCCTGTACCTGCAGGCTCAATTTGTGGGTAATGACTGCGGCTGTGCATGGTGAGCTTACTTTTGACGCACTATTTATCAAGATCTCTGGCCTCCTCAGAACTTTGTCCTTGCCTTCTTTGGAGGAAAGCCCCCACAATACCTGAGGTGTGAGGAACTGCAGAAGGACCTAGTGAGACTGGGGTATTAGGCATCTAAATGCTAGACTACATTTAATGTGGACAAGTTCAAAGTGGTGCACAGAGGAAAATAATCCCAGCTACAAAATGCTGGGTTCTGCATTAGGACTAACCACCCAGGAAAAGGATCTTGAAATTATTGTCAACAGTACCTGAAATCCTCAGCTCAGTGTGCGGCAGAGGTCAAAAAAGCAAATAGAATCCTAGGAATTATTTGGAAAGGAGCTGAAAAAAACAGAAAGTATCATAATGCCTCTATATAGATCTATGGTATGACTGCACCTTGAGCGGTGTGTGCAGTTTTGGTCACCTTATCTCAAAAAAAGACAAAGCAGACTAAGGAAAAGTATAAAGAACGGTAACAAAATAGTTAGGGGATGGAACAGCTCTCTTATGAAGAAAGGCTGAACAGGTAAGGACTCTTCACCTGGAGAAGAGAAGACTGAGTGGGTATAAGATGTAATTTCACAATTTGTTTATGTTATTTGTCTTGAATGTTTGGAGTTTTATTTATGTGATAACTATTGTAAACTGCTTTGATTATAATGTTATGGAATGGTGGTCTATGATTGAGGTTTATAAAATCATGAGTGGGGTGAAACAGGTAAACAGAGAATGGTTATGTACCCTTCCCACTAGTAGTAGGAGTAAGGGACACTCCTTGAAACTAACAGGTAGCAGGTTTAATGGAGAGGGTATTTTTTCACTCAACACACAATCAAGCTGTGGAATTTGTTGCCAGAGGATATGGTCACTGCAGCTAGCATAACTAGGTTTAAAAGGGGTTTGGAAAAGTTAATGGAGGAAAATTCCATAAACAATTATTAACCAGGCAATCCAGGAAATGCATCACTTATCAATAAACTTGTCAATAAAGTTTTCTTGAATTGAACTGAGGGAGACAAAAGAATAAAAGATTCAATGTGTGGTCCACTTAAAACTGTTTAGTACAACCTGTGTGCCTGTATCTTAAACAGGCATCTAGACAGCAAGAAAGAGTTTAAATGTAGGTAGTTGGATTGGAAGAATAAAAACAATCTTTAAAATTGTATTTATATATGATTCTTTCAAATTCTTATTTTGATTCTTTTATTCATCTTATGCAGAGTTTTAGTAGACATACTGGTCCTGGAGAAAACGGATTCTTTATAGCTAGGATGCCTTTTATTTGATGAATTTAAGAATAATCCAAAGCTTTTGAAATGAAACCATGCGATCCCTTCTTCAGATATTGCATGTACAATAATGTCTTTAGATTATTCATGGATTGACCAATAAAAGATAATGCTTAGTAACATTACAGTTTTATTCATTTGAATATATATTTTCAAATGCTATGCTTTTCATATCTTATTTATGTGACTTTGTTAAACTAATTTGTGTGATGTGTCTATATTTTGACTGTGGGAGAAAAGTAGCCAAGATATTATAGCAATTTTAGTTTAGACTACTATTTGTGATTATTTTAATAAAGAAATCGTGAGATTTCCATAGGCTATTCTCACCTCCCTCCAGCAGGGTCCTTTGTGGGCTTTGTGGACTAGCTCATCAGTCCTCTCAGCTCCCGGGGCCACACTTCCTGGTGGCCATCTTATTTCCTATCTAGAAACAAATATATTCCAGGCTTCCGGTCAGCAGGTTGCTAGAGCTTGGTTCTGCCTCCCCCTTGTTGGAATTCTACTTCCAGAATTTGTCTCGCTGTGTTGACTCCAGCATATTCCTCACTTCTCTGGATCTGCTGATTCGCCTCATCTATTCTTCCTGCATTACGGGCTCCGAAGTCTGGGAAACCCACCTGGGGAGCAGCCCATCAGGACTACAAGGGCTGGTCTTCTGCCTAGCCAGCCCCATCCCCTGCAGATTGAGCCCTTGGGTTCTGGGGGCCAGTAGGTTTCTGTGGCAGCAGTACATCGTAGTTGTGAGTCCACACAGGCAAGGCTTGGATAAGGCAGGATGGAGACAAGACTTGGACAAGGCAGGCAAGGTTTGCAGGCTGGACCAGGCAGACTTGGCTGGCAGGACAAGGCAAGGCTGGATATTAAGCAGGACCTGTAACTAGACAAGACAAGAGTGAGACAAGGCAAGGACAGGGCTCTGATACAGGCAGGACTGGAGACTGGAACAGACAGGACAAGACCAACAAGGCAGACTAGGGCAGAATTTAGACAAGGCAGACAAGGGAAACAAAGAACACAGAAGCCCAAAGGCAGCAAGCTTGGAACAGACAGTATAGGCCCGAAGGCCCCAAGGCAATATATAATAGGCCAAAGGCCTCAAGACAGGGAGCAAGGCAAGATAGGCCCTAGCGCCTCAAGGCAAGGCAAGACAGAAGGCCCATAGGACACAAGGCAAGGATCAGTGTTACAAGCCAGAAGTGACACTATGAGAAGCCAAGGCTATTATGGCAAGATGGGTTTACATAGGGCTGGGACTTGGGCGTAGCAAGGGCAATGAGGAGGAGCTTGACAAGAGAAGTGATGAGGCATATTGAGGGCTTCTGTTGGTGGGGAAGTGTCATGAACTTAGGATAAGGCTATATAACAGATGAAATCCTAGCATCCTGTTTCTAGTTCTCTTGTGCTTCTTACTGTGTTCCTGCTGAGTCCTGGTTCAGGGCCTACTACCTAAGCCCTGCCAAGCACCAACACCTGATGGCTCAACCCAAGGGGAAGGTGGCCTTTGTAGGCAGAAGACACCCTCCCACTGTTCCAGTTGGAGTCCATCAAACTCACCTTGCCAGTTTATTGGTCACTTCCTGCAGACTACGCCATCACAGAATTATGATTCTTGGTAACATTTCAAGCTGTAATATTGCAGCATATACATGAGATAGTTCCCTCCCTTTTTTTTGAAACAAGTCAGTCAGAATCCTTATCCAATATGATGTCTCTCTGTAGACCCCAAGCCTTGATATTGCACACTTATGTTAGTTCCATTACTTTCATTTAAACTTTGTCATGTTAATCTTTATTTTGTTTAGTTATTTTACTAAGAAACAGGTAGATAATAAAATATCAATACAAACAGCTTTCAGTATCTTACTGCATAATCATTCTACTGCCACTGAAAATTTTACATCAATTTTTTCCTCAAATTTTTAAGTAAAAACAAAAAATCCAAATAAACACAACAAAAACCCAAAGCCCACTCTTCCTAACCTCAGGCAAACCTCCCCCCCTCCCCCCCGATCACCCAACATGTAATGCTTTTAATCAGTCTAAAGACAAAATGCAACATTTAAACCTAAATGGATCTAAAGAAATTAGCCCAAGGACTTTTTTTCTATTTTTCAAACAGAATCTGTAATTTTTGCCAATATACATTCATAAAATACCATAGAGGAGACCAGATTATACCATTTGTTAAAGAAGTCTATAACAACCCATTTCCAATGTCTCAGTATTATTCTCTGTACTACTTAAACAACTTTTAGCACCATCTCCTTCTGTATCTCTGACTAATTAGGGTCTTGAGAAAGAATTAGTTCCAGTATTTAAGGCAGTTAGCATTCAATGACAGAAGAAATAAACTGTAACACTTTCTGTCAGAATTGGTGGATAGGACCACAATATGTGTATATAACAGAGGTGGCAAATGCTGGTCCTCAGTCATAAACTGGCCTGGTTTTCAGGATAATCAAAGATTAAAAACAAAAAAGTGTATCGTGAATATACTTAGGATCAACCTTTTGGACTTTAGAGTCATCAGACATGCATTGCAAGTATTCTCGTATCTCCTTAAGGAAAGATAATTCTGATCCAAACTGACAACCAAATGGTAATGGTCTACGTGAACAAACAAGGGAGCATATGGTCCTGGACCTTCTGCTAGGAGTCTTTGAGAATTTGGAAGTGGGCTTGGAGTCACAGAGTTTTTCTCCAAGCAAATTACCTTCCTGGTAGCTCCAACATGCTGTTGGATCACCTCAGCAGGTTTTTTGCCTCATGTGGTCCTTGGACCAAAGTGTGGCAGATAGGCTAATTGACCTCTGGTGTCGCTTTCTGTGAGAGGACATCGGAAAGTAAAAAGTTCAGATCCACTTTGGATGCTTTTCTGTTCAAATGGAATGCAGATTTGCTGTATGCCTTTTTTCTGCTTCCATTGGTAGTCAGAAGGTATTCAAAGATAGAGCATATCTTATACTAATTGCTCCAACATGGCCCAGGAAAGTGTGGTTTTCTTACCTCATCAGGTTGTCAATCCGCCCACTGATCCCTTTGGGATTTGATCTGGCTCTACTAACTCAGGAGGAGGGTTGTCTATGTCATCCAAACCTGCCCTCTTTCATCTTCACAGCATGGATGTTGAGCTCTCAATAGTCTCATTTTCACTGACTAAGGAGGTTGAGGACATTGTGATTTTGGCTAGGATGCTGTCTACTAGAAGGGCATACAATTTTAAATAGAAACATTTTTCATCTTGGTGTCAAGCAGGCTCTTTGAACCCATTCACCTATGCTCCAAAATATCTATTTCAATACCTGTTCTCCCTCTCCAGACCTCAGTACATTGTCAGTCAACGTGCACTCAGTGCCATTGCTGCTTAGTACCTGATCTCCATCTATCCTCTTGTTTTGAAGTTCATGAAAGGTTTGTGGCATACAAGACTTCTGGTTGCAAAGCCACCAGTGCCATGAAATATAAGTGTCTTCTTGAAAAAACTACAAACCATTGGAGTCAGCTTCCTTAAAATTTCTTACTTGGAAAGTGGTGTTTCTAGTTGCTATCACTTTGACTACAAAAGTCAGCGAGCTACAAGTGTCGGTTCTTTACTCTTGGTATATACAGTTTTTCCATAACAGAGTGGTGCTCCACACTCACCCCAAGATTGTTCCAAAATTAGTTTTGGCATTTCATTTTAATCAAGCTATTTTTTTGTGTTACGACCATTGCTGCTATGCAGCCGCCTCACCACCAGAGGTCCCCCACGAGCATGCTCTTCTGGCTGGCCCACTCCTTCCTTCCTGTCTACTCTATATCCCAGACTCTCCTTTATAACCCTGTCTAGAAGTTCCATCGGTGCTTCGGCATCGAGCTCATTTGGGCTCCCTGCTCTAGCCGGTCTGTTGTCTGTTGTCTACGGGCCCTCTGTCTGCTGTGTGTGGCCTACGGGCCTTCAGCCTACTGTGTGTGGCCTACGGGCCTTTAGCCTGCTGTGTGTGGCCTACGGGCCTTCAGCCTTGCCTTTCTGTGTGTGTGTGGCCTTAGGGCCTTCAGCCTTGCCTTACTGTGTGTGTGTGGCCTACGGGCCTTCAGCCTTGCCTTACTGTCTGTGTGTGGCCTTAGGGTTTTCAGTCTTGTTCTGCTGCCTTCGGGCTTTATATTTCATGTTCCGTGTTAGTACTGTCCTAGTTTGTCTGTCCAGTTCTTGGTCAGTATTGTTTCCCCAGATTCCCTCACCTCAGTCACTTATACCTCCAGCCACTATCACTCTTACCTGCACACCTCCTGAATTCATCCTTACCAGCACCCAGCTCCAGTTTTCTGTACACTTTTACCTGCATTCACTTTCACACATACCTCCATGCTATTTCAGTATTTGAGTTCACCTTTACCTCCATGCATCTGGTATCTGATATTTCTAGCCAGTTTAAGACTCCATTTGCCTATTCCACCTTCCCACTTGCCATAAGGTTCACTCATTCCTGCCTACACCAGCCAGTATCAAGAGTCTTCTGCAACCCTGCCTCTCTCCATCCTGAGACACCCCTGTTAGTGGTGTTCACCACTCCTGGCCTGAGCCCATTCATAACAGTTTTGTTCACATTCTTTCCAAGATCTCATGTACATAAAGGGGAGAAGGCCCTCCATTCACTGTATGGTAAAAGGGCATTGGTCTATTATTTAAAAAGAATTGAATCGCATCATCAGGATTCTCAACTTTTCATCTCTTGATCCTAACAGACTGGGAATAGTTGTTGTCAAACGCATGTTGTCCAACTGGTTAGTTGACTGCTCTCTGTCTATGCTCTCTGTCAAGTCTCAACAAGTAAGAACTATGGCTACCTCAGTGGCTCATCTAAGAGCCGTATCCTCTGAAGACATCTGCAAAATCTCTCCAGAACTGACAAGTAGCTTTGGGCAAGCAGTTTTGCACAGCCTGTTCACTCAGTAGACCATTGCTTTTTCAATAAGTGCTTTGCTACACAACCCTCAGCTTGGGACTCCCCACGTGTCATGGCTAATTCTACCCTACTTGTCAGCGAGTTTGCTTACCATAAATGGAAGTCTCTATACACAGCAGGATAAATTAGCCATGCTTAATATCTGCCCACTTCCCTGAAGAGTTGACTATCTAAGCTATACAATCAACTGAGGGGCTCACAAGGCAGCACGCAAGTGGGAACCTCTGCACCTGCTCAGATGGGTCCATTCGGCACCATAGGATGACATCACCCACATGTCATGGCTAATACATTCTGTTGTAAATGGAGAATCCTGTTTACAGTAAGCAGACTTGCTGTCATCTAGGGCCACTAATCGGTCAGGTTTTCAGGACATCCCTAATGAATATGCATGAGAAATGTTTGCATACAGTCGAGGCAGTGTGCATGCAAATCTACTTCATTAGTATTCATCATGGATATACTGAAAGCCTGACTGGTTGTTGCTATGAGGTATATTTGCAGGTACTGCCTTCATCATATGCAAATATATCTCATGCATATTTGAGATATACTGAAAACAGACTTGTTTGTAGCAAGACAACTCCTCAACTGAATATATTTCCAGATGTCATTCTCTAGTCTAGAGGATGACATTCTTGCTGCAAATTAACAAATGATCAAACGTCCTCTAGATAACAACTACTTAACATATTTAATCCTCTTTACCTCCCATGGTTCACAAAAGAATGTTTTTTTTTAAATCAGTCTTTAACTCGATTATATCATATTGGGGCCTCTTGCGATTTCCATGGTAAGAGTTTAAATGACTTATGTATATCTGCCAACAGTCAAGTTATCCAGGACTGCAGTTGCCTACCCCAGTCTAAGATGATCCTGGATAAATTTGAGATAGCAGTGTTTCCCAGTCCTCTCCTGGAGGCATACCTAACCATTTGTATTTTCAGGATATCCATAATGAATTTGCAAATCTTGTTCATGCATATTTATTGTGGCAATCCTGAAAACCCAACTGAATGGGTGTGCCTCTAAGACTGGGTTGGGAAATACTGAAATATTGGATTTAAAGCAACCTCTCAGACAATTCCTGATATAGTATGTCCAAAAGCATAAACAGCTTTAAGTGTTCTTCTTCAATACACACTCTATCAGACTTCTGAACTAATGGTAAGCCAGCATGCACACACAGTGCCAGTTGTGAGGCCCGATAATATAATTTAACATTAGACAGACCCAATCCCCCGTCTATTTTGGCCATAGGCAAATCCTTTTTTTATTCTCAATTCTTCTCCTCCTTAAAGAAGCCAGAGTATAATCCCTCTTTCTTGGCAAAATAATAATTATTAACAAATAAGGCAGTATGGGGAAAAAAAGTAATTCAGCTGAGGTTGAGATATCATTTTAATAACATTTACTCTTCCTATAAAGGTGGGTTTTCCAGCATTGTATATAGACTTTTTAAATTTTTTGTATGAAATTAGTTGAAACCATATCTTTCAACCCCATGTCAAAAGAATTCCCAAATATTTTAACTGATTCACGCTACTTTGGATACTTACTTAGTAACATGGGTAAGAAGATAGATTTCCTGACTGTTTTCTAAACCTCACTCCCATTACAATAAATAAGACAAGCAAGCAAGAATGGAGTAAATATGGCCACAGTTTATTGATAACTATACATTACACCCGAGCCCAATCCAAATTTCTCATATCATAAAACATGTTGATATATCATAAATCCCCCACCAGGCCGCTCTTTGGGGTGATCTGCCACCTACCAGCTGAACCACAAACAGCCCAACCAGCTTCCAATGTTGCCCACTCCCTTCAAACTCCCCCCACCAGTGGTCCTCTGCCTTCCCGGTCCCTCTCTGCCATGACCCAGCAGGGATAAACCACTGACATGTCTGGTGAACCTGTCTCCATGTCAAATCCGGGGTTCATAACCCCATCCTCCTTTCCTAAAATACTTAATCTCATCACAATATCATGTGTCATACAAAACCAATCTGGGCTTGAGTTACTTGCCAAGCTGTGACAATTCAACAAAACAAATATCATCAACGAGAACACAACCAAACAACTGGGCGGGAGGGAGGGAAAAAGGAAAATCAAAGAAGTCAACCTGCGTTTTTAAAAATTATTGGTCGGTGGGGTGGAGGTATCCTTTATATATTTTCCCGGATCTCCACAGGAAAAAGCCCACGTGTTGAATAACCAATCAAAGCGCGGGGATGCCTCTGGTTTCATTCAAAATTAGCTCATGTGCTCAAGGGAAAAAAACCCTACAAGCCTCCCCACGTCATGCTACCTTAATTTGCAACGTCCCATGATCCCAGGCTAAAGGTAAGGAGAAGTTTAAAAAAATGCCCACCTGGATAATGACCCCAAGAGATTCTGGTCAAAAAGGGGGGAAGACCAGATCTCTACCATGTTACTTTCGGCAGGCAGATTCCCTAACCTGCCTTCTAATTCTTGAAAATCCTCATCAGCAACTGTACTGGAAAGAATAAGGCATTCTGACTTAATTCAGTTAATTTTATAACTGGACATTGCACTATATGAATGCAGAATATTTACGGAATTTCATTTTCAGTTTTTATTTTTCCTGGGAATTTCTCAGTGTTTATTATAGCAAACAAAAATGGGAGAAAATCAGCGTGAATAAGATGACTCATTCTTTTCCACTTATTTTCTCCCATTAATTTGTTATAATAAACACTAAGAAATTCCCAGGCAAAATAAAATACAATTTGAAAACAAAGGTCCCTAAGAATACTACATACATGTTTCCCCCCTCTCTGTGGATGCTTTAGAATTAGAAGCAGATCATTCACATCAAATAATAGCCTGTTATCATGCCCACCTGCTCATATTCCTTTGATACAAGCTGAATGCCTGAATGAGAGTGCTAAAATATTGCAATGGCAAAAATGTAAAGGTTAAAGAGGACATTGCTGTTTGGTTTCTCAATACAATCACAAGGCTTCTGACATGCACAAAAACTGAAGCAGAGGGTTGTTCATGAAGTACTTCTTTCCAGCTCCTAAATATTTCATCAAAACCAAATTTTACTAATGTATAATTTAAGAAGCTTCAGTCCACTCTATCAAAAAGCTTTCTCCAGGTCAATAAGGGTATGCTTATCATTTGAGCCATCTGCCTTCTAGATCAAGTCTGCAATCTTTCTAATATGATCTGCAGAAGATCTATCCACAATAAATTCCACCTGATCAGGATGCACAATATCTGAGATCGGGTCCTACAATCTTTGTGAAAATCTTCACATCTGTATTGAGTAGTGAAATTTGTCTATATTTCAACATAAAAGAAAGTCTTTGTTTTCTTTATGGATCAAGGTGATAACTGCTTTATATATACAATCTGGTAGATACCTTAATTTTATTTATATTCTGCTTTTCAGCCATTTCAAAGTGGATTACATTTAGATACTGTAAAACTTTCCCTAATCCCAGAGGGGTAGATTTTCTAAATTTGCGCGATAGCGTACTTTTGTTTGCGCACCAGGCACAAACAAAAGTACGCTGGATTTTATAAGATACGCGCGTAGCCGTGCGTATCTTATAAAATCCGGGGTCGGCGCGCGCAAGGGGGTGCACATTTGTGCAACCTGTGTGCGCCGAGCCCAGCGCGCACTGCCTTTTCCCTCCGAGGCCGCTCCGATTTCGGAGCGGCCTCGGAGGGAACTTTCTTTCGCCCTCCCCCCACCTTCCCCTCCCTTCCCCTACCTAACCCACCCCCCCAGCCCTATCTAAACCCCCCCTTACCTTTGTTTCATGATTTACACCTGCTAAAAGCAGACGTAAATCAGCGCGCGCCGGCCGGCTGCCCCGCTCCGTGTTCTGGTCCCGGGGGCTGGTCCGGAGGCCGCGGCCACGCCCCCGGGCCGGAACCACGCCCACGTCGCCGCCCCCAAAACGCCACGTCATGCCCCCGAAACGCTGCGTCATCCTGCCTCGCCCCCGACATGCCCCTTTAACGAAGCTCCTGGACTTACGCGCGTCCCAGGGCTCTGCGCGCGCCGGCAGCCTATGCAAAATAGGCGCGCCAGCGCGCAAGGGCGCTGCGCGCGTAAATCCGGCCGGATTAACGCGTGCAGGGCATTTAAAATCCGCCCCATTGGGTTTACAATCTAACCGGATGATTCATCAAGCCGTGTTAGGGCTCTAATGTGCATTATATTGCGTATATCGTGCAATATACGTGATATTTTGCATCTCCCCACCCAGATACTCTCTCTTATTACCAGGACCTTTGCATGAGATTTTCATGCATGAATAATGCAAGTGCACGCAAAGAAGGTCATGCATAGTCAATCTGATGTTAATATTATATCGCAGCCGACTGAGAAGGTGGTTAACCGTGATAAAATAACACCTCATTTAAAAGCGTAGATGTGCGGTGGGAGACCTGGGACTCTAATGTGGGTCCCAAGATTTCTGCCACACATTTAAAGCGGCAGAAAAATAAAAAAAAAAAACTTGCGGCCAAACAGGGAGGTTGAGGTGGCCCCAACTCCCCTAAAAAGTAAAAAAATAGGTCCAAATATGCGTGTGACAATGGCAACGGCCACCCAAAAAAACAATTGTTTTCAGGCCCTGGGACCTCTTCTCATACCCACCTCTCATACCCACCTCATTTTCTAACAGTGGCCAATCCAAGTTGCATGCACCTGGCCAGTACCAAAACGTTAGATAGATCACAAGCTACTATTGCTTATTAAATACCATAATAGCAGTTTATGGATTTAACCTCTAAGAACTTATCCAAACCTTTTTTAAATCCAGTAACACTACATGCTGAAACCACATCCCCTGGCAATGAATTCCAGAGTTTAACTATGTGCTGAGTGAAAAAGAATTTTCTTCGATTTGGTTTAAATGAGCTACTTGCTAACTTCATGGAGTGCCCCTTGGTCCTTCTGTTATTTGAGAGAGTAAGAAACCGATTTACATTAACTTGTTCAAGTCCTTTCATGATTTTGTAGACTTCTATCATATCCCCCCTCAGTTGTCTCTTCTCCAAACTGAACAGCCCTAACCTTTTTAGCCTTACATTTTGGTCGCCCTTCTCTGCACTTTCTCCAGTGCAGCTATATCCTTTTTGAGATGTGGTGACCAGAACTGCACATAGTACTCAAGATGCAGTCTCACCATGGAGCAATACAGAGGAATTATGACATCCTCCGTTTTATTTTCCATTCCATTCCTAATAATTCCTAATAATTCCTAACATTCTGTTTGCTTTTTTGATCGCCATAGCAAATTGAGCTGACAATTTCAATGCATTATCCACTATGACGCCTAGATCTCTTTCCTGGGTGGTAACTCCTATGATTTGTTGCATTTTTAATTAAGCCTTTTATCTTTGCCTAGTGTAAATTCTTTTTAAAATCAGGCCCTAAATGTATGATATAAAGCATATTCCACTTTCTTAGAAAATATTTAAAGTTAATATTTTGATTTAAGCACATCTTGAAGATTAAGAGTTGAGAGGAACATCCTGTAAAGCCTCTATCTCCTGTTTGTCTCCTGATTCTGTAAGAAAACTTGCTCCCTATCTCTTTACCATACTGAAAAAGCCTGCAATATAATTAATGATTCCTCTAAATACTGTTTTCCCTGCATCTCATACTGTTTGTTGTGTACAATCCCCAGTTCAATTTTCTTTAAAATAGTCACCAATCTCTAATTCAGTTTTATCCCTTACAGTTTTATCTTTCAGAAGGGATTATGAGGCATTCAGAAATAAACCAGAGAATAAGTAGTCAGGTAGTCTCCTGGAGAATAAATTTGGACTCTATTAACATTCTGCAATAGAGAGTAGGAAAAATAATCTATCTGGTCGCCGCATCTCAAAAAAGATATAGTTGCGATGGAGAAGATACAGAGAAGGGCAACCAAAATGATAAAGGGGATGGAATAGCTTCCCTATGAGGAAAGGCTGAAGAGGTTAGGGCTGTTCAGCTTGGAGAAGAGACGACTGAGAGGGGATATGATAGAGGTCTTTAAGATCATGAGAGGTCTTGAACGAGTAGATGTGACTCGGTTATTTTCACTTTCGAATAATAGAAGGACTAGGGGGCATTCCATGAAGTTAGCAAGTAGCACATTTAAGACTAATCAGAGAAAATTCTTTTTCACTCAATGCACAATAAAGCTCTGGAATTTGTTGCCAGAGGATGTGGTTAGTGCAGTTAGTGTAACTGGGTTCAAAAAAGGTTTGGATAAGTTCTTGGAGGAGAAGTCCATTAATGGCTATTGAGCAATTTTACTTGGGGAATAGCCACTGCTATTAATTGCATCAGTAGCATGGGATCTTCTTAGTGTTTGGGTAATTGCCAGGTTCTTGTGGCCTGGTTTTGGCCTCTGTTGGAAACAGGATGCTGGGCTTGATGGACCCTTGGTCTGACCCAGCATGGCAATTTCTTATGTTCTTATGTTCCTGGAAAGGATTTAAATCTTTGCAAGAAGAAAGTAAAATCACTTTCCACAGAATGATGTAGTTGTCAGATATCATGCAACTTTACATCATGCAGGGCTGGCTTTTGGAGTTTGTGACCTGTGCACCATGCATGAGGCGGCACTGCTCTGCTGGTAACCCTTTCCCATACTCTTCCACTTTATCAGGCCAATGCAATATTGTATGCTCAGGCTAGTGCACAGGTTAACCCGCTGTTGGATGAACGTTTTGAACACCCATAACCCTTGATGCAATAAGGGGATCAGCACATCCAAAACGTGGGTCTAAATCAGCATGTAGATAATAGCGCTCATCACATGTAAATGCCATATTGATGAAGCGTACCCCTGACGTAAAAAATAACCATGCGTCTGACGCTCACATTTTAATCCTCAAAAATTAACGCCAGCCCCAGAGCTGGCATTAAGTCTTGAGGCGCCCCAAAACCTGAACAGAAAAGCAGAAAATACTGCTTTTCTGTGGTTCTTCCAACTTAATATCGATACGATATTAAGTCAGAGGAACTACAGAAAGCAGCAACATAAAAAAAAAAAGTCTTGATGGCAGTCAGGTTAGGAAAACAGACGTTCAATTTACGAGCATCCATTTTCCTAACACATGCTCAGCCACTTCTACTGGGCGCCCAATGCCAAGGAGGCACTAGGGACGCACAATTTCCCCATGCGCTTCCTTTTTAATGCAGCGGCTCACTTGATACTGCATCGCACACCTGGGAGAGGTGGATCAGCGTGCGTTAGGAAAGTGGGCGCTCAATTATAAATATCTGTTTTTTGCATGCCGATATTGCATCGGCCTGTATGTAGGCAGAAGAAAAGACAGAGAGGGAGTTGGGGTGATAATAGTGCTATGCAAATGGTGTCAGAAGAGAAGCGTAAGGGATGCTGGGTAGGAAAGAAAGGGGGATATTGTGCTGGAGGCACCACCACTATTGAAGGAAGGAACGCTGTGCCAGAGCTGCCCGTGTGTTGTGTCCGTCGGTTCCCGACGCCCACTCTCCGCCTTCCTTACCTCTTTGGCGCCTCCCTCTTCGTCCAAGGGAAGATTGGCTGCCGCGGCGTTGTTCTGCTGAAGTCCTCCGGTGTCCCTGGACCGGCTAGACGCTGCAAACCACCAGGTTTCCTGGAGGCCTAGGGGCACGCGTGTAGCGGGGCCCCGACTGAAGTACTGGCGATGGCGCGAACCTCGGGGGCGTCCCCCAAAGATGACGTCACCCGCGATGGATATATAAGGTCTTGGAATTTGCTAACACATCGAGTTAGCAAGGAATGACTACGGACTCGCTTCGACTTTCCAAGCTACTCTGCCTCCTCGGACTTACTAGGGGTACCCGCTACTCAGGGGCCTCGCTCTCTCCTTTGTTTTTCAGGTGACAGTCTGGAACCGTTACTCGCTCCTCGAGGGCCCTCGTTCCCAGACTTACTCGGTACTCTCTTCTGCCTGGAAGTCATCACTGCCAACTATATCAGCTACATCAGTGAGTTACCATCGTTCTCTCAGAGCTTTCCCTGGAACCAGGTACTCGCTCCTCGAGGGCCTATACTTTCCAGCTCCTGGGCTTCTATGAGACATTGTGTGAGTGAACATGAACTCTGCATACCCTGCCTACTCACTATATTTCAGTTTCTCTACAGCTCAGCCTCCAGGGATCACTGTTCCAGTATCTGAGGGGCTACAGCCCAGCCGGGCATTCCAGCTCACTACTGCCACCTCTGGTGGTTCAGTATACTGTCTAATAAAAGAACTAGTGTGTGTCTGTCTCCGTACTCTGAGCCTGACCGGTGGTCCCTCTCGGGATCTTCCCCCGGGGGCGTGGTCATCTGCCACCGGTCCAAGGATCCACCCACAACGCTCCTAAATAACAACAGATTGCTAATCCCAAGCAGACTGTTAACTCCGAACTGAACACCGTGCTGAAGAGGGGAGGAGATGGGCACAAATTTCATTTTCCACACAGGGCGCCAGTTAATCTCAAACCGATCCTGATATCATGCATAACATTATGAATAAAGGATATTGTTTTAGAAAGCCTCATATCATGGGCATTACATTTATCTAGAGTAGCCAACTCCTCATTAAAATCTCCCCTACAGATTACATCTATACAGAAAACATTTCTAAGTAATTGACTTATAGCCTCCAAGGATGAAATATCATCATCATAATTAAGGCCATAGTAAGATAATAAAAACTGAGCTCTCCCTTCTTTCTTAATATGTAAACCACATCCTTCTTTGGGGTCAGTGTAATACTGGGCCATTTGTGGGACAACCCCACAACCAGCCAACTCATCCCCGGATGTTGAGTAGATTTTCAGAGGCTCGAACACCACCAGCCTGCCCCAACACTCTTCCTTCAGGACAGCAACAATGCTAGTCGCTGCCTCCTTCTCCCTGTTGGTGCTGATTCTAGGCGTGCATGCATACTGCGTGCCAGCTTAAGAGGGCTCTGCAGCGGGATGATGTCAGTGGCTTCTCCTACAAAGGATCAACCTGGAGCTCCATCAATGACACAGCAACAGGTCCTCCTGCTTGATTGCAATGCACACTGCTCCTGCATTCCTGTCCAGCCTCATCCAGCCTGCCTTGCTTTTTCCTGCCTGCCTTGTCTATTCAAGTCCGCCTTGCCTTACTTCCAGCTTTGCTCCATTCGATTCTTTGCTTGACTGCCTGATATTGACCCCTGCTATGGACCCGGACTACTCTCTTGCCTGCCACCTGCCACAGTTCTGACTACGTTTCGCTCTTTGCCTGCCCTGACTTCAGCCTGATCCTGGACTCTCACTTTCTGACCACCTCTAGGAACACTCGCCTAAGTCCTGCTGGCCTCTGGAACCCAAAGGCTCAACCTGTGGGGAACAGGGCTGGTCTGAGTGAAGGTCCAGCTGAGCCCTGTCGAAGGGCGTGTCCACCAGCTGTCGGCATGGGCCTAGTAGGTTTGCCTGCTAGGCTGCGTCAACCATGTCACAGCACAAGGGCTCACTTCCATTACAGTCAGTGAATACATCAAGTGTCTCAAAGATAAGACTTTTCCTGAATAGCCACTCCTCTCTGCTGTCAAGAAAAAGAGCTATAAAAAGAGCCCTCACTTTCCTGTAGCAGATTTTTCAAGATTATGTAGCAAGAGTTAACAAATTCTGTGGCAGATTGTTCAAAATTCTGCAGCAATTCTGTGGCTGATTTGCATAAAGATTCACACCTCTGACTATGCAAAAAGTCAAATTTTATATTAAAACCATTGTAGTGACTTCCAGAGTAAACAGCTAAGGCAGCAGGGAAAAGTATGGAGATGAGCTTCAACTTCTATAGTACCTTACCAGATGCTCAAGAAACACAGAGATGGAGAAACTCAGGTCCAAGGTGAGTCAACCACCAAGAAAGCTGGGCAAGGCATTCAGATGGGCTACAACTTCTCTAGAACTAGGGCAGCTGTTTACAGAGCACAGGGTGGAAGTAACTCAGACCCAAGGCAGGTTGTAATAACTTCCAGATTTGACTACAGAAATAATAAGAAGTATACAGGCCTCCCAGCTTCCTACACCAAACCTCTACAAATGGTACAGAACACTGCAGCCAGAATCCTCACAAACTCCAGGAAAATTGACCACATCTCCCCCATCCTCAAAGACCTTCATTGGTTACCGATCCACTTCAGAATTATGTACAAAACCATCATGATTATTTACAAAAACATCCATCAACACACTCAACTCGACCTACAAATCCCTTTTAAAAACACACACATCTGCCAGACCCATCAGGGAACACTACAAAGAATCACTTCAGGTTCCACATGCCAAAACCTACCACCACAAATCCTACAGTTCAAGAGCTCTCTCATCTGCAGGTCCAATCCTTTGGAACTCCATCCCCCCGGACTTAAGACAAGAACCATGCGCTCTAACTTTTAGGAAAAGACTAAAAACTTGGCTTTTTAAAAAAGCATTCCCAGAACTGGATTAAATTCTCCACCCATCAGCATAAACACAAAAGTTAGTGAACTGTAACAAAAACCCACTAACTTCACACGCAGTGACAACAACATATTATTATACTTCACAACAATTCATATTTGGTCAATCTTTCCTACCCATCTGTATTTTATAATTTTATACATATTTATTAATTGATACAGTTGGCTAAAATGTTAATATTCTTTCTTTAATTTCCTCCCCTTTCAGTTCCTAGTTATTTTTCCTTGTTTTTTGTAACTTTCTCACATCCTAAATATTGTTATAATGTTTTTATTTGTTAAGTTTCTTATTATATTTGATGTCAAATTGGGAAATGTTTCTACCATGTTACTCTCTGCAGTTATTCACATTGTTAATTGTAAACCGGGTTGATGTGATTCATATCATGAAACTCGGTATAATAAAAATAATAAATAAATAAATAAAATAAAAATGAACTACAGCTTCTTTAGTATCTATGCAGGTGTTCACAAAGCACAGAGTGGGAGCAGATCAGGCCTAAGATGGACCTTGGTGACTTCTGGAATCAACCTCCCAAGCAGCTGGGAGAAGCATACAGATGGCCTGCATCCTCCCCAGTACCTGGCTAGCTTGCTTGAGAAGCTCAGGCCCGAAGTGGGTTATAGTGACTTCTGGAGTTGACCACCGAAGTAGCTGGGAAAAGTATGCAGACAGCCTACAACTTCCCCAGTATATATGTAGAATGTGATTAGTAAGTCAATAAGATTTTAAACTGTCGTAATAGTTTGTGTGAGACTTATGGAATCTGTTCTTGTATTTCAAGACTGTTGATATGAACAGGTACTGTACTAATTGTGCTGGAACACAATCCTGAGGAACTCACTGCAAAATGATATTGTGTTTTCCTAGTATTAAGTTGTCAAATGAATAGCATGCATGAACTAGAGTACAGCAGTCATTTGAACATTGGTAACATGAGTGCACCAACTGGAGCAGGGGTAATTTGAGTGCACAAAGTTTATTATTTATTTAGTATTTGTTTATCAATAATCAATTAATCATTAAACATTGGTGCCCAATCATTAAAAGCTGAGTTAATCCACCCAGGTTGCTTATAATATTCTTCCACAATGACTGTAAATCTCTGGAACAGATTTGTCTAGGCCTGGTTTTTCCCACAGGCATGAATCGAGAGAAAACTGTTGATATATGAGACCCTTTGCCGGTTATTAGAGAGATGAATTTGTAGGTTTAAACTGTTGAATATTTATCTATCTTATCTGCTGAATATTTTCTTATCTCTCAAACATTTGATGAAGTAACATGTAAAGGAGATATAGTATGTCAATAGGATGAAACTTGTGGGTCAAGTTTCCACATCCTTGGCTTGTATCTAATCCTACATGTGTGGCTTTAAGCAGTTCAAGAGTGGCACATGCAAACAATAGTTCATGCAGCCACCTTTATGGTTGGGCCTGCAGCTCCATGTAACTTCAAAATATTCAATGTGACCGTGGCTTTATCCAAACAATAGTTATGACCCAAAAAGATTTAACATGGCCATTTTCTAGACTAAAAGATAGGACAAGGAGGAGTCAAATAATAATTCCAAATTCTGAATCTCTGCAGTATTATATGTGGAAAAAATAATTGTAACCCCCTTCTCCAGTTTAGGGTCCCGGGGCCAATCCTTTCTCCCACTCCAACACAGTCCAAAGGCCCTGGGACAGGGTTCTTTCCAACTGGGGGGACGACTAAATCCTTCAATGCCCATGATGGCTGGGGTGACTATTTAATTGTTGCCCTGGGGAGGTGAGGGTAACAGGTGTCTATCAACTTCAAAGGATGTGAGTGCCACAAAAAACTCCGGTTGAATGTCCACAAATACATTTTTACTATCAGAGTTCTTAAATAGCAAACTGGCACTATTCGCAACAATTCTTGGCTTGAAAGATGAAATTTACAGTTCTCCAATTTATTTGTGCAAGCATCTCTCAGTATAGGGCAGAGAAACTCTCACCCTCCTTGGGCTGCCTAAGTAAGGCTCCCAGTTGAGCAGGCTATCCTTAGCTGGGACGGAAAACCCCTTCCAAAAACATTGAATGACAAAAGGATTACAGTCTTTGTGCAGTTTCCCTAAAGTCTCTCTCCCAGGGTGAAGAATCAGGTTGGGTGTCCTCGGAATAGCATTTTAGGTCTCACTCATAGTTCTCCTCTTCAGAAGGTTGTCTCAATGGGATTTTTCTTAGGAAAGGTCCAGTATTAGGGAACACACATATGTCCTCTCTTCAGGCAGGAAGAATGTCCACAAACTTCCTCCTGGGAACTCAGAAGAAATCTTCACAAAAAGGCTAAAAAAATAGAATTCCTTCTACAGCGGGTCACCGTTTGGAATCTTCCCTACCTCCTGATCTAACCTAACAGGTGGATACCCCTAATTCCTTTAGCCAGGGATCCCAGGACTCTTACAAAAGGAATTCTCAAAAAGGAAAAAACATCCAAAAGTCTCAATCAAATATGAAGCTAGCACCAAATAGGTGTTGGCCCCCTTCCCATTAGGATATTGGCCAATGCTGTGAAACCCAGTACCCAAACGGGAACAATTTGAGAAAAACACTCTTATTCTATTTCCTAACCAAAATACCACACCTAACAATCAGGCTGATGCAGTAAAAGTTGCGGGAGAGCGGGCGAGTGCCCGCTCTTCTGGCGCGCGCACAGGCCACTCTCCTGTGCACGCGATTCAGTATTTAAATGAGGGCCCGCGGTAAAAAGAGGCGCTAGGGACACTAGTGCGTCCCTAGAGCCTCTTTTTTGACAGGAGCGGCGGCTGTCAGCGAGTTTGACAGCCGACGCTCAATTTTGCCGGCGTCGGTTCTCAAACCCGCTGACAGCCACGGGTTCGGAAACCGGATGCCGGCAAAATTGAGCGTCCGGTTTTCAACCTGCGAGCCGCGGGCCTATTTTAAATTTTTTTAAATTTTATTTTAAATTATTTTTTACTTTGGGACCTCCGACTTAATATCGCCATGATATTAAGTCTGAAGGTGTACAGAAAAGCAGTTTTTACTGCTTTTCTGTGCACTATCCCGGTGCCGGCAGAAATTAACACCTACATTTTACTTAGTGAATCGCGCGGGAATAACTAATAGGGTCATCAAAATGCATTTGCATGTTGCAGGCGCTATTAGTTTCGGGGGGGGTTGGGCGCACGTTTTCGACGCGCTATTACCCCTTACTGAATAAGGGGTAAAGCTAGCGCGTCAAAAACGCACATCCAAATATGGGTTAACAGTGCACACTGTACTATACCAGCCTGAATACTGTTCCCAGCTTTTATATACAGCAGTGAGCTGGCCATTCCAGCAACCTCAGCAGTTACTGTTCTGAGCAGTGCACCCCTCCCTCTACTCCCTTTGCTATCCTAGCTCACAGAATTCAAGACTAGAGCCTTATCATGATGATCCCAAAGGGTCATCACACTATCATGTTCATATATTTGTAGAAACTCTTCTTTAAATGTAATTATTACTGCTTGATTAAAACCAGTCATGATAAGATGCAACGGAAATAATGTAAAATAGAAGACCTTTCAGGCAGAAATTCAAGAGGAGAAATTATGCTGTATTTTTTGTTTTTCTGTGGTTTGGTGCAGTTATATTGTCAATGTGATGGCACAGCCATGCATTGAAGGATTCTAATGTATGGCTCAATTTTTATACTTATTTATTAACTGCTTTTTTGAAAGAGATTCATTCACCCAAGGCAGTTTACAGCAAGTTAAAACAGTGGTAGATCATAACCCTAGCAAGATCTCAGTGAACTAGAACACATACAGGTGATGTTAGAACAATTACACTGATCATTTGCTCCTTAACATTTTAGAAATGTATACTTACATCTATCTACCCAAGACAAAGATGTCCACCACTGCAGCATGCTGAAATAATGCTACATATTATTTATTTAGAGGTTTTATATACTGTTGTTCCATGTGAAAAATCACAAGATCACCACGGTTACAGTGTTGACATTCACTAATTATATCCCATATATCACAAATTATTGATTACGCAATATCATAACAGCAATATCATTCACAATTATTAGTGAATACTAATACTAGACAAAGGGGAACAACATTTATTGTGGATAAAGCATAGGTAAAGATAGTAGAAAGAAGCTAAAGCACTTTGCTGCAATGTTACAACAAGCATGTCTTTTTTTTTTTTAAAGATAAATAAAACATGTCCAGTGCCATTTCCCAAGTATGAAAGCCTGCCTAACCTAATGAGGTATGTAAAATGGAGGCTGCCGCTGGTGTTGCTAGGCAACTGATCACTTAGTAGCTAGGATACGGAGGACATTTGCTCTTCCTCGGTCGCCTTGCAGTCACATGACTGCATCCCAGCCGCAGCCGTGCTGTACAGGCCTAGGGAGGCAGCCAGCATTCAGGCTCCAATAGTAGTATTGCACTTCCTGCAGAGCCTCTGCACTGTGTTAGACAGTAAGATTCCTCTTCAGAACAGCTTTACATGTACAGGAGAGAAAAACTACAAGGATCCGAATGCAGATGAAATACATGCGTTTCTCGTATTTGCTAATAAACATCTTTAAAAAATTTGAACGGAAAGAGAGTTCCCCAAAATGTACTTTTAGAACTTCGTTTTATCTTTAATGGGAGGAGGAACAGCCTAGTGGTTAGAGCAGTGGGGCTACGAAGCAGGAGAGCAGGGTTCCAGTCCTGCTGTCACTCCTTGTGACCTTGGGCAAGTCACTTTACTCTCCAATGCCTCAGGTACAAACTTAGATTGTAAGCCCTGTGGGGATAGGGAAATACCTACAGTACCTGAATGTAAACCAATGTGATATCTCAGATTGAATGTTGGTATATAATAAATAAATCTTACATGGAACATTAGCTAAAAACCATCAAATCTTTGTCTCTTAAAACTCATCTGAACCAGGTGCTTTTCATGTATTCTGATTATGACGTTATTACAAACAATAATGGATTGATATTACCAAGAATCTAGAGCTGGCATGTGAATTACCTACAGCCGTGGAGAAGTTGTAAAGACTCAACTTAAAAAAAATGTTTCTACTTGCGATAAAGAAAAGCAAGACTTCCTCTTTTCCTGCGTTCCGTTCACGGTTACTAGCAACAGAGGTCTGCAGGAGTGGTTGCTAGGATGTGGATGCCTGTGCTTGTTGGTGATCAGCGTTACTGCCAGAAACAGAAAAAGATAAAATGATTTTGCAAGCGTCTAGGGCTTTAACCTAACTGAACTCCAGACTGAAAATCTTTGGTTTGTTTTAATTTGAAAAAAAGAAATTGGCTTATAATTGGGGAAACCTGGACTTAAACAATTCGGGGTTCTGAAGCAGATAGGAATTGCCAGAGCCCATCTTTCAAAAGGGGTGTGCTCAGAATTTTTTTATAATCATCTTTTACTTTGGGATTTTTATATAGTGCTTTTAATGCCAAACAAGCTGGTCAGTTTTCAAAGGAATCTATCTGCTAAGTAAGGACTTAGCCGGCTAGATCAAAACTTTCAAAAACTGATTGGGCAGAGCAGCTAAATTTAGCTTTCTCGGTTTCACTAGCGCTAAATTTAGTTGGGCAAATTCTGGAGGGATTAGGCTGACCCCGGGGGAGGGGATTTTTCCCACTTGTTGCCTAATTTAGCTGGCCAAATCTAGGTGCTGGAATAGCAGGCCTACATCTGGACAGTCATCCACCTCCTCCCCCCCAGTTGTCAAAGCAGGGCAGGGGGTGGGGAGGCAAAGCAAAGTAGTATAGTTGCCATGTTGGTCCAATTGAATACATGAAAATGTTATATACAAACACAAATATTTAAGGTGATAACTTTTTATTGGACTAAGAAACAAAGTAACTGCGCACACATGTTATAAAATTGGGCGTAGATTTGTTCGCGCTGGGTTGCGCGAACAAATCTACGCCCGTGTGTATGTCTGAAAATCTACCCCTAAGTGTGTGAGGTTACCATACATTTTATGTGGCCTTTAGCATGACTTGGAAGTTTCCTTATACATTATTTTTAATTTTACTCATTTCTTAAAGTCAGACTGCCCCCCCTCTCTCCCCCCACACAACAATATCCCTTCCTACCCATTAGAAACTCCCAAACCTTCCCAAGCCAAAGGAGGAGGAAGGTATAGTCTTACTGCCTCCTGGTTTGGTGTCCAGCCGTGCTCTGACAATGATGGGAAGGTTTGGGGAAATTTTGAGGGGTGAAAGAGGGGATTGTGGGGGGAGTGATTCAGTCCCCCACCTGACTAGCAATTGGGTGGGATATAAAGGGATTCTTGGAGTGGGGGCAGGTGGCACCTTTGGCTGACTTTAGCATTCTGATGGGAGGGAGGGGTGATGGCAGGGGTGGGGAATGTTGGCCCTCTCGCTTCCCCTGCTGTACTGTAATTTTTGGCAGGTGGAGGGATCATAAGAACATGCTGAGTCAGACCAAAGTCCATCAAGCTTAGCTCCTGTCTTCAATAACGGACCATCCAGATCACAAGTACCCAGCAGATCAGAAACAGTTGAAGTATCTCATTTACAGGGACAAGCTCTAGCTTTCCCAAGTCTTCCTGGCTAATAATTGTGTATGGACTTTTTCTTCAGGAACTCCTTTTCAAATTCTCTCTTAGCCTTCTTAATTACTTTTTTTTTACATTTAACTTGCCAGTGCTTATGCTCTTCCCTGTTTTCCTTATCTGGGTCTGCTTTCCATTTTTTGAAAGATGCCCTTTTGGCTTTAATTGCCTCTTTTACCTCACTATTAAATCTCACTGGCAGTCGTTTAGTTTTTCTTTCTACCGGTTTTAATGCATGGAATACTTTTTGTTTGGGTCTTAAGGAAAGTAATTTTAAACAATATTTATACCTTCTGCAAGTTTTTAACACAATTCAATTTTGTGAATTGCTCCTTTTTTTTTCTAACAAATTTCCTCTTTTTATCATACTCTTGTTGCGGTCTGCGGCCCCATGCCATGAACTACCGCTCTTACCTTCAGCCCCGAGCTGCATCTGGTATTCCCCAATGTTTGGGCAGATCCCCAGGACAGATGTGCGACAGGCTGCAGTGCCTGAATAGGCCCAATGTACAGATCAGAGGGACGCTGCCAGCAGCTGCTCCAGGCTTCTCCTAACTGCATACGCACCAGACTTACCATGTCTTAAAGGGCATGTGGCGGGAAATTCCCCGCAGTGAATCCTGATAATGTCATGACCGCTCTGTATGTAAGGCTTCCTCCAGTGCTTCACAGATGCATCACCTTCTCCAAAGATGTTTTTTGCCTCAGTGTTCCTGTGACCCGGCTCATTCCTGTGTTCCTGGTCTTCGTCTTCAGTTCGTCTCTTCATCTGTGGTCAGCTTTCAGTCCTTGTTTTCCTGAGTTCTTAGTCTTCATCTTCCGTCTTGTCATTATCCTGGTCTATCTTCACTTCTGCCTAGCTTGTGTTCCGGTCTCCTGTCTCAGCCTCGCCTACCCTCAGACGGATCCCTCTGGTTTGATTTCGGCTTGCTTCATGACTCTGTTTGCCTTCCGCCTGCCACTGACCAGTGCCTGAACTCTGATACTGATCGGACATCATCTGCCACTGACCATAGCCTGGATACTGTCTCCACTTGAACTCCGCCTGCCTCTGACTGCTGCTTGGACATCTTCTCTGCCTGCTTCCCTCTGGTGCTAGACCCTGATGGATCATCATTTCCACAAAGGCCCACGCCTAAGTCCAGCTGGCCCTGGTACCCAAGGGCTTAATCTAAGGGGAACATGGGTTGGTATTGGTGAAGCTCCAGTTGGGCCTCTCCTTCTGCAAGCTCCAACAGCCGATGGCAGGGACCTGCAGGGCTCCTCCCTGTAGGTTGTGTCAGTACCTCAGCTCAAGGGTTCATACCCACAACACTCTCTCTTTTTATAGTTAAATGTTACTACAGTAGTTTTTCTTAGTATTCGTCCTCCAAATTTGTTCTCCAGATTTACTGTAATTACATTATGATTACTGTTGTCAAGTGGATACTCCACTTTCATATCTTGCATCAGGTGCTGGGTTCCACAGAGAACTAGTTGTAATGTAGTATCACCTCTTGTTGGTTCCATGACCATGTGCTACATGAAGTAGTCAAATGGCATCTAGGAACTTTATTTCTCTTGCATATCCTGATGTGACATTTACCCAATTAATACTTGGGAAATTGAAATCTCCAGTTAATATTGTGTTGCCCATTTTACGAGTCAGTCTAATCTCTGTTACCATTTTACAGTTTTTCCTCATCCTGGCCAGGTGGGTGGGTGGGTTCTAATATATCCCCACTACTATACTGTTCCCTTTTGCCCTTGAAATTTCTATCCATAAGGATTACAGAGTGCAGTTTGTTTCCTGCAAAACTTTTATTCTGCTTGACTCTATGCCATCTTTAACATATAGTGCCATCCCTTCACCAATTTATCTGCCCTAACATGTCAATATAATTTGTACCCTGCTATCACAGTGTCTCATTGGTTATCCTCCTTCCAGAGGTCTCCGAGATGCCTATTTTGTCTATATCTTCCTTTAATGCCATACATTCTAACTTGTTAGTCTATTTTTCAGACCTCTGGTAGTCATATACAAATATTTTAAAGCAGGTTTATTTTTATTTCTATTTTTATATATACTCACAACCTGCTTTTTATCACATGATACAAGCAATTTGGAGTCATTTTTATCTGTGTGCTCTGTGGGAATTTTATAAATGTATGCCCGCGCGTACTTTTGTTCGCACACCAGGCGCAAACAAAAGTACGCCGGATTTTATAAGATATGCGCATAGCCGCGCGTATCTTATAAAATCCGGGGTCAGCGTGCGCAAGGGGGTGCACGCCGAGCCCTGCACGTGCTGCCCGTTCCCTCCGAGGCCGCTCCGAAATTAGTGAAGCCTCGGAGGGAACTTTCCTTCGGCCTCCCCCCACCTTCCCCTCCCTAACCCACCCCAGCCCTATCTACACCCCCCCTACCTTTATTGTGACAGTTACGCCTGCTCCAGCCGCCGCGCGATTCCCTGGCCCAAGAGCGATTTCGGAGGCCTTGGCCATGCCCCCAAAACGCCCCCGGGCTAGCGACACGCCCCCCGGAACACCCCGAATGTCGCGCCGCCCCCCAACACGCCCCCCCCGATACGTCCCCCTAGCAAAGCCCCGGGACGTACTCACGTCCCAGGACTTGCACACGCCGCCGAGCCTATGCAAAATAGGCTCGGCACGCGCAGGGGGGTTTTGAAAGGGTTACGTGCATAACTTATGCGCGTAACCCTTTTAAAATCTACCCCTGTATGTATATATCTGGTTTTTCAGCTTTTACAAATACCTTTCTATTGGAATATTTTAACATTCCTTGGTTTACAGTATCTTTTGAAGATTTCTCTGAACTATGCACTGCTCAGTGTCTGTTGGCTTTCCTCATGTTCTATTTTAAAAGCTGCTCTATCTCCTTTTAAATGTTAGTACCAGCTGCCGGATTCCACCCTGGTTAAGGTAAAGCCCATCCTTTTGGAATTGGCTTCCCCTTCCCCAGAATGATGCCTAATTCCTAACAAATCAAAGCCCTCTTCCCTGCACCATTGTCTCATCCACACATTGAGACTCAAGAGGTCTGCTTCCCTCTGGGATCCTGTCCATGGAAAGGGAAGCTTGTCTGGGAATGCTACTCAAGAAGTCCTGGATGTCAGATTCCTACCTAAAAGCCTTTATATATCAACCAGAACCTCCCTCCTGCACCTTCCTCTGTCATTGGTACCCACATGTATCAAAACAGTCGGATCCTCCCCAGCATTCTATAAAATCCCATCTAGGTGAAACATGAGATCTATCATCTTCACACCAGGCAGGCAAATTACCTAGAAATCCTCACACGTACCAGTCACCCAACTATCCACATTCCTAAAGATTAAAATGCGAACTGCGACTGCCATCCTAGCCCTTCCCTCCTGGGTACAGAGCCCCAGAGACACATCCTCGGTACATCACCTGGAGGGCAGGTCCTAGCTACAGAATCACTTTCTGGGATGAATAGGGAATAAGGTACTGGATAGAATTAAAAACGGAATCTAGTTTGTCTGATCATGTATGGTGGCATGTATGTAAAAGGAATAATTATGTGTTTCCTCTCCCTGTCGTTCTTACAATAAAAAATAAATGTGACTTGCTTTTCTTGTGAGGGGCAGACCAGGCTGAGTAGGTGCCAGGCTCGGCCTCATGCTGCCTTAGTTGGTGGAGGAGGGGCAAGGGCAAATTCTGGACTCTTCTGGGTCCATTGATGGGAGGCTTGTATCATGCATCCTTTAAATTGTTATAGGGGCCTGATCAGATTGGGCACTGCAGGGCAGCCAGGGAGAAGGGGGCAGAGTCAATGGCCAATAACAGTCTGGAGACAGGGATTTCTCCCGCCCTTTAGTGGCTATGAGTGAGGCTGCATCCCTCCTACCCATCTCTTATTGTATCTTTGGAATCTCTTTTAATGGTTATGGCTGTGCAGCTCTGTTCAGTGAAGAATGGTGGGCTGCCTAAGCCGGATTAATGTGTAGCGTGGTGCTGACGGGTTAGCTGGGTTAGTCTGATGGTCAGCACAAAGAACACTGTGCTTGTCAGGAGCAATAGGGTGCAGTTGCTACAGGGACAGCTCCTTGCTGGGCTGTGGCAGGGGCTTTGCACTGAAGTGTCATCGGGTTGCCTGTAGCGTGCAGGCCGAGTGGCCTGGGGGGGGAGGGAGGTGTACATCTTTCTGGGGCATGGCAGATGTCCACTAGGCTTTGTGCACTGCCGTATTGTTTGGCTCGGGCTTGTCGATGTGCCATGTTTTGAAATAAAACTGTGACCTATTGATTCCCAAGCAGTCAGCTCTGTGTGTTATTATGTTTGCAAGTGCTTTCTAAAAGGGGTGGATACAGGGAGAGGCAGAAGTCTTGGTTCTCCATGTTAACCCCCCTCATATATTTAACAATGTATCCCTCTATATAATTGAAACATTATAGCTTATTTCTGAAAATAACAACAAAATTGCCCTATTAAATCACAATTCCCATAAAAGGAGCTTGCTCCATGGCAATGCTATGTGCTGCTGTGAAGGAAATCCAGGTTTCTTTCATTCTTGTCTTCTTGTCAGATCTAGCGACAGTAACTTAGCATATGATGCCACCTAGTCTGCCTGGTTTTCCTATCTGCATTGCTTATATCTTCCCACTCTGCCCCCCTTTCCTCCAGCAAACACATATGGAGTGGGGGTTTTTTTCCTCTAACTTTATTTAAACATATCAGAACTTTTTAACATGAACATATTGTTACTCCATATGCCATACCAACCAACGTAACAGGTGCAAATAATGAAATAGCAATATTGTCATGAGGGCTCAGGTCAGGAAATACCCTCTTACAAGCTGAGCAGGACCACAGGGCAGGAACTGGGTCTCTCTTCTGCCAAGCTAGCTCACAGGTTGAACCCTTGGGCTCTGGGGGCCAGCTGGAATTGGTTATGATGGCTGTACATCATGGTGAAAGCTGGACTGATGTGCTGCCTAGCTAGCCCTCTTCCCCGCAGGATGAGCCCTTGGGTGCTGGGGGCCAGTAGGGCTTAACTGGACAGGCTGGATAAGCTGGTCAAGGCAGGGCAGGCTGGACACTGAAGGCAGAGACAGACTGGAAGCAGAGGTCTGGGTGTAGGTACAGACTGGGAGCCAAGGGCTGGAGACTGGAACAGGCAAGGACTGGAAACTGAAACAGGCGAGGAGCTGATGACTGGATGCTGGAGCTGGCTGATGACTGGATGCTGGAGCTGGCTGATGATTGGATACTGGAGCAGGCAAGGGACTGGATACCAGAACAGGCAAGTTGCTGGATATTGGATATTGAGACAGGCTGAGGACTGGATACTGGGGCAGGCTGAGGATACTGAGCAAGGTCTGGGCTGGATATAGATAAAAGCTTTGGTAAGCAAAGCAGGGAAAGGATACTGGGGACTGGATTGGGAAGGGCACGACAAGACCAGACAAGGGCAGGACTAAACAAGGCAGACAAGGTAAGGAAGAGACAAGGACAACATAGAACAGAGAACACAAAAGCCTGAAGGCAGCAAGGCTGGAGATCTGAAGGCCACTAAGCAAGGTAAGGCCTAAGTATGTCACAGAGCTAGGCCTAAGGAGACAGAAAGCCCGGAGGCCACAAGGTAAGATAAGGCCTAAATAGACCACAAGTAAGAAGCAAGAAGGTCCATAAGCTGCAGAATAAAGCAAGGCCTAGATAGGCCACAAGGCAAGGAGCAAAGAGCAAGAAGTCCCAGAGGCCACAATGCAAATCAAGGCAAAGCCCAGGTAGGCTACAAGGCAAGAAGTAAGACGCAGGAAGGCCTGGAGGCCCAAGTCATAGAGCAAGATAAGAAAGGCCAGGTCAGAGAGCCAAGAGTGACTCCATGAAACAGTGTCTAGGTTCTAGCAAGGCAGGGTTAAATAGGACTGGAGCTTGGGTATGGTGCAAGAAGCAATCAGAGCTTGGCAAGGCTGAAGCAAAGCTCGCTGAGGACCCCGGGTGGAAAGGAGGCTGCACCACAGGCTGAGTAGCAGGTAGCTTGGAACAGAGCTCTTCGTAGACCTCTTCTGGTGGGGAGGTGTCACAACAGGCTGGATTAAGGCATGGTGAGGCTGCACGGCAGTCAAAATTGGGTCAGATATCCAGCGCTTTCATATGTTTATTTTATCGCTTGTTATCTTTACTTTAACAGATAAATAAAAGGAAAATATAAAACCAGAGAGAATTTTCAAATGACAGAAAAGACATCTACTGACAGAGAGAGAGAGCAACAGAGCAGAAAAGAAATAAAACACGCATCATCCTTGGGCAACTGTTGACAAATGCTATTTGAAATGTTTTAAGCCTTTCTTTGTAGAGTTTGTGTTGCAAGCCTTGTACCGTTTTAGTAGTTCCTCTCTGAATTGCTTCCCACCCCTCAAGGTTGTTGTGAAGGTATTGTTGCAGATTTTTGTATCATCTGCAGACAAGTATATTTTGCCCTCAAGGCCATTTGCAATGTTACTAAGAAAGTTTATGTTGAAGAAAACAGTCCCAAAGCACTAAGCTGTGGGTCACTTTATCATGGCAGTGGGATCCACTGCTTACCAGTCTTTGAGTCCTCGGTCTTTTGGCCAACATCCAAATGGAAGGTCTGAGCCATGAGCTGAGGACAATCTTTCCTTGGTTTCTGAATGAGACTGAAAACCTGTATGACATAAGGCTTAACATCCCACCACCTGAGCCCATTTATTCCATGTTTTGGAGATGAGTAAAACTATACACGCACATATTTATCTGCATAACAATCCGATATTCAAACACAACTTTTGCAAGCAGCTTGCATTTGAAAATCAGGTTGTTTTGTGCATGCCATACTGGGTCAGACCAAGGGTCCATCAAGCCCAGCATCCTGTTTCCAACAGTGGCCAATCCAAGTCACAAGTGCCTGGCAAGTACTGAAACATTAGATAGATCACAAGCTACTATTGCTTATTAATTACCGTAATAGAAGTTTATGGATTTATCCTCTAGGAACTTATTCAAACCTTTTTGAAACCCAGTTTCACTAACTGCTGTAACCACATCCTCTGGCAATCAATTCCAGAGCTTAACTATTGTTATTGTTTGTAAGGTTTTGGGTGGATTCTTGGACTCTGTGGCAGATGACCACGCCCAAGGGGGGAAGTCCCGTGAGGGGCCACAGTTCAGGCTCAGCTTTGGGACACACAACACAAAGTTATAGATTTTATTAGACAGAGTTGAGAAGCCACCAGAGGTGGCAGTAGTGAGTAGAGTTGAAGCCCGGCTGGGCCTGAGGTCCCTCAGGACACTGGAACAGCGATCCCACAATGGCTGTGCTGTAGTGGAGAAAACTGAGATAGTGAGTACAGTGGAGCATACACAGGGTTCTGGTATAGAGCCTCATTGGTAAAGTTACTCACACAGCGGTTTCTCCTGGAAGGTGACACCGAAGCTAGAATAGAGGCAGGCCCTCGAGGAGCGAGTACCTGGTTCCAGGGAACAGCTCTGAGGAAATAAAGCTGGTAACTCACTGATGATGTAGGCAGCGGGTTCTTCCAAGCAGAAGAGATAGGTTCAGGCAGCGAGTCAGGGAACATGGGCCCTCGAGGGGTGAGTACTGGTTCCTGATAGCGACCTGCAAGAAATGAGAGAGGCCCCTGAGGAGCGGGTACCCCGTTAGGATAAAGTCCAAAAGTTGGAGAGGCAGTGTAGCTAGGTATGGAGAGCGAATCCCATCCGTAAGGAGATCCCTTGCTAACTCGATTAGCTAGCAAAAAGTGTAGGCTTTTGTATCCAGGATGCGTGACTTCATCACAGGGGGACGCCCCTGAGGTTCGTGCCAAAGAGAGAATAAGAAGCAGGGCCACGCGGCGCGCGCCCCCTATGGTACCTGGACAACATGGCGGGATGCAGCGCCCAAGCCGGACCGGGGAGGCCGGAGAGGATGGCAGGCAGACGCTGAGGCAGCCAGACGTCCATCAACCGCGGGAGGAGTTGCAAAAAAGGTAAGGTGGGTGGAGTGGAGATGTCGGGCAGCGACAGTCATAACAACTATGCGCTGAGTGAAAATAATTTTCTTCGATTTGTTTTAAATGAGCTACTTGCTAACTTCATGGCGTGCCCCCTGGTCCTTCTATTATTTGAGAGAGCAAATAACCGATTTACATTAACTTGTTCAAGTCCTTTCATGATTTTGTAGACCTCTATCGTATCACCCCTCAGTTGTCTCTTCTCCAAACTGAACAGCCCTAACTTCTTTAGCCTTTCCTCATAGGGCAGCTGTTCCATGCCCCTTATCATTTTGGTCGCCCTTCTCTGCACTTTCTTTGAGATGCAGTGATCAGAACTGCACACAATATTCAAGGTGCGGTCTCACCATGGAATGAAACAGAGGCATTATGACATCCTCCATTTTATTTTCCATTCCCTTCTTAATAATTCCTAACATTCTGTTTGCTTTTTTGATTGCTACAGTACACTGGGCTGACGATTTCAATGTATTATCTACTATGATGCCTATTGCCTAGATCTCTTTCCTGGGTGGTAACTCCTAAGATAGTGTAACTACAGCAAGATCATTTATAAATATGTTAAAAAGCACCGGTCCAAGTACAGATCCCTGAGGCACTCCATTGTTTACCTTTTTCCACTGTGAAAACTGACCATTTAATCCTTCTCTCTGTTTCCCATCTTTTAACCAACTTGCAATCCACAAAAGGACATCACCTCCTATCCCATGACTTTTTAGTTTTCTTAGAAGCCTCTCATGCGGGACTTTGTTGAACGCCTTCTGAAAATCCAAATACACCACATCTATCAGTTCACCTTTGTCCACATGTTTATTCACCCCTTCAAAAAAAATCTAGGAGATTTATGAGGCAAGACTTCCTGGTGTGTTCTCCATGAGGAGTTAGCAATCTGTCAGAATCTCCGTGAGGAGTTAGCAATCTGTTGTCAATCTGTTAACAAAGATATGTAGAGAAAGCTGGGAGTTAGCAATCTGTCAGAAAGTTCTGTTGCTAAAGCTGGTATTTAGCAATCTGTAGTTATTTAGAATAGTTGTGGGTGGATCCTTGGACCAGTGGCAGGTGACCACGCCCTCGGGGGAATTCCCGAGAGGGACCACTGGTCAGGTTTAGTGTAGGAGACAGACACACACTAGTTCTTTTATTAGACAATATAGTAAACCACCAGAGGTGGCAGTAGTGAGCTGGAAGCGCCGGGCTGGGCTGTAGTCCCTCAGGTACTGGAACAGCGATCCCCAGGTGGCTGAGCTGTAGAGAAACTAAGAAAGTGGGTAGGCAAAGCATACGGCATTCAGGAACAAGTCCTTGATGGTAACACTCACACAATAGTCTTTTAAGGCAGCCCAAGAGATGGTATGCATTAGGCCCTCGAGGAGCGAGTACCTGGACCCAGGAAAGCTCTGAGAGCTAGATGGAAACTCACAATGTTGTAAGCAGCGATAACTTCTTAGAAGAAGTGGTATTCAGGAGCAAGTCTGGGACATGGGCCCTCGAGGAGCGAGTACCGGTTCCGGACTGCGACCTGAAAAGAAAAAGAGAGAGCGAGGCCCCCGAGGAGTGGGTACCTCTAGTGAAGTCCGAGGAGGCAGAGTAGCTGGGTTTGCGGAGAGCGAATCCCATCCACAGCGACCAGGAGGAAGCGAACCCTTGCTAACTCATCTTGTTAGCGAAAACTGAGACCTTAAATATCTGGAGCTGGTGATGTCAGCTCAGGGGAATTCCCCTGAGGTTCACGCCAACGCTGATATATCAGTCGGGGTGCACGCCCTTAGGCATCTGATCAACATGGCGGCTTGCAGTGTTGACCCAGTCCGGGAACGCCAGAGGAGGACGGCCTGGAGACGCCGCAGCAGCTAGCCTTCCAGGTAACGAGGTAAAGTGGGCAGAGCAGAGACGTCGGACAGCGACGGACACAACACTTCCCTTAGGCTGTGTCCCATCAAAACATGTCTATCTAAATGTTTTGTGATTTTATTCTTTATAACAGTTTCCACGATTTTTCCCGGTACTGAAGTTAGGCTCACTGGTGTATGGTTTTCGAATCACCCCTGGACCCTTTTTTTTTTTTTTTGTAATACAATTTTTATTGAGTGATCCTCAGACACAATATGAAACTTTGCCGATAACAGACAAGCAAACATAATACAGCAAACGATATTGATGACACAAATCACAGAACCATGAGGAAACACTCCTCAATTTTCCCCCTTCCAGATATCTATAACTGTGTCTAAGACATCTCTAGAGCCACCCTAGAGAATACTCATGTCGCCAACAAACTAGGAGAGGCTGCACTCTGATACCTCCCCCAGTCTGACATATTGAACAACTATAGCGGGCTAGCTCTGCTTAAACAAGAAGGAACAGGAGTCCAGTATGCTTATCCCCAAACCCTCACCCTCTCCAAACCTCCCCGTCTCGCTTCTCCCCCTTTACCCCCCTTCCCCCCACCTTCCCCTACCCAAGGCCTGGCTGACAAACCAGTTGAGACATCCATGTATACTAGAGTCCAATCATAACATTGAAGGCATGGGTCTATCACTAACCCAAAAAACAAAAAAAGAAGAACAAACAAACATCAGGCATTAAGGATCAAGCTGCGAGCCCGATGTGGCAAAGTCTGCACATATACCTCCCAGGTCTCCAAGAAAAGTCTTTGGTGCGTTGGCGACAACTTAGAAGTAAAACTGTCCATATACATCATTCGATGAAAATGATTACGCCAAGTCCAATACGATGGTGCAGATATCTCCAACCAATTAAGTAGAATAACTTTTTTCCCCACCAGCCAGGCCTTTTTAATCAGAGTTCTCAATCCCGCTTTTCTTATAACCGACTGGGGAATGCAATCAAAAAGAATCAGCTGCGGGGTAACTTGAAAACGTATTTTCAGGAGGCGTTGTAAGTAATTTACAATTTTCTGCCAGAACTGTTGAACAAGGGGACAAGCCCAGAATGCGTGAGACAAAGTGCCAATTGCAAGGTGACAACGAGGGCATGTCGAATCTGTTATGAGCCGCGCTCTCCACGCAACCTGTGGAGAGACAAAGGCCCTCCGCAGAAACTTGTATTGCATTTCCCGGTAATACATATTTTCACTGGACCTTTTTAAATTCCCCATACATGCAGAGAAGATTGCCACTGTAACCGTGAATACTCCATCTTTGGCCCAACGCTCTACTGAAGTCTCATAGGTACGCTGTGACATACCTCGTTGAAGAGCCCTATAATATGTCGAGAGAGATAATGGCCGCTCCCTTCCCAACTGAAAAAAGGATTCTAACGCCGCTAAATGTGTGGAAGTCTGAGTACCAATCTGCAATGATAATATGTAATGTCGGATTTGTAGATACCCAAAGAACTGGACCCGGGTCAAACCATATATACGTTGTACTGTGGGGAACGGCATTAGTATCCCTTCCGGGTTCACCAAGTGCCCCAAATGAGTGATACCCTTCGAGGCCCATCCCCGCAGACTAACATCTTGGGATCCTGGTAAAAACTCTGGGTTGCCCTGAACTGGGAGAAGGTAAGAGTTACATCGAGGCAGTCCCAACTTCTTTGTAAGGTATTGCCGGGATTTTCGAAACGGGACAACCAGTGGATTCCGAGAGATTGCAGACGGTAGCTCCTTCCCCGGCCCCATCAGTACATAGGTCAACGCGAAGGGGGCCACCAATGTGGATTCAGCCACCAAGTCAATACAAAAGGGGATTCCCAATATCCATTCCCTAACAATCCGGAGGTTGGCCGCCACACAATAAGACTGAAGGTCGGGAACTCCCATTCCCCCTGCCCCCCAACGCAACATAAGCCAGGACAATGGTATGCGCGCCTTTTTCCCCTGCCAAAGAAATGCCCGCATCATCTGTTGAAGGGCGGCCAAATCGTTACGTTTTAGAATAAGAGGTAAGTTCTGCAACACATACAACCATTTAGGTAGTATGATCATCTTAAACAAATTAACTCGCCCCCCTACGGAAAGAGGGAGGCTTTTCCAAAGTTTGAGCTTATCTCTCGTGAGTCTCAGTAATTTTTGGATGTTTAAATCGTATAACTTAAGTAAATCTAAGGCTATATCAATCCCCAAATATTTTATTACACCGTTCGCCCAGTGCAGTGGGAAAGGGCCCTCCCACTGCTCCTGTATAGACATCAGGAATCCCATGGCCTCTGATTTCTCCCAATTAATGCGAAAACCCGAAATACCACCATAGTCCCTAACCACCTCCAAAAGGGCCGGCAAGGAGTCTCTTGGATTAGTAAGGAATACCAAGAGATCGTCCGCAAACGCGGCATATTTGAAAATCTCCTTTTTCCCCGGCGCCTGAAATAACACCCCTCGGATCGCTCGGAACGTTTGAATAGCCAGTAATAGAGGCTCCAGGGTCAAGAGAAAAAGGAGAGGGGATAAGGGACAGCCCTGTCGGGTACCCCGAAAGACCTGGAATTCAGGGGAAAATTGACCATTCACCATTAACGAGGCAACCGGGCCCGAGTATAGGAGTTGCAAGGCTTGATAGAAAAAACCCCCAAATCCCATGTCTCTCAATAGGGCAAACATAAACCCCCATTCCACCCGGTCGAAAGCCTTCTCTGCATCTAGACTAGCAATGAGGAAGGGAATATTGTGTCTGGTGCAGAGATCCATAGCAATTGTTAGCTTCCGGATATTAGTCAAGGCATAGCGTTTTTTCACAAAGCCTACTTGGCCCGGTTGAATCATCTGTGGCAAAACGGCACTCAATCTATCTGCCATAATTTTCGCCAACAGTTTATGGTCCACATCTAATAAAGAGATAGGGCGATAGGAAGCAGGGTGCAGGGTATCCTTCCCAGGCTTGGGAATTAGAGTGATGTGGGCCCTATTCCCATGCACCGGAAAACTTCCCTTCGAGATTAGTGCTGTAAAAACTAATGGCAACAAGGGGGAGAGGGGCTCTGAAAGACACCTATAAAAGTCTGCACTATATCCATCCGGCCCTGGGGCCTTAAACCTTGGGGAACTCCGAATAACCTGTCGAACCTCATCCTCCGTAATGGGTCGGTTAAGCCCCTCTTGCTGAGCCTGGGTCAGGATAGGGAGGTTTAACGCGGCACTAAATGAGTCCCATTGACTTGAGTCCCAGCCCTCAGCCCGATACAATGCCGCATAATAATCCCGAAAAACTTTTAGGATTTTAGGGGTTTCATGAACTATGTGGCCTTGTGGCGTACGAAGCGCTGTGATATGCCGGGACCCTCTATTAGACTTAACTAAGTTGGCCAGAAGCTTCCCAGATTTGTTACCATATCTATAGAGCCTATGTTGGTGATATAGAATGCTGTGTTTAGCCCTCTGGTGTAGCAGCGAGTTCAAAGCTGATTGAATGGTTCTATAATCACTCTTGGTTACCGATGTGCAAGAACGATTTAGTGCCCCTTTAGCCTGTTGCAATTTCTTTGTCAGGGTCAATAATTGATTATTTAGCACTTTTTTCCGATGTGATATATACGAGATAATATCTCCCCTGAGGACAGCTTTAGCAGTGTTCCAGAACAGTGCTGGATCACTGCTATGTTGGGCATTTAGGGTTGCAAAATCTGTCCATCGTTCCAATAAAAAGGTTTGAAACGCTGTGTCCTCTGCCAGATAATAAGGGAAGCGCCAGCCCCTACAGTCACTCACTTGAGGGAGCACTGCCAGATCCACCCAAATTGGGGCATGATCTGAGACAATAATGTCTCCAATTCCTACTCCTGAAATTTTGGAGAAGGAATGCGTGCTGACTAACCAATAGTCGATACGGGATTGTGTGGAATGAGCTCTGGAGACATGTGTAAAGTGCCGCTCAAAAGGGTTTAGAGCTCGCCATGCATCAACCAGGTGCAAACTCTGTTCAAGGAGCTGTATCCCCCGACCCTTGACCCCCGTCCGCCGCAGAGTGGCAGAGCTATCTAATTCGGGGTCCCGTAAAGAATTGTAATCTCCCCCCACTACCAGGAATTTGTCCATATATGAAAGTAACATTTTATGTATATTCTGAAAGAAAGGCATTTGCTGAGAATTCGGGGCGTACAGGTTGCACAACACCACAGGCATCTGATTAATTGTTACTTCTAAAATAAGAAAGCGACCCTGAGGATCTTTATGTTCAGAAAGAACTTGTAGTGGGAGATTTTTGCGCACCAGGATAGCTACCCCCGCTGACCTCGTGGTGGCGGAGGCATAATACACCGAACCCACCCAAGACTGACATAATTTCAGGTGCTCCACATCTGTAAGATGGGTTTCCTGCAAGAATGCTATGTCCGCAGCCTGTCTCTTCAAGGCCTGTAATACCTTCGACCGTTTGACAGGTGTATTAATACCACATACATTCCAGGATATCAATTTGAGATTACGCATAGCCATTTACCCCATATCACGCCATAGAAAAGTAATTTGAACAATGAGAATTTCCCAACTCCAAGGGAATGATGACCACCCCAGCTCTGGCCATCTCCCTGTGAATGTGATTTCCCCACGCCACATGCCACCAAAATGTTTGAAATCTGTATCATGCCAGCACCTTGTATCTTTCCCTGACCCTCCTCCCCGCTCCAGTCCTCCCCCCCCCCCCACCCCCCCCCCTTCCCCTAATAGACTCCCCAGAAGTCTCATCTCCACTAATTCCCCACCTAAGAGATCCTGTTAAGACACTCGGGCTGCTCTGCCCCCTCCCCCCTTTCTTCACCCCCCATCCAGCTTGCAGCAACATAACAAGGGATGGGACTCCATAGAAATAACATAACATAAAAGTTGAACAAATAACAGCTTTTGTTCCCCCCCTATAAACAATTTCACAATACAATATTGAAACACCTATAGTATACCAATATCCCATTGCAGCACCAAGTGGAGATCTGTTCACAGCGCTCCAGCATGTGCCAGAAACTTGGAAAGAGAGAGAAAAAAAACAGTGAACAGACTTAACTGTCAAATATTAAGTAACCAAAGGGTGCAGGTCCCCCTGCCCCCATAAGCAATAGATTAGGCAATGCATGCCAGGCCGGTAGAAACTTCTCAGCTTAAGTAGCTGGCTGCCTGTCCTGTACATTTATCCAGTATCCGACCCAGGGCTGCGTCCGCCCGGTCTTTCTCCAGCCCCACGATCCAGGGTTCCAATGTAAGCTTTTAAGTCAGCGACCTCACTAAACCATCTGGGTCCTCCAGGTGTACTTACACGGACCTTCGCTGGGTATACTACCACAGCTCTCTGACCCAGATTAAACAACTGTGTACACAATGGGGAGAAAGCCCTGCGCTGTGCAGATAGGGCCCCTGAAAAGTCTTGGAAGATCAGAATCTTCTTTCCCTCATACAACAACGCTTTCCCCCGACGGCTGGCCTGCAGGATCGCTACTTTGTGAGCATAATTTAACAGTTTTATTATTACTACTCGTGGTTTTTCTTGCTGAGCCCTTTTCTGCCCCAACCGGTGAGCTCTTTCTATTCTCAGGGGACCGTGCTCAGTGCCCAGAGACAGTTCGCGAATCAACCAGTTTTCTATTTTTTGGGGCAAATCTCGATCCGCAATTTCCTCTGGGAGGCCTACCAGACGTAGATTGGACCTCCTGGACCTGTTTTCAAGGTCTTCAATACGCGCTGTGTGTCGGGTGATCTCCGCACGTAGCTCCGCTACCTCTGACCGCATGGCCTGGGCGCCATCTTCGCCGCCCGAAACCCGTTGCTCTAGGGCTGAGAATCGCGCTTCATAGCCAGCAAGCGCTGCGGTCACCTCGCCGAGTTGGGACGAAAGTTTTTTAAACTCTGGCTCCAGTGCCTCTACTACCGCGGTGCGAAGATCTGCCCAGCTCGCTGGTGCCGGTAAGTCTGCCATGCTGTGTTCCTCCTCAGAGGCCGAGTCAGTAGGCCTGACTTTTTCTTTTGCCGAATCCTTGTCCCTGCGCGCCGTGCGGGTCGACATCTGGCTACCGTTCCGCTCACCAATAATAGCTGCTGGGATATTGAGAGACTTCCACGCAAAAATGAACAGCAATTAGGGCCGGATGGGGTTAGATTAGAAATCAGGGAGCCCGAGAGGGTCGGCTACATCCGCTCCCTCTCACGTGTCACGTGATCTCTCACCCTTTTTTAAATATAGGGGTTAAATTGGTCATCTTCCAGTCTTCAGGTACATTGGATTATTTTAATGACAGGTTACAAATTTTTACTAATAGGTCTGAAATTAATTTTTTTAGTTTGTTCAGAACCCAGGTGTATATACCATCCAGTCCAGGTGATTTACTACTTTTTAGTTTATCAATCAGGCCTACTACATCTTCCAGGTTCACCATGATTTGGTTCAGTTGATTTGAATCATCACCCATGAAAACCTTCTCCGGAATGGATGCTTCTTCAACATCCTCTTCAGTAAACACAGAAGCAGGGCAGATGCAAGATAGCGGTTGTTATGACCATTGGCCACGGGCAGCCACGTCTGACCCAACTTACATCATGCCATGCTTGGCCCTCCACTCCAGGGGAACTTACGGCTCTGGCCAGCCATTGTCGCCGCGCTGTTCCTGGTCTTCCTTGCTCCACATGGTGGCTAGGATGCTGCCAACCCATGCTCCGACTTTGGGCCTTTCTAGGCACGCTTGCGCGCCATCTGCCTCTACTTAAAGGGCCAATGGCGGGAACCCCTGAGCCATCCCCGACTGATGACATCATTACCTTGGGATATTTAAGCACCTCTTTTGGCCTAAGCAAACTGACTTGGCAACGAGTTCCTTCACCTCTCTGGTTCTTGTTTCCTGCTTCTCCGGACCCGTGGTTCCTGCCTTGGATCTGTACCTGCTGATTTGGACTCTGGCTCGGGTACCTGCTCCTCGGGGGCCTGCTTGCGCTTCCTTTCAGGAGACTTGGTCTCCAGGCTTCCCCGCTCCTTGGGGTAGTCCCTGCGCTCCTCCCCAGAGATCCTAACGGCTCGCTTCCCCACTCCTCAGGGTAGCCTCAGCACTGCCTAACAGAGATCCCATCTCTATGCTCCCCCACTCCTCGGGGCAGTCTCTACCTTTCCACACCGGAGACTTTGACTCTATGCTTCCCCGGTCCTTGGGGCAGCCTCTACGTCATTTCACCAGAGACTTTGATTCTACACTTCCCCACTCCTCGGGGCAGCCTACACCACTACATCAGAGTCTTGACTCTGCGCTTCCCCGCTCCTCAGGGTAGCCCCTACGTCATCGCACCAGTGACTCTGTTGCTACACCGTCCCACCCCTCGGGACAATCTCTGCATTACTCCTTCAGTGATCCTGTTTCTGCGCTCCCCGCTCCTCGGGGCCTGCTTAGCGCACCTCTGCATTGAAGATTCCTTCTCTGATACATCATATCTTCAGTCCAGCCCAAGTACCCGCGATCACGTGGCAGTGACGCAGGGTGTTCTCTCTCTACTGAACTATAGTTGTGTCCCTGCTGCAGCTGACCTCGCCTCCCGAAGGTGAGGACCTGTGGGGCCCTACCCCTCAGGTAGCATCAACCTTCACCTCGGGCCAAGGGTCCACGAAACCCACAAATCCTAACAATGGCAGGAGACCGGGTTTAGATTCTGCTTGGTCCTCTTTCCCTGCTACTTACATTTCCTCAGCACTATGCCTTTCCAAAAGGAAAGGAAAGGTACGGTTTTTTCCCCCGATACACCTCTCCTTGCTGGACAACAGTTTATGCCATCTTTCTTACCTGGCCCGGCAGTGCAAATGGGGACTGTTGGCTCTACTGTGAGTTCGGGCAAAGAAGCGCTCGCCTCTCCTGGAGAGGTTTCTATCAGTCCCCCGGATCAGCGTTTTCCACCTGCTGAGAGATTTGGCCCCCCCCCCCCCCGTTGTCATTGGCGATGCTTCAGAGTGATGTCTGTGTGGCGCATGCGACGAGGGGAGAGTCCGGAGTTGAGGAGCTTCAGCGGATATGGGAGGCTCAAGTTTTTCTGCCGGTGCAGTTTCTTCTTCCCCCATTCTGGATAGGGGAGTGTTGATAGAGTTATCGGTTCCTTTACCAGTCGGCAGTGCAAGTTTGGTTCATCCTGAGTCCTCTGGTGAGTCCTTTCTCCCTCCAGTTAAGCCAGTGGTGGTCACTTTGACACTATCTGGGACTTGATAATAGGCTTTGGCAATTCCCTGAAGGACTGTAATGCAAAGATAGACCATCTGTCTAATAAAGTGGACAGTATGGGAACCAATTTTGACTCTCAGCTTGTGGAAATGAAGACCAAGATTTTGACTGCTCAAACTGCTATTCTAGAGATTCAATCCTTTAACTTCTTTGTGATCAAGGATCAGATTAATTTATCTCGTAGAGTTGAATCTCTTGAAAATCATATTAGACATTTAAATTTGTGTTTTTTGAACTTTCCTAGGGTGGTGGGGGAAAATCCGTATTTCACCCTTAGGGAATATCTGCTAGAGATTCTTCATTTTGAATCCGGCAAGATTCCTTTTATTAATAAAGTTTATTTTCTTCCTTCTGTTAATAGAGCAAGCGCTCAGCAGTCTCAAACTGTTCAATCTCCTAATATTGTTAATTTGACTGATTTTCTCAAAAACTCCAGTGTTCAGATTATTGAGCACGCCACGTTACTTGTTTCTTTTATTTCAGAATTAGATGTAAGTGCAGTTCTGAAAAATTATTTTCAGAATATTTCCTCTTTGTTCTATGGGCAGATGATCTGTATTTTTCCTGACTTCACATGTTCTACCCAGGAAAGAAGGAAAGACATCCTAGTTCTTAGGTCTCAGGCTATTTCTATAGGATATTCATTTAAGAACATAAGAAAATGCCATGCTGGGTCAGACCAAGGGTCCATCAAGCCCAGCATCCTGTTTCCAACAGTGGCCAAACCTGTTGCGATCCTGCTCGCAATCCTGCTCGCGAGCAGGCTCTCATCTTTCTTCGGCCAGCTTGGCCCGACCCCTGATGTTGTCTTGCCGGCACGGGCTTTTCTGCAGTGGCAGGAGGCCACCATTGTGCCGGTGCGACAGGAGCCGCGCTGGGGCTCTCTCCCGTGGCCGGAGGCCACTGACAAGTTTCTTATGCGGCAGGAGCATCAGCTGAGTGTCCCCTGTGCTTAGGAGATCGCTGACCACCTCCCTGCGCTACCCAGCAGCAAGGAGCCATCTGGGTGTAGCTCAAGCAGCCAGGAGGCTGCCAACAATGCCCTCATGCGACCTGGAGGCCGCTATCCTTACCTTGGGCCCTCCGTGGAAGAGGGCCATCATCCCCGGTTTTGCCTGCATCCTGAAACTGCCTCCGGTGCTCTCCCTGCGGCTTGGGAGCAGTTGACAGCCCTAGGCCTGGTTGAGGCCTACCTCTTCAGTTCTGCAATCTCCCGTCTGCAGGGTCACTGTCCAGGGTCCTGCAGACTTCCTGTTCCTGCCCTACTAGGGGCAGGCCCTTGTCTCTCCTCCAGAGTTAATGGGCCAGGAGGGAGTGGTCCTTCTGGCCCCACCTACAAGCTCCTCCCTGGGTGTTTCCTGCTTCAGCCTACAAAAGGCTTCCACCGTCATTCCAGCTTGGCCTTTGCAGGGAGTAAGTCCTCCTTAGGACTCCATATCTGCTTCTCCCCCTAGGCACCCTGTTCCGTGTGGGATCCCTTATCTTCATCATTGTTCCATGTTCTAGTCTCTGCATTTCCATCCGTTCCTAATGTCTAGATGTCCGTCTGTTCCAGATGTCTTCAGCTCCACCTGACCCATCCCTCGTGGTCCGTGACCAGCACGGCTGGGCTGGTAGGGCGCGTAGTGGCCCAGTGGTCCGCAACCACCCCAGCTGGGGTGTGTAGGGCGATGGTGGGCTTTTCCATCAGACGGCGCCGAGGAGTCATCTCTTCCCTCGTCAGTCTGCCTTGATGTCCATAACCTTGATGTCTGCCTTGCCTTGATGTTCTTGCCTGATGTGTCCTTCCCTGGACAGGGTCCTGTCCTGCAGTGTGGTCCGCGACCAATCTGGCTGGACTGTGTAGGGCGCCTGAGGGACTGGGTTGCCTGCCTGTTCCTGTCCTTGGATTTCCGTGACTCTGATGCCTTCTCATGTGCTCCGCAACTCTGCCTGGCTGGGCTGAGTAAGGCGCCGGAATGGACATTGCTTGGAGGTTCTGGACTTTTAACCATTGGTTTTAGTTTTACCTTGTCATACCTTGTCTTGCCATGCCTGTCTTGCCTGTCCATACCTTGCCATGCCTTGAGTCTTCATCTGCCCTGCAATGTCCTGAGTCTTCGTCTGCCTTGCCACACCTGATGACTTCGTCTGCCTTGCCATGTCTGATGTCTTTGTCTGCCTTACCACGTCCAATGTCTTCATCTGCCTTGCCATGCCTGATGTCTTTGTCTGCCTTGTCCTCTGTCTGGCCTGCTGCTTCCTGCCACTCCGGCAGGAACCACCATTGCATTGGTGGTCTCAAGGAAGCGTGCAGGCCCGGTCGAGGCTCAGGGTAAGAACGTTTCACCGCAAGGGCACACATCTCTCGTCCCGCGCTGGAGAGCACCCCCTGGTGCTCTCTCCCATCTGCAGTGCAACAAAACCAGGTCACAAGAACCTGGCAAGTACCCAAACACCAAGAAGATCCCATGCTATTGATGCAATTAATAGCAGTGGCTATTAGCTAAGTAAACGATTAATAATATTTAATGGACTTCTCCTGCAAGAACATATCCAAACCTTTTTTGAACCCAGCTACACTAACTGCACTAACCACATTCTCTGGCAACAAATTCCAGAGCTTTATTGTGCGTTGAGTGAAAAAGAATTTTCTCCGATTAGTCTTAAATGTACTACTTGCTAACTTCATGGAATGCCCCCTGGTCTTTCTATTATCTGAAAGTTTAAATAACCGATGCACATCTACTCGTTCAAGACCTCTCAGGATCTTAAAGACCTCTATCATATCCCCCCTCAGCCGTCTCTTCTCCAAGCTGAACAGCCTGTTCTTAGATATCCCTGTAAATGCATTGTCAGGTATCAAAATGATTGTTTTATGTTTTTCCTTCCTGAACAACTTAAATCCTTTATCAGTTCCAGGAGTATTGCAGCTTACCTTGGATCCCAGTAGGTTAAGGGTTTGATCTTTATTCCTGTATTACTGCCGGTGGCTCACATTAGGCTGGTTTCTTATGTTTTTTTGAATAATTTCTTAAGGTCTCCCTTTTTTTTTTTCTTTTCCTCTGCCCATTATAGTTTCTTTTTCTGGAAATGTATGATTTACAATTTGTTAACTTTCTTGATTTTTGTATTTTTTTCTTTATGAATCATTCATCTTTTTTCTATAAGTAAGATGTATTCCTTCCTTATTGTATACATTTTATAAAGAAATAAAAAAAACAAAAACCCACTGAAGCAAAGAAATCATTTAATCTTTCTGCGATGGCCTTATCTTCTCTAAGTGCTCCTTTAACCCCTTGATCATCCAATGGTCCAAATGACTCCCTTGCAAGCTTTCTGCTTTGGATATATTTTAAAAAGTTTTTATTGTGAGTTTTTGAATTCTATGGCCAACTTTTCAAATTCTCTCTTAGCTTGTCTTATCAATGTCTTACATTTAACTTGCCAATGCTTATGCTTTATCCTATTTTCTTCTGATGGATCCTTCTTCCAATTTTTGAATGAAGATCATTTGGCTAAAATAGCCTCTTTCACCTCACCTTTTAACCATGCTGGTAATCGTTTTGCCTTCCTTCCACCTTTCTTAATGCGTGGTCTGTGCTTCTAGGATGGTATTTTTAACAATGTCCATGCCTGTTGCACACTTTTTACCTTTGTAGCTGCACCTTTCAGTTATTTTCTATTTTTCTCATTTTATCAAAGTTTCCCTTTTGAAAGTTTAGTGCTAGAGCCGAGGATCTATATACTGTCCCCCTGCCAGTCATTAATTCAAATTTGATCATATTATGATCACTATTGCCAAGCGGCCCCACCACCATTATCTCTCTCACCAAATCCTGTGATCCACTGAGAATTAAAATTACTCCCTCTCTCTTCGGTTCCTGAACCAATTGCTCCATAAAACTGCCTTTTATTCCATCCAGGAACTTTATCTCTCTAGCATGCCCTGATGTTTCACTTACCCAGTCAATATTGGAGTAATTGAAATCTCCCATTATTACTGCACTACCAGTTTGGTTAGCTTCCCTAATTTCTCTTAGCATTTCACTGACCATCTCATCATTTTGGCCAGGTGAACGGTAGTATACTCCTATCATTATACTCTTCCCCCACACACAAGGGATTTCTACCCATAAAGATTTGATTGTACATTTAGTCTCATGCAGGACTCTATGCCATCCCGGACATAAAGTGTCACCCCGCCACCAAGATGCTCCTCTCTGTCATTGCGATATAATTTGTACCCCGGTATGGCACTGTCCCATTGGTTATCCTCCTTCCACCATGTCTCTGAGATGCCAATTAAGTCTATGACATTGTTCACTGCTACACATTCTAATTCTCCTATCTTACTTCTTACTGCTGCTCAAAACTTGCTGAGCTATTTTAGGAAAAACAGAAACGTTTTCATCTTAAAACTGGATCTGTGGGATTTGGGGGGAGGAGGAGGGGGAGGAGCTCACCTTCAAATTTCTACTCCAGGCGTGATTGGGCTAGTTACAGGTTTGCTACAGGAAGCCATAGTCTGTGGTCCCTGGCTGATAATTGTCACCACAATCCCTGGGTTAGTAGGGAAAGGGGTTAAAATGGGGGGGGGGGGGGGGGGGGGGGGGGGGGGGGGGGTAAGGATGAGGAAGGATTTCAATGAAGTTTTATAAGAGCTGGAGAAAAGTTCTGGGCCAGTAAAGAAGCACACCATTCCATATTAAGGACACTAAACTAGTTATGATTATATCAGTTATGCAAAAGCCTTAGTCTTTATTTCTTTAAGTCTTTATGCTCTTTAAGTCCATTAACTGCTATTAATCAAGTTTACATAGGGAATAGCCACTGCTATTAATTGCATCAGTAGCTTGGGACATTCTTGGTGTTTGGGTAATTGTCAGGTTCTTGTGGCCTGGTTTGGCCTCTGTTGGAAACAGGATGCTGGGCTTGATGGGCCCTTGGTCTGACCCAGCATGGCAATTTCTTATGTTCTCAAAGCAACTTCATAGCTGAATAATTACTGTGGTGCATCATGGCAACTAAAGCAGATACCAAGTCTATGAAAGGTGGAGGTGGTAAACATGTAATTCTGTTGTTTCACTTTTTTTTCAGTGCTAGAAGTGAGAACTCCTTCATAATCATCTTTCTCAGCAAATGTACATCCTAAAGCCAGCACTTTCATTTATGCTATTTATTTAAAAATATTTCTTTCCTGCCTATCTAAACTCCATCATTTATATTCCACCTTGCCCAGCTACTGCTACAAGGCGATCCATATACTAGTTCTTGTCTCCTTATCTCCTCTTTCTTCTTCCTTGATGGTTCCCTTTGGTTTAGAGCCATCATCATAAGCAGGCTCAAAAAGGCCTTGTGCCACTTAGTCAGCCTAAATGCTGCTTGTCTGCTGACTCTGGCTTGGAACAAATTATTTTGATAAAATCATGCGAAAGGCATGGTCCCACTCCAGTTTTTTCTTGCACCCTGGAAACCAAACATAGGCCAGGCCTCCAGAAGATGCGCAGCCTTCAGCCCTACATCACCATGGAAACCTGCAGAGGGGCTCCGGCCACTGCTCTTGCAATGGGAGAAGAGGGACCATCTGACGCCTGGAAACGCCACGGGAGCACAAAGGGGACCATGCCCGATGGAAAACGTATAAAACGACTTTAAATTCGGGCGCGTTAGGGATTTGGGAAGCTAGTGATGAATTTGTCGGATGCTAATATATCAGACACAAAAGGAGCACTGGTGGAGGAGGTGGGGGGGGGGGGAAATTTCCCCCAAGGGAATCACGGTGATGAGAGATTTTGCTTTTACAATTCCATTCAATAATAAACAAGAGGAAGGAGGAACTGAAAGAAAAAGCTAACGTTTTCTTCCTCCTTTGTGCTCCCTAAAATAGAAATATGGTTTACAAACACTGGGCTCTACCCTGATTCCCAGCTGGCTCCCAGACAGCTGCAGTGCCTGTCCTAATCGTTTCACATGGGGCGGTGCCCTGATTCCCCAGAGAGAGAGGCAATGAATGAGCTAAGAGCCACATGGTTGTGTGCAGTGAAGGGGGAGGGTCATGGAGCAACAATGCACAGGCTGGAGGAGGGGGCGAGGGAGACTGCATTGCGACAAATCCTAGAATTAAAATTAGGGTGGAGTGAAGAATGGGAGCTAAAAATGAGAAAAAAAAGATCTCCTTGGGCAATTTTATGATCCATGCTTTCCGTCTCTGTCTCTCTGCGCGGTATATATTCTGCCTATATTTAGTGTCAAGTTTGTACGATGTGATCTTTACTACAATCAACCTCTTGCTTATTTTCAGGTCTCCGCTATCTAGGCTTCTCTTTCCAGCTTTCCCTCTGTTTCATATCCTGCCCTTTTAGAATCGAAGGTTTCTCTCATCTCTGTGTTTCTGGGATCGCTTCTCCTCCTAGATCTCTTCTGCCTATTTTGAGCCTCCCTTTCTCCCTCCCCTTCCTTCATTTTTTTTTTCTTTCCCACATACAGCTTTGGGCTCCACCTTCTGATTAGAAAACTTGTTCTTCTCTGGAGTTCACATTTTGTCTTAATCATTCAGTATATTGCATTTTGTTTTAATCCTTCTGTTCTGTACTTTGGCAACACATGCCAATAAAGCTATCTGAATCTTGCAGTATAAGGATATCACCCAACACACTCTCTCCCCCAAGACAGAGACCCCCTAGGATAGTTGGGATACTGTATTTGCAGGCACTGAGGACACCAAGCAACTCATTGTTTTCAGGGTGCTGACAAATGTGTTATGTAATGTGCAGGCTGAGAGGAGGGTGGTTTTATGAGTTATGTGGAGGTTTCTATCCAGGGACTGGAGAAGGTTATACTAAATGAGTGGGGAATGCTGAGAGGTCATATTTTGTACAAGAATCACTTTGAAATGTTGGGTGTTCTGTCTCCAGCTCATATTTCACCTTAGTTTTATAATGCAGACTTAAGATACCAGGGATCTCAGAAAGAAGAGAATAGGGAAAATACCTGGAAGGGCTGAGGAAGGCTGGGAAAGTATTGTTAGTTTTTCTATGTATTACAGGATGTGCTCCCAAACCTGGTTTTCTATTTGACACCCTAAGGCTGTTCAGTTCTTCTGTTCCTGCAGAATAGAGTGTTTGCTGGGCTGCACAAACAGAGGCATGGCCAGCAGGAAAAAGGAGGTGATTATGCTCCTGTACATGTCATTGATACAGCCTCACCTAGTGTACTGTGTTCATTTTTGGAGACCATATCTTAAGGATAAAGAAGGATGAAGTGATGCAGATAAAGGCAACTAAAATGGTATGGGGTCTTATAGATGAGACTGGAGGACATAAATATGTATACTCTGGAGGAGAGGAGAGGCAGGGGAGATATGATACAGACTTAAGTACTGGAAAGGTATTAGTGATGCACAAGAATTAAGCCTTTTCTCGGAAAAGAAGCTGAGAACTAGGGGTCATGATACGAAACTTCAAGGGAGTAGAGTCAGGCACAATTCTGGAATGCTGTCCTGAAAGAAGTGGTGAAGACAAGAACGGTAACAAAATCCAAAAGGGCATGAGATTAACACAGAGGATCCATGGCTACAGTATGGAAATGAAAAAATGGGGTAATCTGTGATAATTTTTAGGCCGATACAGAAAACCCAGTGGGAGAGCCGGCGAGCGCCCGCTCTCCTGACATGCACCCAGGCCACTCTCCTGGGCGCGCGATTCAGAAAAAAAAATATTCAAATGAAGGCTCGCGATAAAAGGAGGCACTAGGGACATTAGCGCGTCCCTAGCACCTCCTTTTGACAGAAGCGGTGGCTGTCAGCGGATTTGACAGCCAACGCTCCATTTTACCGGCGTCAGTTCTCGAACCCGCTGACAGCCACAGGTTTGGAAAACGGATGCCGGCAAAATTAAGCGTCCGTCTTCCAACCCGCGGGCCGCGGGCAGATTTAAAATTTTTTTTAAAAAATTTTTTTTTACTTTTGGGGCCTCCGACTTAATATTGCTATGATATTAAGTTGGAAGGTGTACAGAAAAGCAGTTTTTTTCAGCTTTTCTATGCACTTTCCCAGTGTCGGCTGAAATTAATGCCAGTCTTTGGCAGGCGTTAATTTCTGAAAGTAAAATGTGCGGCTTGGCTGCACATTTTACTTTCTGTATTGCGCGGGAATAACTAATAGGCCCATCAACATGCATTTGCATGTTTGCGGGCACTATTAGTTCCAGGATGTGCGTTTTCCACATGCTATTACCCCTTACTGTATAAGGGGTAAAAATAGCGCGTCAAAAACACGCGTCCAACCGGGGGCTAACAGTGCGCTCCGCCGGAGCGCACTTTACTGTATCGGCCTGTTTAGGTGTAACATTCCTGCATGGGGATAACCTGCATGGAGCGGTAGTTACTAACCATAACAAAAGCATGGGAGTAACCTGCACGGAGCAGCATTTATAATCCTAAACAACTTGCTGGGCAAACTGGATAGACCATTTGGCTCTTCATCTGCTATCATTTACTGTATGTTACTATGTTATGCAATAAGGACTGGACTACTATTCCATGATGAGAAAGTGGCAATTAGGAAAAAGGCAAGACCTTTGTTTAGATTCATTATTGAAAGGAGGATGTGTAGAGGTGAAATTATAAAACTGAGAGATGAAAAGAAGCAAAGTGTGGAGGGTGACAAGGAAATGAACAGAAATACTGAACAAATATATATTTATGCTCGCTGAGGAAGGGAACAGGAGTACATATGGTAGAGAGGATTTGTATAGAATGATGATTGAAGCCTTGACAATTGCTGCTACTACTGACAAGTTTCAAACTTGTCAAGTAGCAGCAGTAGCAGCAAGTATCCTGGGATGTATATGGAATATACATCCCAGGATATTATAGGAGCTCAGAGAGGTTCTGGCAGTGGCATTGACAGTTCTGTTCAAACTTTGAAGACAGGAGTGGTTTATTTATTTTATGTATTTAACATATTTTATATACCGCTTATACAATGGAAGTAGGTCTGCAGATGGGCAGATGATGTTGTTCTTCATAAAACTGGAAATAGAGAGGAAAGTGGTAATTATTTATAGGCAGGTTTGTCTGACTTTTGTGGTGGGTAATGGGTAAATGAATGGAGTCTCTACCAAAGGAGAGGACAGTGAAATATCTTGAATCCAAGGAAGTATGCTTTTACCTCAGGAAGTTTATGTCAAGAAAATGTAACATTTAATTTATTTATTACTTGTTTCATTATATCTTGCTCAGAGCTGGTAACAGCAGAGAATAACGACAATCATTATTAAATATAGTATGCATTTCTATACATAAAGATAACCATTAATAAAATGAAAATCCTCAACTCATTCATAACACTCTTCAACCCAATCAAAAATAAAGGTGCATAAATTTAATTCAATCACTCAAAGATGACATAGGCTAATGAAACATATTCCGCTGTCATGAGAGAAGAGTATACAATCCTCCTTCTCCCCTTCCTCCCCCCCCCCAAAAAAAAATGGAAACACAATTTAAAAGTAGGTCATCAGGAAAGGATGAAATGCTAGTCAGTCAAAGAGCAAAGTGCTATTGGCATACAATTTCACAACTGAGGAAGTAAGCAAGAGAATTCTCACTTCCTAGACTGCATTAAACACACCTCATTAGCAGAGGGTAATTCCAGGAGAAAACCATCCTGTGACCTTAAAGTGCACTTTGGAGAATAAGGGATTAATTGCTGCTGGAGATTATACAGATCCGAGGCCATGCAAAGCCGTGAAGGCATAGAGCCTTGAAATGTATGCGAGATCTTATAGGTAACCAATGTAGTGCATTCACAGTAGGTGTGACATGATCCCATACAGACCTGATTGTTAGTCCTCACAACATAGCATTCTGGACTCTGCAAATGCTGCAGCACCCTGGCTAGAAGGCTACGGTACAGCATGTTGCAGTACTCTAAATGAGATATTAACATGGCGTGAATAAAAACTACCAGATGTTTCTGAATGAAATACAGTTTTAATTGGCAAACCAAATGAAGGCAATAATAAGAATTCTTCACTACATTGGTGACCTGCCAGTGAAATCTAAACTGTGATCTAAAGGGACACCAGATTATGGACTGCCTCTTTATTTATTTTATTTATTTATTTATTTATTTAAGTTTTTTTATATACCAACATTCAAGACAGAAGTCCCATCATGCTGGTTCACAAGGAACAGGGGTGCGCAATATAATAAACTTTACAATTTGAACAATAGTGCAGAAAAGCAGTTACATGTAACAGGGAAACAATAACTTTAGTTGAAAGAACACACCCATTTATTGATAAAAGTCAGCATTTCGCAGATAACTCACAATTTATTCAAGGTGTAGACCAGGGATTGGTATTTAATGAGAGTGGTTTTAAATAAAAGCATAATTGGATGTTTTGGGGGGTTTTCTTTTAATATTAGTCTGCTTTGCGAGCTATGTGACAATAAGATGAAACAGAGACCGGTTTCTTCAACACTGAAATGTGCTGTTACTAGTTCCTAGCTGTTGATAGTAGGTTAGGTTGTATAATGACAGCCCAGGCACAGCATCTTTCCTGGGCGGAGTGCCATGAAAAGATTTAGCTTGGGCGCCACCTGCTGGTTTCTGACTGTACATTAGAGCAAAGACGGGGCAGGCTAGAATACTGTGCAGGCCCCTGGTTTACCAGCTGAAAGATCCTCCAGACAGCTTGCATGTAATATGCATCATGTACTGCTTTTATGTAAGACAAATACAAAAAAAAAAAAAAGATGACAAACTTATAAAGAAAAGAATAGAAACAGGGATTTATGAATACACTGAATTATTATTTATTCATTTGATATACCGTGCTTCCATTTACAAAACCATCATAGCGGTTTACAATTACATTTAAAATATACAAGCCAAAACAAATAAAAACAAGAAAATCAATACACATTGACAAATAAGCAAATAAAATATCATAAGAAAATTATAAAATAGTAAAACAGATTGGGATACCTTTCACTGAGCCAGTATTTAAGTTTTCTTACCTAAGTATTTAGACCTTTATAAAAGAGTCCCTCATTGGGACCAGCCCAAGAGACCTGGGGTCCCATATCAGGTCTTCCATTTCCCAGTTCGGCCAGATTAGGGGTAGGTCCAGATTAAGATGTGCTGAGGCCTTACATATCAAGTTTAAGAGGTCCTCATAGCATTACCAAAAAAAAATAAAATAAAATGAAAACATGAACTTTAGTAATTTCAAGCCTCTCATAATCTGAGGCTCTAAACTGTGCCTCAGCTGGGGCTGGGGATGCTGCAGATCAGCGTTCACAACTCCTGGGGGGGGGGGGGGGGGGAGGGAGGCCCAGTCATTGCACAATGGCGACACCTAATGGCCGGATTTAGGGCCTAAGACTGCAGGACTCTGGAAGGAGCACCCGGACTGTTGCTGCAATGACTGGGCTGAGTGAGTTGGGCGAGAGAGATAAAAAGGGGAAAATCCCTTAGTAGTTATGAATGAAGGCGCATGGTCAGATCCCAGCCTTGGGTCTGACTGAGCTGGAAACCCAAAGGACCAGGAGGAAACTGTTGGCCCTCTCTCCTCCCCCCCCGTGTGCCAAAAAGGTGTCCCTCATCTGAATTTATAACATAAAAAAGCACAGTTCAAACTTCAGTATAATACGTGACTCATCAAGCGAGAATCCTGATTGTTTCCAGGCATTAGCTCAGCCCACCTGTTAATGACAGCCATGTGAGCCCAAAGAGCATTCTGAGTGCGAATGTGATCTGTTTCACTCTGCTTTCAGCTTTGGTACCTTTTGAGTATACAAATGGCTGTGGAAATAAACATCTGTAAACATGTTACAAATGATACCTTTTATTGGCCTAACCTAGTCCATTTGACTAGATTTGCAAGTTGTATGACTTTTTTCAGGAAGTTACAAGTGGAAATGGAATTTAACCAAGTGGGGGCACTACAGTAAATCATGGACTTGGCTTTGACCTTGCTGAAACTCTTTCATCACAGGACAGCATACAGAACACAAAGCAATTTGTTGGGGAACTTGTTGCGTTTGGTAGTCCATGGGGCAGGCCCCGCGGATCACCGCACTTACCTCCAGCCCCAAGCCTGAAGTGACACCCTCTGGTGCTTGGGCAGGCCGCTGTGCTCAACCTGCCTCTGATGATGCTACTTCCTATCCAGGCCATCCTAAGGGCGTTGTGCGTGCCCAACGTTGTTTCTCTTAAAGGGCCCTTGGCAGGAAAATGCTAGCAGCACCTGATGATGACATCACCAACAAGGGCCAATAATAGGCCAGCTCAGCAGCACCTCTTTTGCCTTGGCAATATGTTGACTACTGTTTAGTTAGAGCAACTTGCCTCAGCATGCTGAGTCTTCGTTCCTGGTCTTCATTCCTGAGTTTCTGGTCTTCGGTCCTGAGATCTTGGTCCTTGTCTTCCATCATAAGAACCTAAGAAATGCCATACTGTGGTCAGACCAAGGGTCCATCAAGCCCAGCATCCTGTTTCCAACAGTGGCCAATCCAGGCCATAAGAACCTGGCAAGTACCCAAAAACTAAGTCTATTCCATGTTACCATTGCTAATTGGCAGTGGCTATCTCTATAAGTGAACTTAATAGCAGGTAAGGACTTCTCCTCTAAGAACTTATCCAATCCTTTTTTAAACACCGCTATACTAACTGCACTAACCACATCCTCTGGCAACAAATTCCAGAGTTTAATTGTGCGTTGACTAAAAAAGAACTTTCTCCGATTAGTTTTTAAATGTGCCCCATGCTAACTTCATGGAGTGCCCCCTAGTCTTTCTACTATCCGAAAGAGTAAATAACCGATTCACATCTACCCGTCTAGACCTCTCATGATTTTAAACACCTCTATCATATCCTCCCTCAGCCATCTCTTCTCCAAGCTGAAAAGTCCTAACCTCTTTAGTCTTCCTCATAGGGGAGCTGTTCCATTCCCCTTATCATTTTGGTAGCCCTTCTCTGTACCTTCTCCATCGCAATTATATCTTTTTTTGAGATGCGGTGACCAGAATTGTACACAGTATTCAAGGTGCGGTCTCACCATGGAGCGATACAGAGGCATTATGACATTTCCATTTTATTCACCATTCCCTTTCTAATAATTCCCAACATTCTGTTTGCTTTTTTGACTGCCGCAGCACACTGAACCGACAATTTTAATGTGTTATCCACTAGGACGCCTAGATCTCTTTCTTGGGTTGTAGCGCTTAATATGGAACCCAACATTGTGTAATTATAGCATGGGTTATTTTTCCCTATATGCATCACCTTGCACTTATCCACATTAAATTTTATCTGCCATTTGGATGCCCAATTTTCCAGTCTCACAAGGTCTTCCTGCAATTTATCACAATCTGCTTGTGATTTAACTATTCTGAACAATTTTGTGTCATCTGCAAATTTGATTATCTCACTCTTCGTATTTCTTTCCAGATCATTTATAAATATATTAAAAAGTAAGGGACCCAATACAGATCCCTGAGGCACTCCACTGTCCACTCCCTTCCACTGAGAAAATTGTCCATTTAATCCTACTCTCTGTTTCCTGTCTTTTAGCCAGTTTGCAATCCACGAAAGGACATCGCCACCTATCCCATGACTTTTTACTTTTCCTAGAAGCCTCTCATGAGGAACTTTGTCAAACGCTTCTGAAATCCAAGTATACTACATCTACCGGTTCACCTTTATCCATGTGTTTATTAACTCCTTCAAAAAAGTGAAGCAGATTTGTGAGGCAAGACTTGCCCTGGTAAAGCCATGCTGACTTTGTTCCATTAAACCTTGGTCTGACCCAGTATGGCATGTTCTTATGCTCTTAGGTCTCCGGTGATGACGTAGGTTGAAACCCGAGGAGTGGGGAGCACCAACAGTCTCAGTATGATAGAGAAGCACAGCCCCGAGGAGCGGGGAAGTGCTGGCAGTCTTAGTAGCATGTAAACGTGACCCCGAGGAGCGGGTGGCGCAGACAGTTGCAGTGAGGCTCAAGAGCATGACCCCCGAGGAATGGGGCAGTGCTGAGTCTCTGGTATCGTACGGAGGTGTGGCCCCGAGGAGCAGGGAAGCATTGACAGTCCAACACAGTACATAGGCACACCCCGAGGAGCGGGGAAGCACAATAGTACTCCTGAGTGTTAAAGATGTTCCAGAGGGGCAGCCCCAAGGAGCGGGGAGCCTTGCAGAGTAGGACTCCAGGAAGCGCAGGGCCAGCCCGAGGAGCGGGGGAGGCCAGGAGACAAGGTCCCCATAGAGAGTGCCCACTGGCCCCCGAAGAGCGGGTACCAGAGAGTCCAAGGTTCAATGGAGTCCAACAGCATAATCACAGGAACACGAGCAGGAGCTAGTAGAGACGTACGGAACTTGTTGCCAAGTCAGCTAGCTGTGGGCGAAAATGGAGCTTAAGTACCTTGAACCGATGACATCATCAAACAGGGATGCCCCTGAGGTTCCCGCCGAAGAGGCTTCATAGGATGGTCTGGTGGCGTGTGTGTGCGCCTAGGATGGCCCGGAGGTGACGTGGTGGCTGCGGCGCCGCCACGAGGAGCCATGGGGAACATGGCGATGGAGACTGGCCTGTGCCACAAGCAGACCCGGGGAGGGCTGGAGAACGGTGCAGGATGTAAGTGAGCGTGGTTGCAGCCATCTGCGACTGACGGGCATAACAAAGGCTAAGCGGCAGCTGCTGAATTTGGCATATACTCAGCGGCCGCTACTTAGCCGCATAAGTCCCTCTTATCCGACTAAATAACACTGAATGTGCTTTGAATATTGGGCCTAATAGGTCTAACCACGTGTACTTGGAAGACTCAGAAGAGGACTTGAGGAACTTTGAAGACTCAGATGAGGACATGTGGAATTTGGAAGACTCAGATGAGGTTTTGTGGAACTTGGAAGATTCGGACTAGTATCCAGGATACTTGGAAGACTTGGACAAGCTTTCAGGGTACTTGGAAGATTCAGACAGGCACTGCCCCTCAGGGTGCCCTACACAGCCCCCCTTAGGCTGGTCGCGGACAACCCTGTCCCACTGTGCGCCCTACACAACCTGAAGAGGCTGGTCGTGGACCACGTGAAGAGCAGGACAAGCACAGGACTGAAGGTCAGGACAGAAGAGAATCTTCGCAGCGCAGGAACAGGATCCAGCCGGAACCTGTTCCAATGACCGGGAACAGGAACTGGATAAATACAGATTTACCCTCAGGATGGTCATTTGGAGGCGGAATCCGGTAAGCGAGGCTAGACAGGAATACCCGGAGCCAGGAACTGGAGAAACCAGGACATCAGGACACAGGAACTGGAGTACTGGAACATCGGGAACAAGGAACACCAGAACAAGGAACTTCAGGACTGTGGAACATCAGGAACAGGTGACGAAGGAGCTCCAACGAGGAACAAGATCAGGAACATCAGACGAAGGAGACCAGGAACATCTGAAACATCAAATGAAGAGCCATCTAGACACAAGAAGACCACGGAGGACCTAACTGGAGAAGAGACACATGGACGACCATGGAGATCTGGTTCGAAGACACCGAGGAAGTAGAAGAGAGCCCTTTTATAGGGCTGGACTAGGTGCAGGCTGAAGACGTCATCAGTTGGGGCCGCGGGCTTTTCCCGCCGCTGGCCCTTTAAATAGTGTGATGAAGCGCGCACGCCTAGAGGAGCCCGAGGACAGGAGCAGGCAGTGACGTCCCTGCCGTGTAGAGGAGCAACAGCAGTGGCTTCCATGCCTCAAAGATGAGACATCCCGGCGGCGGCACTAGGGCCGCGAAGAGACATCCCAGCAGCAGCTTCTGCTGCGAGGAACAGCGGCGGTCCCTCCTGCTGAATACAGCGGCGTTGGGCTGCACGGGATCGGCAGCGGCGGCCTGGGCATCCTAGGCCGCAAGGAGAAGGCAGCAGCGTCGGGCAGGTGAGAGGCTGCTCACGGGATGGTCTCTGTGAGCAGCATCATAACACTAACCTTGGATGCATCCACTCAAAGCTGGAGAGCCCATCTCAACAAGATATGCTTGCAAGGGATCTGGAATAGCCGAGACAAACATGATTATCACAAAAATCTTCTAGACTTGAGAGAAATTTTCAAAGCTGTCCTTGCATTTGAGGAGTAGATAAGAAGAGCAGCAGTACAAATTAGTATGTACACTCAGGTAGCCATGTATTACATAAGCAAGGAGGCATAGGATCTGCAAAACTTTGCAAAGAAGCATGCAAAATATGGAATTGGACTTATATAAGCAAAATACATCTCAGTGCAATATATCTGCCAGGAAAATCCAATGTCCTAGCAGACTCCATGAACCATCATTTTCAACCTCACGAGAGGTTTTTCCACCCAAACACAGTACATTATCTCTTCCAGTGTTGGGGAACAGTGCAAATGGACCTATTTGCAATTCCAGCAAATCAGAAACTTCCACTATACTTTTTGAAGAGACCAGCTCCAGATGCCTTAGCACCAGACACATTCATCATTCCATGGAACAAGCATGTTCTATATGGATTTCCATCTATTCTCATATCAAATACCATTGTCAAATTGAGAAAAGTCAAGAGAAAAAATGATCCTCATTGCTCCCTTTTGCCCATGACAGATTTGGTTTCCGTGGCTCCAAAAGTTAGCTATGACTCCATTCATACGTTTCCAAATATTTCCAATGATATTAACACAAACCAACAAATTAATTTTCACCCCAGTGTTCAATCACTGGCCTTGACAGCTTGGATACTGAAAGCAGAATAATGCAAGCAATGCCTTCCCCCCACCAAAATAAGAGAAGTTATCTTAGTACCACGAAAACCATCTATTAGACGCTCTTATAACTTTAAATGGAAAATCTATTTTTATACTCTTTATAAATTTTAAATTCAATAATTACAAATATACACTTGCATAAGAAAAGAGTAAAGAATTGAAATTTACCAAAATCACAGTACTAAGAAATCCCCATAAATGTATCTATTCTTATTTATTTTATTTATTTATTTATTTAGCATTTTTCCTATACCGACCTTCAAGGTTGAATACCATATCAGATCGGTTTACATCGAACTGGGGTAGAAGAAAACAACAGTAACAGAGAACAACTTTTTATAATTAGAAGGATCAAAGTTACATTTAACAAGGGCAGTAAACTTGGAAGCTTAACCCAAAAGTCCCCCATAATAAGGAACAGGCTAACTATAATACACGAAATAGATATAATATGTTGTATAATAAGAAACCAGCAGGATAGGCCTGAAATTGCACAATCTAATTTTGCTGAAAGATTAGACGAGAAGGCAGCTAACTATATTACCATTAAGTCTTCCCCAGTGAGGAAGCCAGAGAATTAGGAACATGTTCATTACTAGGAAATGAGGTTAATTGAACAGGATGAAAGAAAACATACTTATTATTCTGATATTTTTAAACATGCTCATACGGAAATGTAAAAAAACAAAACAAAACAGTGCCCTCATTTGCAAAACTGTAGGAGGAAATAAAAACTCTCTCTTATGCTTTCTGTGTGGCTTTTGCTGTTACACTTGGCAGTCCACGGGTCAGGGCTATGGACCGCCGCTCTTACCTCCAGCCCCGAACCCTCAAAAGACGCCTCTGACACCGAGGCAGGCCCCCTAACAGAATGCGTGGCAGTCTGCCGCATCTGTAAAGTCGACGTGTGGGGAGATGCCGACGCCGACTCTGGGCTGCCCCTAGGCACGCGTGCGTCCGACCTTCTGCAATTTAAAGGGCCCGTGACGGGAACTTCCCCATGGCTCCCTCTGATGTCATCAGAACCTTCTCCCTATATAAGGCTCTCTTCCCCCACACTCCTTGCCTCAGCAATAGGTCAACTACCTCCAGGTAGAGCTAATTGCCTTGGTGTGCTCCAGCGTTCCTGATATTGTTCCTGATACTGTTCCTGCATTTCTGGTCTGTGTACCTGACTTTGTGTCTGGTCCCTGGTTTATCTTCGCTTCTTTGTGGGCAGTCTTCCATCCTGTTCCTCAGCCTTTTACCTTCTGTGTTCCTGATCTCCTGCCTGCCTCTCCTGCCCGGCTCCCTTCGATTGGCTTTCTGGTTTTGACTTTGGCTTGCCTCTCGACCTTGATTGAACTCCGCCTGCCACTGACCACTGCTTGGACCTTGACCTTGATTGAATTCTGCTTGCCATTGACCATTGCCTGGATCCAGAATCTGCTGAACACTGTCTGCCCTGACTTCTGCCTGTCTCTGGCTCTGCCTGTCTTCAGCCTGCCCCAAACACTGGCCTGTGACTCGACGGCTTTGACAGATCTTCATCTCCACTGCAGAGGCCCACGCCCAAGTCCTGCTGGCCCCAGCACCTGAGGGCTTAATCTAAGGTGAACAGGGCTGGTATAGATGAAGCTCCAGTTGGGCCTCTGCCAGAGCCAGTTCCACCAGCCAACAGTGGGGACCTACAGGGCTCCTCCTTGCAGGTTGTGTCAACTCTACCTCAGTCCAAGGGGCCACGTCCACAGCATTCGTCACATCAGGAAAATAGGGAATATCCTCACTTTACTATACAAGAAAGACTCCTGTCTATGTTGCAAAAAGAGTCTCAAAATCCAGACATGATCTAATTCAAATAAAAAACTAACTATTAAAGTTGCAGAAGTAACAGGGGAAACACCAGAACTCTCCAAAAAAGCTGACAAGTCCATTCTAGGCAGGTTCCACATTTTCCTCTTTAGACAAATTCTAGCAAGTAGAGGCATCGCTTCTGGCTTGACTATAAAATATCAGACAAATATTTCTTAAACATTTCAGTTTTTGAAATCTTGTAGACCTTGGAAAATTATTCCTCAACTTTTATACTTTAAAGCATTCTCAAAGCTCTCTAACTTATTATGCATATATATATATTATCTTTAATGAGGGAAAACTCAATGTATTTGCCCAATTTTGGATTCCAATTCCTTAATTTTCTTAGCATTAGCTGATACAGAAGATTCCTGGGCAGAAAGTCTATTTGAAAAAGATACCATTTGTTGAGACAAAGAAGAAAAAAGCCCGGACAATATCAATCTTACCCAAACCTTATACAGCCATCCAAATTGAGTCCAAAGAAACAACTTCTGGCTTTTCCAAGGAAACTGAAAACTTTGTTCTGCAGCTGTCCACTCTTCCTCAATCTCCAAACAAGCCACTGCTCCTGCTTCAGTTGGATTTCTCGCCAGGGTAAAAGAATACTTTGGAGCAATTTCAGAGCTCACAGCCAGCATCTGGGGCTCTTTCTACCACTTCATCAACACAGTGTGACAATGTCGGCCCATCGTCATGGCCCACAACCGTGGATGGATTCAAGGGGTTCAAAGATGCTGCTTCAGCCTGGGGAATCCGTGGGTCTTCAGATCCAGCAATAACCCAATGACTGTCCTATCGAGGATTCACACAATGACAACTCCTGCTACAAAACCCGATCCATCAGACCAAAGACTGGCTTGGCATCACAGGGGAAGACCCAAGTCTTCCTTTTCCTCTTCCCCATAAAGTAAATTACAATTAGAAAAGGAAAGTCATGGCTGAGCTGCAGGCATTTGGGAAATTTTCTGGCTTCTGGGTAAATTTTGACAAATCTGAGATATCAATGTGACATTAGCCGATAATGAGGTTAGTCATCTTAAAGCTTTGTTTCCATTTAAGTGGGCAAAGAAATCAATAAAATATCTAGGAATACAGATTGGACCTAGTGTCCATGATCTGTTTGCATTAAATTACTATCCATTAATAAAAAAGTTAGATGAGGATATTCATAAGTGGGTTAGAGAATATGTTTCATGGCTGGGATGAGTGGCGATTGTCAACTTGAATATCCTACCTAGGTTCCTTAACTTGTTTACCACTCTCCCAGTCTTTATACTACCGACTATCCTGCGATCATGGCAAAGAAAACTTTTAGCCTTATATGGAAAATACGACCCCTATGGGTCTCACATGCTTTAATGTATCAACCTAGGTCCAGAGGAGGCTTAGGCACCCCAATCTCACCTGGTATTATGCGGCTGCCCAACTTCGAGCGATTCCAGACATACATAGACAACCTATGTCAAACAATGGGTGCTTATGGAACAACACCTAGTAGGTAATATGCCACTGGAGGTGATGCCTTGGCAGACGAGGAATACCTGGTGCAGATGTGAAGTTATTCCTTTTGCACTCCAGACCCTTCCTAAAGTTGGAATAAATGGCAGAAATGACTAGTGGGGGTTCAAGACTATTTTTTTCCTCTCTCACCTCCTTTGCAATACCTCCTTTCCAGTTGGCTCCCAGAATAAAACTTTTTTTTATGGAGAAAACGGGGCATACGGCATATTGAACATATAATGGAGGGAGAAACATTAATGCCTGCAGACACTATGCGGATCCACTATAATTTGGAAGGGATAGACTTTTTAGCGTATGCGCAGTTACGACATATTTTATTCACAAAACAGATACGCACTTCTTTAGAGTTGGGGAAGACCCTCTTCATACATTTATGTGTGGATGTAGAAAAGAAGAAGGGACTGGTTTCCAAGATTTATAAAATACTTTTAGGTCAGGGCATGAGAAACAGATTTGGGAGTCACCTTAGAGCCAGAAGTGGGGGACCAAGTTTACTTGTCAGCCTATAAATGTTCCATATCTGCTAATCTGCAAGAAAACTGTTACAAATTACTGCTACGATGGTACCTTACCCTATCTAAGCTACATTGCCTAGCAATAGATCTATATTGCTGGAGAAACTGTGGTGAGATGGGTACCTTCTTTCATATTTGATGGAAATGCCAAAAGGTATCTATCTTTTGGGACCAGATCTTGCAGTGGTTAGAATCGGTCCTAGGAGTCCAAGGCCTGAAAGATGCTGGCCTGGTGTTATTCAATATCCCTCACCCCAAATTCGATAAATTTCAACAGTGTTTTAGCCATCAGATCTCTATTGCAGCTAGATCTGAATTGGCACTATTCTGGAAGCACCCAGAGGTCCCTTCACTGCAACTGGTGTTCAAAAGACTACGCTTTTATTATAGAATGGCTTCTATTGATGCGTATAAGCGCCACCGAGTATCTGCCTTCCAGAAAACATGGAGCATGTTTAAAAAGTGGGAACCACAGAATTTGGGGTCATAGGACAGTACCTGGAAAGAAGTCTTTTAAATACAAAAATCGAAAGGCAAAACCAAACATTTTGTGCCTTTTCTCAGTTCTGTGTACTTTACGGTAATAGACCATGTTCACAGTATGATGGTAAATGTTGTATAAGGCCTAAAATGAACTCTTGTATTATTTATTTATTTATAAACTTTTTTATACCGACATTAGTGTGTACATCATATCGGTTTACATTAAACTGAAGGTAGAAAAATACATGGAAGAGTTGGGGGGATTGGACTACTGTTAACAGAAAACTAGAACTATAGTAAAGAATAGAGGAGGAAACAAAAGTATAATTATATAAATAGATATAGCTGAATAGACTTAACACACTAACAAGTAACGCAAAAAATTAGAGGGTTAGAAAGGGTGATTCTGTGGTTATTTATTTATTTATTTATTTATTTATTTAACATCTTTTCTATACAGTCGCTAAGTTAAATACCATCACAACGGTTTACATGAAGGCACATAAATTAATGTAGATGGATGCGTACTATAGTACATTCTAACTGTTACTATTCCTCCTGTTGCTGTGCCACAGGAGGCATCTCACCTTTTTATGGAGGCCGCTCCGAAGCCAGGGCCTCGCCTGAGCAATTGTCTGGATCCTGCTCCACGGCCTGGGAGGCCTTCGGTGTTGTTCAGGGCCTATTTGAGGCCTGCTCCACTGCAGCCTGGATGCTCTGGTGTGGGCCACGCCCTTCTCCTAAGGGGCGGGCCCGCGGCTCCTCTCCACTCTTATAGAGCCAGCGAGGGACGGCCCATCTGGACTCCTCCCAGGGAGTTGCCTGCTCCTGGGCTATAAAAGCTTTGCTCCAGCACTCATGTTTGGCCTTGCATTGGAGTTACACCTCTCTGGATGTTGCTTCTTCCAGCGATCCAGCAGGCCTTTGTTATTTGTTTCAGCCTGGTGTCTTGCACGTCCTGATGTTTCATGATGTTCCTTGATGTTTGTTCCTGACCCTGATGTTTTAACCTGCTTTTGACTGCCGGTGTTCAGTAACCTATTTCAGACTGCCGGTGGGCAGCCTCCTGCTTCAGACAGCCGGTATGCAGTACTTCGCTTTTGACTGCCAGTGTGCAGTACATTACCCTGGACTGCTTTGTGCAGCATATTTCCTTTCCTGCGCTGGTTCCACTCCCGCAGATGTGAGACAGGGTGGTCCGTGACCAGACCAGTCATACTGGCTGTGTAGGGTGGCCTGAGGGACAGTGCCAACATCTGAACCTCCCTGCTTGTTTCAGAGTCTATGTCTACAGTATCTTGCTTTAGAGTCTGCTTCTACAGTCTGTGGTTCCCGAGTTTTCGTCATCTGTTCCTGATCCTTTGTCTGCCCATGCCCTGATCCTTTGTCGGGCCCACGCTACACCTACCCTTGGTGCGGGATCATGCAGGGGCCCAAGGGCATACTCTTTCTAATGGGGACCACTCTCTTAGCGCTTCCTGGTAACACTAACAGGTGCCACAAAAAGGTTCAGTTACAATATATCGTTAAAGACAATCAATTGTTTAGTGAAGAAGTTCATGGGATCATAGAGTAATGGCCTTAGTCTTGGTAAGCCTGCTTGAAGAGCCAGGTCTTTAACTCTTTCTTGAAATTGATAGTGCATGGCTCGAGGTGGATATAAGTAGGTAGTGAGTTCCATCGGGTGGGGCCTGCAATGGATACAGCTCGATCCCTTGTGGAGGTGAGGTGTGCATTTTTGAGGGATGGGATGTGGAGGGTGCCTTTGCGGGATGCTCTAGTGGGGCAGAAGGAGGGTGTGAACTGGAAGGGTTCATCGAGCCAGTTAGAATTGTGTTTGTAGATGGATTTGTGTATAATGTTGAGGGTTTTGTAGAGGATACGTGAATGGATCGGGAGCCAATGTAGAACTTTTAGGATGGGGGTTATGTGATCAAATTTACGGGCTTTTGTGATGGTTCTTGCAATGGCATTCTGCAGCATTTGGAGTGGTTTTATTGTGGAGTAGGGAAGGCCTAGAAAGAGGGAATTGCAGTAGTCCAACTTGGATGAGAGGGTTGCATGTAAGACAGTGCATAGGTCATGGGTAAGGAGTAAGGGTTTGAGTTTTTTCATAAAGTTGAGCTTATAGAAGCCTTCCTTTAGGACATTATTGATGTGTTTTTTTAAATTTAATTGCTGGTCAATCAAGACTACAAAGGGCTGGGAGGAAATCGAGCTGAATGCTGGGTCACTTGTGAGTGAGGGCTTGGGACTTTGATGGTTGGATATAAAGAGCAGTTCGGTCTTAGTGGAGCTGAGGGCAAGGTGGAGATTTGTGAGTAGGTTGTTAATGGAGGCAAGACATTTCTCCCAGAATTTTAGTGTTTCGGAGATAGATTCTTGTATCGGTATGATGATTTGCACATCATCAGCGTAGATGTAGAATTTAAGGCCGAGGTCGGACAGGAGCTGGCAGAGGGGTAAGAGGTAAATATTAAATAGGGTGGAGGAGAGTGAGGAGCCTTGGGGAACTCCTTGGGTGAGGCAGTAATGGGTGGATTCGGAGTTGCCTATTTTGACAGAGAATTGCCTATTGGCCAGATAGGATTTAAACCACAGGAGAACTGCACCAGAAATGCCTATATCTGACAGTCGGGAGAGGAGGAGGTTGTGGCTTATGGTGTCAAACGCTGAGGAGATGTCTAGGAGGGCAAGGATGTAGCAGTGACCTTAATCTAGGCCTAAGAGGAGGGCGTCAGTGAGGGTAAGTAGGAGGGTTTCGGTGTTAAAGTGTTTACGAAAACCAAATTGGGAAGGATGAAGTATGTTATTGCTGTCTAGGTAATCCATAAGTTGTGAGTTGACCACCTTTTCCATGATTTTAGCAATAAATGGGAGGTTAGAAATGGGATGGTAATTAGCTGGGTCTTTGGGGTCAAGAGAGGGGTTTTTGAGGAGGGGTTTGACAACTGCGTGCTTAAGGGTGTCTGGGACTGTGCCAAAGGAGAGAGAGCAATTGATGATGTCCGCTATGCGTTTGGCGATTGTGTTGGGAATGGTTAGGAGTGCTTTTGTGGGGATGGTGTCAGTAGGGTGGGTTGCTAGTTTAATCTTTTTAAGGATGGATTCAATTTCCTTGGAAGAGGTGAGGTCAAGGGAGTCTAGGTTAGCATTGGCAATGGTGGGGAGGGGGGCATAGGAGATGAAGTGACGATGAATCTTAGGAGGATCTTCGCTATTTTTGTGTGGAAGAAGAGGGCAAGTTCATCACATTTGTTACTAGCTTCATTGTCAGATATGGAGGGTGGCGAGGACTTAATGAGTTCAGAGACATAGGAGAAAAGGGCTTTGGGATTGTACATGTATTTGTGAATTTTGGATGCAATGTAATCACGTTTGGTTGTAAGTGTGGAGTCTGTATGAGTGCAGGGTAGATTTGTAAATTGTGGCTAGTTGCGGGGATTAGTAAGGAGATTAAGCATATGTATGAAAATCCATGCAGATTTATCTAAAAATGATGTGTGAACGACGGTTATTCTATGGGGGTGGGGTGTTCCTGATATTGTGAGATAATGTAAAGTAAGGGGGAAGGGTGGGAAAGGGGAGTTCTATAATTTGCATACCTGGGAACTCTCCGGAAATCTCCGGGTGCTGCAGCAAAACCAATCTGCTTGGACCCGGAAAGAATAAAGGAAAGTCATTGGTCTTGTGCAGCTGAAAAAGGAGGAACTCAACAGTCATTTCTACCATCTCCGGACCTTTTTAACTCTTAACTTTGCTTCCTCGTGACACCACCTGCTCCTGCACAGCCTGTTTCCTGTATCCTGCCACTTGCCCTCCCCATCCTGTTTGCCTTGGCCAATCGACATTGCGATTTCCTGCCCGTGCATCAAATGAGGAGTAAGAAACAGGCAGCGTCCACTTCCACAGCACAGGAGGAGAAGGAAGAGGCTGCTGCTGCTCCAGGAGCCCAAGTTAGAGTCTGCTGTTGCTAGTGGGGCAGATTTTCAAAGCCCTATGCACGTAAATCCAGGAGGATTTACGTACGTAGGGGGGTTACACGTGCAGGGCCTATTTTCAAAAGGCCCTGCGGTGCACATAAAGCCCCAGGACGCGCGTATGTCCTGGGGATTTTCTGAATGGGCGGGCAGGGGGCGGGGCAGATGGCCCGGGAGCGTGGCGGGGTGGTCTGGGGGCAGTCCGGGAGGTGTGGCCGAGGACTCCGGCACAGCGGCCGAGGGATGGCCCGCCGGCACAGCACTCGGTCGGCGCACGCAAGTTACACCTGCCTCTGGAGCGGCCCCGGAGGGAACGCCTGCCTTTCGGAGCGGCCTCGGAGGGAATGGGGAAAGCCAGCTGGTCTCCCCGAGGGCTCAGCACGCGCAAGGTGCACTAGTGTGCAACCCCTTGCACGCGCCGACCCCTGACTTTATAACATGCACGCAGATGCGTGCGCATGTTATAAAATCGGGCATACAATTGTGCGCGCTGGGTCTGCCCCAGTGTGTTTTGAAAGAGGGGAGAGAGAATGAATGAGCATGTCTGTGAAAGTGAGTGTGCATTTGTGTAGGAAGAAGAGATCTGAGAGTGTTTGTAGGTGAGTAGGAGAGTGCTGAGTGCAAGTGAGCATGGGTGTAAAAGTGAGTGGGCATGTGTGTATGGAAGAGGGAGAGACGTGAGTGAGTGTGTGTGTGTTGGTGGGAGAATGGCAGAAGTAAAGGTGTAAATGGACATGTGAGAATGTGAGAGAATGAGCAGTGAAAGTTTGTGTGAACTTGTAAGAGTGTTTATGAGAGCAAATTTGTTTTTCAGGTGACAGTCTGGAACCGGTACTCGCTCCTCGAGGGCCCTTGTTTCCAGGTACTCTGTTCTGCCTGGAAGTCATCACTGCCAACTACATCAGTGAATTACCATCGCTCTCTCAGAGCTTTCCCTGGAACCAGGTACTCGCTCCTCGAGGGCCTATACATTCCAGCTCCTGGGCTTCTATGAGACATTGTGTGAGTGTTACCATCTGGTTCAGTACATGAACTCTGCATACCCTGCCTACTCACTATATTTCAGTTTCTCTACAGCTCAGCCTCCAGGGATCGCTGTTCCAGTATCTGAGGGACTGCAGCCCAGCCGAGCTTTCCAGCTCACTATTGCCATCTCTGGTGGTTCAGTATACTGTCTAATAAAAGAACTAGTGTGTGTCTGTCTCCATACTCTGAGCCCGACCGGTGGTCCCTCTCGGGATCTTCCCCCGGGGACATGGTCATCTGCCACTGGTCCAAGGATCCACCCACACCTCTCCTATATAACATCAGATTTTTAACTCCAAGCAGACTGTTAACTCCGAAACCGAACAGCGGGAGCCATGCTGCTGGTTCCCTGCCACCTTAGCCGATGATGAGGATGGCGCAGAGTACCGAAGAGACCCGCCTCTGCCACTGCTGGTAGGTGCGGTCGGCTGTGGGGGTCGGCTCCCGCCGATCGCAACACAAGTATGATGGTTGGTCAGGCAGAAGAACTCATGCCTGACTTGCCTGCTCCTGACCCCTGCATTCCCTACCTTTGGGGTATCATCAAATTGGCCCTCGTGGCTGGGACATATGCACTGCTGAGCAACTGTCTTCTTTCCCCCATGTTCTAGTTTAAAAGCTGCTCCATCTCCTTTTTATATGTTCGTGCCAGCAATCTGGTTTCACTCTGGTTACAGCCCTGAATTTTTCAACAGGCACCCATTATGTCTGTCTAGTGTGGCAAACAATTAGGGACAGCAGACTGGCTAACATTTACTGCCTTCCAACTCTGATGAGACTCATTCAGCAGAGAACAGCCCTCTGCTACCCTGTAACAGGCCCTTACAAGAGGAGGGGGGAAAGAAAGCACCAAGAGTGCCCAAAGATGACAAAAGCCAAACTCCGTCCCTGCCTGGTTAAGGTGGAGTCCATCCCAATGACAAAGGCTTCCCCTTCCCCAGAATGTTCCCCAGTTCCTAACAAATCTTAAACCCTTCTTCCCTGCACCATCATCTCAGCCTGCCTCTGAGGTCCTGCATGTGGCGCAGGGAGTGCTTCCAACTTACTTCAGTAAGTTCTTAGGCTCTCAAAGTAAGGCTTGAAATCAAACTTTGTCAGAGCACATTTAAGTTTTATTGCTCTATATCACCACCATTTGGGAGGTCATCCAGTTTCTCACCATCCCATGGTAACAAGATACATCAAAATTCTCTGTCATCTCTCCTCCAATTAGAATGCCTCCTACTCAATGGGACTTCAGTATAATCCTTTATAGTGCAGTGCCCCCACCAGACGACGTGGGGAGAAACCTGCCACCAATAGCTGGAGGTGTGCTGCAGCAGAAGACCCCTCCAGCCCCCGTGTAATAGGGCAGGTGGGAGTTGCAGGTTCTTTAGACCAGTGGTTCTCAACCTTTTTTTCTGTCAGGACACACCTGACAGGTGGTTCTCACATGCGTGACACACTGACCCATGATCGTCACGGGGCTAGATGTAAAAGTACAGTTTGCATCCACGGGAACCCCCCCCCCCCCCCCGACCCACAATAATGGATGTAAAGCAGAATTATGACATTCCCCATACAACTCACCCTACAAAAAAAATATTCCGGTTCTGGTGTCATCTCAGTAACAGCAACTCAGACTCCTTCTACTTCCAGGCTCACTAGCCCTACTTATGAAAAGACAGCAGTTTACCACCAATGCATGTCCTCTTGAGAAAACACAACAAATAAGACTGATACAAACGCTTACATGCTAGTAAAATATCTCATCTCGGTAACAGACACAGAACCGGCCTAACATACTTCCAGGATCTGTAGAAATACACATAAACTAATCCGCACACAGTTACACAGAAGGTACAGTTACACAGAAGATACAGAGAAGGGCGACCAAAATGATAAAGGGAATGGAACAGCTCCCCTATGAGGAAAGACTAAAGAGCTTAGGACTTTTCAGCTTGGAGAAGAGACGGCTGAGGGGGGATATGATAGAGGTATTTAAAATCATGAGAGGTCTAGAACGGGTAGATGTGAATCGGTTTTTTACTCTTTCAGATAATAGGAAGACTAGGGATCACTCCATGAAGTTAGCATGTGGCACATTTAAAACTAATCGGAGAAAGTTCTTTTTCACTCAACGCACAATTAAACTCTGGAATTTGTTGCCAGAAGATGTGGTTAGTGCAGTTAGTATAGCTGTGTTTAAAAAAGGATTGGATACGTTCTTGGAGGAGAAGTCCATTACCTGCTATTAAGTTGACTTAGATAATAACCACCGCTATTACTAGCAACGGTAACATGGAATAGACTTAGTTTTTGGGTACTTGCCAGGCTCTTATGGCCTGGATTGACCACTGTTGGAAACAGGATGCTGGGCTTGATGGACCTTTGGTCTGACCCAGTATGGCATGTTCTTATGTTCTTACACCTGTATTATGGGATACACTCAAACAGGAGCAACCCTATCTATGAAAAGGCAACACTACAAAAATCAAATCAGGTCCTAAAAACCATTAAACCAATACACCTCTTATTAGGAAAACAGAACTAGCAAGCAGCTATAGATCCCCACACAGAAATAATTGTAAAACTATACTAATAAGCAGAATAAATGTTTCAAAACAGCTATGAACAGAATAACATTCAACAATTAAAAACTCATAAAAACTATTAAATATTCTCCAAACACCAATAAAATATTTCAAAAAAGCAGACATCACATAATATTAAATAATTAAAATGGCAGTCAATCAAGAAAAATAAACTTAAAAAGCCACTTTTACTTACCCCCTCCAGCAGCTCTCCTACTCCCCTTCCATGCAGGCCGTGGCACACACCAGAAGCAGCAGTAGAAGCTAAGCTCTATACTCATGGTCCTCTTCCTTAGTGCCCATGTCTCTCACACACACACCATACCAGTCATGCCCCCATGACCAGTTTCTGTCTCTCACACACCAATCATCTCCCAAACAGTCTTTGACACACACACACCAGTCACCTTCCTGAACAGTTTCTCTCATGCCATATACACACACAGGCTTCCCACTCCCGTGTTCTACTTACATATATGGGCTTCTCACTCTCATAATCACTTTTTCTGTCACACACACACACACTCACCAGTCTCTCACTCCCATGCTTGTTCTCTCCACATGCACAGGCTTCTCATTCCCATAATCACTTTCTTTCTCTCTCACCTACACACACACACAAACACACATCAGTCACCTGACCTCTCTCATGCATACACACACACAGGCTTCCCACTCCCATGTTCTCTTTCAGATATACAGGTTTCTCACTCCCATGCTGTGTCTCACACACACCCAGGTTTCTCACTCCCCTGCTCACTCTCTTCACATGCACAGGCTTCTCATTCCCATAATCACTTTCTCTCTGTTACACACACACTAGTCTCTCTCTCATTTCCATGCTCGCTCTCCACGTGCACAGGCTTCTCATTCCCTGAATCACATTCTTTCTCTCACATTCACACACACCGTCACCTTACCAACCAGTCTCTCTCTCTCATGCATGCACACACACACACACAGGCTTCTCACTCCCATGCGTTCTTTCACACCCCCCCCCCACAACACCAGGCTTCTTACGCCCATGCTTTCTCTCATACCCAGATTTCTCACTTCCATGCTTTTTCTCTCTCTCACACACACACACATCAGTTACCTCCCTGACTAATGTCTCACACTCTCACATACACATCAGTCATCTCCCTGAGCAGTCACTTTCATTGTCTCTCACATATACACACACATCAGCTCTCTGACCAGTTTCTCTCAATCACACACAGGCAGGCTGGCTGGCTGCTTCTCTCTCTTTCTCTCACTCACTTCCTCTCCCCCCCCCCCCCCCCCCCCGAGCACAAATGGTAACTACAGCAGCCTCTTCCTTCAGCTCCCGCAGGCCAAGAAAGAAGAATCCCATCGGCCACGGAAGGCTCATGCTGCTGTCTCCTTTCCTGATTACCAGCTGCTTCGATTGCTCGGGGGCCAATGCTGCTGCTGCCGCTGCTATTTTTCCACACGGTACAGCTCTTTCTCCTTCCCGCGTACCGCGTATCACTTCCTGTTCCGGGTCACCGGGGGTGGGGGGGGGGGGTGCGTGGGAAGAAGAAAAGGCCCAGCCACAGGTGCCACTGCTTCTTCTACCACCGCTGCCGTTCCCACTAGGCTTGAACGTACTGATAACCCGGTGGCAACGGCAGCAGGGAAGGAAGAGCAGCGGGAGAGACCGGGAGCATGAGACACACCTGCCGGTGCTTGGCGACACACTGGTGTGTTGCGACACCCCAGTTGAGAAGCGCTGCTTTAGACACTGGGAGAAATGACCTAGGCACCCCAGATTCAATGCAGTTAGTACCCCTAAGTAGTTCCTGAGCAGGTGACCCAGGATACAACACAACACATTATTTATTTATATATTTATTTAAACATTTTTATATACTGAAGTTCGTATGGACATCACATCGGTTTACATAAAATGAAAGGGAAGAGGAGGAAGAGAAATCGGAAGAAAAAAGTTACATTATAACAAATAACTGAATAAATAGGTTACATTATGACAAACAACTGATTAAATAAATAAGAGAGGCTAGGAAAAGTGAAAAAGATAGAGAAGAGCGGATAGATAAAGGGGGGGGGGGGAAGTTAGAGGAACAAGTAACTGGTTTAAGAAAATATAGAATTAACTCAAAAGGGGAAAAATGTACAGGGGGGGAGGGGTAGGAGGTTGTCAAATAGGAGTGGAGGGGTGTTGTGAGAAGGCCTGTTTAAAGAGCCAGGTTTTTAGTTTCTTTTTGAAGGTCTGGGTACAAGGCTCAAGTCGAATATCAGGGGGCATCGAGTTCCAGTGATAGGGGCTGGCAATGGATAAAGCACGGTTTTTGGTGGAGTTGAGGTGTGTGTGTTTGGCTCCGGTCTTGTGCCTGTTGCCAACATCAACTCTGTCCTACCCCGCGCTGCGAACCACTACCGGTCCTACCACGCACAAGAACTACCAAGAAGCAAGTATTCCCCGGGTTACCCCGCTCTGTGGACCACTACCGGGGAATCCATCTCAGGTCATTCAGCCCTAACCATGGTCTGACTAACGGCCTCCTGCTCCTCTTCATCTCTGATCTCTCAAAGGAGCTGTAGAAATCTCAAAGAAGCAGCCAGCTGTTCTCTAAAACACAAATGCATAAACATCTGGAACCTAGAATAAAGGTCAGCCCCACTTTTGGTGGTACCAAAATTGTTTTCCAAGGCATTCAGGTACTCCACTGCTGTGGCTTGGAGGTTCTCAGCTTTGAGGGCCCCAAATATACTTAAACTTTCCCCAATTGCTCAGTGGACCTGCCGTTTCTCCCCATCTGAGCAGGTCCACTCCTGAACCATTTGTGTTGCTTGCTCCATCCAATTTTCATAGTCATCCTCTCCATTGGGTACTGGAATCTTTCCAGAGAAAGTCCGCAGATGTTTGTATGCATTTCTGTCTGAATGGGGCTTTTGGGCAGCCTCTACCACGTTCCCTATAGCCAGTATTATAGAAGCAGCATCTGAGGAGGCAGAGTTTTCATGGGAAAACAAAGTCTTTAAGTCTGGCCCAGTTTTTCTGGTTCACTTAAAAGCAAAATAAGTTTATCATGCAACAGACTAACAGTAGAGGAGGTCCCTAGGCCTGCTCGTGTAGGGCCTATCATGGAAATACGCTATGCAGGGGGAGTCTCTGGAGGGTTTAATTTCTGAGGGCAAGGTCTAAAGTTTCTCAGATGCTCCACACACACATAAAGCAGTTAAAGTCTCTTGTGTGGAATCATGCAGCCTCCCCAATATTTTCATGAACCTTATCTCCAAATGCTCCCCCACCATGAACTGGATCTCTTGTAGACTCATCTCCAAGGGGACTTGTTGCACTAGGAAAGCACGGGCAGGATCCACTCCCTCACCCTGGCACCAATTAAGGAGGAAGTGCCTCTTCATATTGCACTGTGACAGAACACCTGTCTACGAAAGGGGGGAGAAACTGCCATCTCTTTGGGTCCCCGAGCCACCCGCTATCTTCCCATAAGGGCCACCGCTTCCGTGTAGCGTCCCCACCAGGCGAGGTGGGGAGAAACCTGCCACCAATGGCTGGAGGTGTGCTGAAGCAGAAATCTCCTCCAGCCCCTGTGTAATAGGGCCAGATGGGGGTTGCGTGTTCTTAGATACTGGGGGGAAATGACCCAGGTACCCAAGATTCAACGCAGTTAGTACCCTGCCTCATCATCTCCAGATCTGCCTTGTCCACTTTACCTGCCCTATTGTGTCAGTCTTTCCTGCCACCTCCTCGTCTTCTCTTCCGTACGATCTCTGGATTTTGACCCCTTGCCTGGACACTGACTACTCTTGATTGCTGGTTGCCTCTGACCCCCTTGCCTGGACATTGACCTTCCTCGCTTGCTGCCTGCCTCTGACCCTTGCCTGGCCCTGGACCTTTGCTTAAGCAGGCCTTTAAGTGACCCTCACCTAAGTCCCTCCGTCCCCCGGAATCCAAGGGCTACCCGCGGAGGAAAGGAGCTGGTACAGGTGAAGCCCTAGAGCAGTCTCTTGCCAGCAAACTTCCACCAGCTGTCAGTGAGGGCTTAAGGGGTTTGCACCATAGGCTGTGTCAACTTCACCACAGCAACAAGGGCTCACATCACTTCCACTGAACAAACTCTTCATACCTTGGACTGTAGAAGAGCTTTGCTGTTTTATTTGGAATGTTTCAAACCCTTCATAAAATCTCCTCAATTATTTCTCTCTTATGAGGCAGCTAAACAAAGTTGACTAGTGGAAAAAGCAGACTATCTGTAAGGCTTTCAGGCTGTATTTTCTATTGCTACGCACATTCTGTAAAGCTAATGGCCATCAAGTAAGGACAGCTTCAGCTTCAGTAGCTCATCTTCATTCGGCTTCAATCCATGGTTTTTTTTTTATTTATTTAATTTAGATTTATATTCCACTTTTCACACTTTTTTCAGCGCTTCAAAGTGGATTACATTCAGGTACTGTATAGATATGATATCTGCAAAGCAGCCATTTAGGTCTCCTACTTCTACTTTTACCAACATTACTGTCTTGAAGAGGACTCTCACAGTGATAGTACTTTTGGGCAAGCAGTTAAAAAAAAAAAAAGTGTTTATTTATTTATTTATTTAAAATATGTATATTATACAGGAACCTCCGGTATATAAATTATCACCCCGGTTCACAAAGAACAGTAACTATCGCTACAAATAGCGGTTTACATAGAACAGAATAAAAGAAGTTTTACATTGAACAAAAACTAAGTAACAAGTTTTTACATTGACTAGTTTAACTGAAAGCTTCAACTCTCCCTCCTTCCTCTTATTTACTGGGTTGCAGTTCCTCCATAGCCAGCAAAAATTGATATTTTGAAAATTGCTACAATATATGCTATTGAATTATGAACAGTTTTTACCCACATTAAGGGGTAGATTTTCAAAGGCTACGCGCGTAAGATACGCGTGTAACCCGAGAAAATCTTCCCCTGCGCGCGCCGAGCCTATTTTGCATAGGCTTGGCGGCGTGCGCAAGCCCCGGGATGTGCGTATGACCCAGGGCTTCGAAAAAGGGGCGGGTCTGTGGGCGTGGTGGTGGTCCGGGGCGGGTCTGTGGGCGTGGCGGTGGTCCGGGGCGGGTCTGGGGGCAGGTCCAGGGCGGTCCGGGGGCATGTTGGAGGTTCGGGAACGGTCCGAGGGCAGTCCCGAGTCCTCCAGCAGAGAAAGTATGTATTTTCGTGCATGGGAAATATTTGCACATACTGAAACATACTTCCAGAGCATTTTTTTTGATATGCATAAATCATATTTTATGCATGGAAAATGTTTTTTTGTGCACAAAGCATGTATTCTACGCATAAAATCCGGACTACAGTTCCCGACACTGGAACTCCAGCTTCCGCCCATAGACTAACATTAGTCCTGGAAAGTTTACTCCACATCGAACTAGGAATTAAATTTCGAGCACTAAGAAAACCCCAGGTAAGCCAGCACATTTCTCTGCATTGGTGGTAGTTAATGCCATCATTAGCGTGGAATTTCCATGCAAGGTTGCTAACTTAAACACACATTGTTGTGCGTCAATCTTGCTGCATCAGTAGTAAAGTTTGTGCAAAAAAAAAAAAAATGTGCGCACAGCTGCGAGTTAAACTGTACTCTCTGCTGAGCACACCTTAGTTTCATCGGCCTCCTTGGGAACCATGTATTTGTTCCAGGTTAAAATTGAACAGCGGAGAGCCCCTAGGAAGGCTCCTGCTGATGAAATAAACCAGGGAATGAAAAAATAAAGCCCCAAGAGAGACTGAAAAGCCCTGGAAGTCCTATATCATAAAATTGCCCACCAGAGACATTTGCAGGAGGGACAGTTATAAGCCATTAGCGTACTCAGAGGAAGCCTGTGCTGGTTGATGATGCATGAGGTTGTGACAATTTGTGAAAAATAAATGGAAGAGTGACAGGGTTTGTTCCTGGGGAAAATTGTATTCCTTTTTAATGTGATAATTGGAATATAAAGATTGTCCCCACATTCAGAGAGTCAGAGAGGTACAGCGCGGAAGTTAAAGAAATTCCTTTGAGAGGACTAGAAATGTAAAAAGCAGGAACTATTTTTTTTTTTTGGTACCAGCTAGTGGATTGATTCAGAAAAAAAATGTACATGTGGAAAAGGAGGCAGCTGGGAGTAGACAAAGCGAGACATTAACAGGACCAGAAGCATATCAGGCTGCTGCAGTGAGAGAGAAAAAAGTAGTTGTTGTGACAGAGAAAAAGAAATTGTTTGAGGAAGAAAATCCTTAATAGAGATAGACATTGGTTGGGTTTTAACCCTCTATGACAGCTCTTATAGAAAAATTTATATAAGGTAGAGAGTTCTTCTACAATGAAGAAATGGTTGTCTAAGGTAATGAAAGGCAACTATTAATAGAAAGAGAGCCTTTGAAGAGAAAGTAAGCAAATGAGAAATTGTATGAAAGAAAATTTTGTTAAAGTTAAATTTATCAGCAGAACTGCACAGAAATGAAGAAATCTTCTGTAGTCAAAGGCTTGGATGTAAAGAAATTGAATTAGATCTGATTGGATTGGAATTTAGCTATTAGACTGAAGGAATTGTTCAGTCGGAGGCTGGTTTTAGAACCAAAACACCGTGAAAGCTGACGGGAATAGGGTTTTCAAACACTGACTACGTGCAGAACCTGGCAGATTGAACCGCTGCTATAAAGGGCAGCCTGTGGCTATGAGGTTTAAACTGGAACCAAATCCCCAAATTAATACTTTGGGAGATAAACAAAAGTAAGCAAAATGTTATCTGCCAAATAAAATCTTCTCTGCTAGAGCTGTTATCAGTGAAGGAGCTGTAGAAAACACTTGAAGCTGAGATAAAAATCTATGGGCCTGATATTCATCTGGCAGATAGCTGGATAAGTAGGACTTATCTGGCTATCTCTTAGCTGGAGAACTTAGTGGACGGGTAGTGGGTGGATCAGGGAGGCACTCAATAGCAGGTCTAAACTTAGACGGATATTGTTCCATCCGTCGGTCGCAGACGGCTGCAGTCGCTCTGCCTTACCTCTTTTCTTCCCTTTTCCTCCTCCTTGGGCAAGATGGCTGCCTCTGGTGCTGAGTGCCGAGGGCCTCAGCGTCTCCAGCTCAGCATGGGCATTCCAGTCCACCATGCTCACTACGCTCAAATACACGTCATGGCGGGAACCTCGGGGGCGTCCCCACCGCATGACATCAATACCTCCGGGTATTTAAAGCCTCCACTTTGCTACCATCATTGAGTTAGCAAGGACTTCGGTTTAGGTACTTTGACCGCTCTAAGCTGCCCGCTTAGACGCCTCTCTACACTCCAGGCCTCGCTCCTTATGAAGCTCTAGGCACCTGCTCCTCGGGGGTCTCTCACTTCCATCTCCCTTTGGGGCCTCTACTAACTAGACAACCACTCCTCGGGGGTCTCTCTCTCTCTTTCTATTTCAGGATCTCTGGACTATCAGGTATTCGCTCCTCGAGGGCCTATCAGTCTGTGTTTCCTGCACCTCGGACCTTCGGCCCCACCATCTTCATTACCAGGAAGGCCCCAACACTACGCTCCTGTGAGTACCTCTACGATCCGGTGCTCCAATTCCACCCACCAGGCTCGGCGTTACCCGCACTGCGGGCTCCCACCTATCTGAACATCTGGGTGAGACTTCAACATCAGAGACTGTTGAACGTATTGGCACCTCGCAGACTGCAGTGCCTTACCTTCCAGCTTCATACCATCTAACTACAGCAGTACAATAAAGCCTTCCATCTACTACACGTCTGCTTTCTGAGTTTAGCCTATCGCTGTGGTTCCCCACGAGGCCCCTCCCCGTGGGAGGAGTCATCTCCACAATGACCAAGGGTCCACACAATGCCACAAACACAACATTTATCCAGCTAAGTTGCAATATATATGTGGATAAAGTGCTATCCGGCTAAGTTACTTAGGCCAGGATTTATCAAAATGCACTAAATATTGCATGTGATAGCAAAAGGGGCGTGTTTTATGGTAATAGGCAGTTTATCGCAATTTGCACTAATACCTATGCGAAGTGCTAAGTTACCGCAAATTGCGATAACTTTTTCACACTTTGTGATAAGTGCCAAAATTTGTATTTCCTACATACAATCACTGGGGGGACCATGAGAGAGAGAGACTAGCCATAATGCCCTCATCCTAGGTAGATATTTATCTCTATAGGAGGCCCACCCAGTAACTCCAGGTGAGGTTTAGGTATTAGTGTAGGGATTAGGGACCACTTTGACATTCAGAATGAGACGTACGAACAGAACAGTGCTCTCTTGTGAAGATTTGATGACCTTTGGAGTGAGGAAACTCACCCAAAGATGAGATTTGTGCAATGTTCTCTCAACCTAGCTTGATGGACACTCTCCAACTGGGTAACATCAAGCTAGGTTGAGAGAACATTGCACAAATCTCATCTTTGGACATCAAGCTAGGTTGAGAGAACATTGCACAAATCTCATCTTTGGGTGAGTTTCCTCACTCCAAAGGTCATCAAATCTTCACAAGAGAGCACTGTTCTGTTCGTACGTCTCATTCTGAATGTCAAAGTGGTCCCTAATCCCTACACTAATACCTAAACCTCACCTGGAGTTACTGGGTGGGCCTCCTATAGAGATAAATACCTACTTAGGATGAGGGCATTAAAGCTAGTCTCTCTCTCTCCCTCTCCTTCTCCCTCTCTCTCTCTCTCAGCCATGCACTAAGGCTTTGAAAAATTGTGAACTTGGTCACAAATCATACCCCAAACTCCTCCCTTTTTTCTGATTTGCATCGCACCATGCGTTATGGTGCTTTTGCAGGCATTGAAGGGGCTTAACGCATGTGAAAATGCCTTATAGCAATTTGATAACTGACCCTGTTAGCCGGCCAGGATTTGAATATTGACCCCCTGTATGTTTTACACTTTTTGAAAAAGAAATAGAATTGTCCAGTGAATCTCTCAAATATTGTTCAAGGAAAACTGAAGGACAAATAATTAGAGGGAAAACAAACTGAAATGTGATTATCTCTGACAAACTTTAGTTAAGGAAACAGGTTTATTAATGTTCCTTTTATTATTAGCTTACAGTTTTCCAGCGAATGAGGCCTAAGCATATTCAGGGCTTACGGAGGATACATTTGCGAAAGAGCAGGCATTTCCACATTTTCTTTTGGTGATATGAGAGCAGCAGGCGCTTTGCTGAGGACAGATACAGAACCAAGGCCCAGAGGACCAAATATTCCAGAGGAAGAAAGCGTGCCAATGTAGCTGTGCTCACACACCTACTACTAAGACACTACATTTCTGGCCAGAAATACATGCAGAATTATTTATGGACACTCTGAAAATTGGTTTACACAAGGAGATACAAGAAAATAAGACTGACAAAAATTACATATTGGCCATTGAGTAATAAAATCTATACTTACCTTGGTAACTCCTGGGAAAGAAGTGAAAATTTGCAAGTCACAAAAGTGAGAATATTTTGAGAAAAGAATCATGTTCTTAGTTTAAGGTTGTTGAAGATTTAGTCCAGTGTATGGTTAAAGGTGTTCTTGGAAAGTAATATTAAAAAGAAGTGTTACTTGTTAATGAAACAAGTTTCTTCAGTTTATATTCTTTTAAAAATAAACTCTATTTCATTTCAGAATGGTAGTCAAAGTTATTATTCTTGTAAATTAATCTATAGTTGCTTAAACCAGATGGAGAAATTAATACTTACCTGATAATTTCCTTTCCTCTAAGGAGGGCAGGCTAATCCACACCAGTGGGTTATGTACCTCTGCCAGCAGATGGAGATGGAGCAAAAGTTGATGTCACGGACATATAGTCCCACCCAGACATCAGCCTATCAGTATTCTCTGGAAAAGCCAAACTACGGTCAAACTGGTTATATAAGAACATGATTATTAACAGTGAACATAAGAACATAAGAGCATGCCATTCTGGGTCAGACCAAGGGTCCATCAAGCCCAGCATCCTGTTTCCAACAGTGGCCAATCCAGGCCATAAGAACCTGGCATGTACCCAAAAACTAAGCCTATTCCATGTTACCGTTGCTAGTAAAAGCAGTGGCTATTTTCTAAGTCAACTTAATTAATAGCAGGTAATGGACTTCTCCTCCAAGAACTTATCCAATCCTTTTTTAAACACAGCTATACTAACTGCACTAACCACATCCTCTGGCAACAAATTCCAGAGTTTAATTGTACGTTGAGTAAAAAAGAACTTTCTCCGATTAGTTTTAAATGTGCCACATGCTAACTTCATGGAGTGCCCCCTAGTCTTTCTATTATCCGAAAGAGTAAATAACCGATTCACATCTACCCGTTCTAGACCTCTCTTGATTTTAAACACCTCTATCATATCCCCCCTCATCCGTCTCTTCTCCAAGCTGAAAAGTCCTAACCTCTTTAGTCTTTCCTCATAGGGGAGTTGTTCCATTCCCCTTATCATTTTGGTAGCCCTTCTCTGTACCTTCTCCATCGCAATTATATCTTTTTTGAGATGCGGCGACCAGAATTGTACACAGTATTCAAAGTGCGGTCTCATCATGGAGCAATACAGAGGCATTATGACATTTTCCGTTTTATTCATCATTCCCTTTCTAATAATTCCCAACATTCTGTTTGCTTTTTTGACTGCCGCAGCACACTGAACCGACGATTTCAATGTGTTATCCACTATGACGCCTAGATCTCTTTCTTGGGTTGTAGCACCTAATAAGGAACCTAACATTGTGTAACTATAGCATGGGTTATTTTTCCTTATATGCATCACCTTGCACTTATCCACATTACATTTCATCTGCCATTTTGATGCCCAATTTTCCAGTCTCACAAGGTCTTCCTGCAATTTATCACAATCTGCTCATGATTTAACTACTCTGAACAATTTTGTATCATCTGCAAATTTGATTATCTCACTCGTCATATTTCTTTCCAGATCATTTATAAATATATTGAAAAGTAAGGGTCCCAATACAGATCCCTGAGGCACTCCACTGCCCACTCCCTTCCACTTAGAAAATTGTCCATTTAATCCTACTCTCTATTTCCTGTTTTTTAGCCAGTTTGCAATCCACGAAAGGACATCGTCACCTATCCCATGACTTTTTCTAGAAGCCTCTCATGAGGAACTTTGTCAAATGCCTTTTGAAAATCCAAGTATACTATATCTACCGGTTCACCTTTATCCACATGTTTATTAACTCCTTCAAAAAAGTGAAGCAGATTTGTGAGGCAAGACTTGCCCTGGGTAAAGCCATGCTGACTTTGTTCCATTAAACCATGTCTTGCCGCAAGTGGTTTTGGAACCAATCATGTTTTCACCCAATCAGGAACACAGAACTCAGACAAAAGCATTACCATGCACTAATCTCAGGGGCCAGTCAATGAATGAACAGAATAATGGCCTGCATCGCTCGCAAGAAGGGACGAGCTAAAATCAAATAGGCAGCCGAGGGTGGGTTGTGGATTAGCCTGCCTTCCTTAGAGGAAAGGGAATTATCAAGTAAGTAGTAATTTCTCCTTCCTCTGCACTCTGGCAGACTAACCCACACCAGTGGGATGTACCAAAGCTACTCCCAAACAGGGCAGGAGGCTGCTCGCGGGTGCAGTTAACACTGCATGCGCAAAGTCTGTGCCCATTGGAGCCCGAATATCAAAGCAGTAATGCCTGGGAATGTGCACAAGGAAGATCTCGTTGCTGCTTGGAAAATCTTGCCAGGATAGAATAACCAATAGAGATGTGAATCGTGTGATCGATCGTCTTAACGATCGATTTCGGCTGGGGGGGGGGGAGGGAATCGGATCGTCGCGGTTTTGTTTTTTTAAATATCATGTAAATCGTAAATCGGGGGAGGGCAGGAAAACCGGCACACTAAAACATCCCTAAAACCCACCCCGACCCTTTAAAATAAATCCCCCACCCTCCCGAACCCCCCCCCCAAATGCCTTAAATTACCTGGGGTCCAGAGGGGGGGTCCCGGTGTGATGTTTTACTCTCGGGCCTCCGGTGCGTTGTAGAAATGGTGCCGGCACTACCTTTGCCCTGTCATATGACAGAGCAAAGGTAGCGCCGGCACCATTTTGTTTTTTGTCCCCCGACATCGGGAGCATAGGAGATCGCTCCCGGACCCCCGCTGGACCCCCAGGGACTTTTGGCCAGCTTGGGGGGGGCCTCCTGACCCCCACAAGACTTGCCAAAAGTCTTGTGGGGGTCAGGAGGCGCTACCTTTGCCCTGTCATATGACAGGGCAAAGGTAGCGCCGGCGCCATTTCTACAACGCACCGGAGGCCCGAGAGTAAAAGATCACACCGGGACCCCCCCCCACTGGACCCCAGGTAATTTAAGGCATTTTGGGGGGGTTCGGGAGGGTGGGGGATTTATTTTAAAGGGTCGGGGTGGGTTTTAGGGTTGTTTTAGTGTGCCAGTTTTCCCGCCCTCCCCCTTCCCCTCCCCCGATTTACGATTTTTGACGATAAATCGGGGGAATTCCTATTAAATATCGCCTCTAACGATTTTTGACGATTTAAAATATGTCGGACGATATTTTAAATCGTCAAAAAACGATTCACATCCCTAATAACCAACTCTACGCACACGATACTGCCAAATGCACTCTAACTTACCTAGAGAAGGAAGCCTCGGCATCCAGGCTATAGCTGCCCCTGTTGCCATATCTCCTTGTTTACCTTCTCCATGGAGCACAAACAACTGATCCGATTGCCTGAAAGATTCAGAAATCTTCAAGTATCTCATCCAATGCCACTTGACATCCAATGCAAGCAAAAAACGAGACCCACTCTCATCACGAACCCTGCCAGCGTGAGCAGGGGGATAGAGTGAGTCAAGTGAAAGTTCCAAAACCACTTGCGGCAAGAAGGAAGGTATAGCATCAAACTGTACCACCCTTGAAGGCAGGCACAAAGACAGCTCACGACAAAAAAGATCTCACAGCCTGGAAACCCAACATGCTGAACAGATTGCCATGAGAAAAAATGACTTCAAGGCAAATAGCTGCAAGTAATGCCCACACAGTGGACGAAAGGTGGAGCTCATCAAAAACAGTCAAGACCCGATGAAAGTCCCTCAGCCGCACTAGTAGCCGCACGGGAGGTTGAAAACGGTTAACTCCTGTCAAGAACTGGGACACCTCTGGATAAGAAGATAATGGCCACCGAATACATGCCTGCTATAACAAGCGAGAGTTTCTCTCCATGGCATAGCCACGGGTGGCAGGAAAAAAATGTAGACCAGTCATCTGAGCTCACAATAATTGTTTATTTAGGAGATGAGGTAAAATTACAAATGTAAAAGATTCAAATTGCCCGACTCTGGCCAAGTTTCGCCTATACACACACACATATATGTATATTTGTGTACAGACACATGCATTGCATACATGCATTTATTTAATTGTATGTATGGATCAATTTTATTAGAAATATTTTTAAAATATCTCTATTACTCAATCATAATTAATGGATATAACACTGCTTTCTGAACCTTATTGATTGTGTACTTACATGTCATTAGTAGTCACATATTAAATCAATGTATTATACTTAGCCTCATATGTATTGTAAATATATTACACTTCAGAGAAGTTAAACAAATCAGCTTTATCATATACCAGAAACAAACACAAGAATACATTTAAAACCGTTGAATGAAATTAAATACTCCGGATTTAGTTTACTATTATCTCGCCGTCATTGCAAGCCAACAGAATGTGCATCATAACTGATTTAATCGATGCACATTCCATTGGTATGTGTATGTGTGTCTGTCTGCATGCATGTGTATACATGAATACACAATTTATTAATTATGTTCTTTTAATCATATATGAGCATCATATGTGATTCCTAGATTGGTTTTGATACTGTACAGCTACCTTGAAATACTCAATCCAACACGGTGCTGTATAACTAGCTGTTACAGTCCCGGTACGCGAAGGTTCGCGGACCGTCCCTCTCCCTACCTCGGGGCTGATTCGGACGGCCGCGGCATCTCAGGCCTCTGGGCCTTGCTAGGCCTTGCTGTGACGCTCCCTCCTTGAGGGAGAAACTGCTGACACTCTCCGGCTGGTCCCGCCCCCTAGGCATGTGCGCACATGCAGGGGCCTAGAATTTTAAGGGACCAGCGCGGGAAAGATGGCTCCACCCTGAGGATGTTGTAGGATGCTTTCAGGGATTTAAACACTGCAGCCAGCCCTACTCTTTGCCTTGCAACAGGTTGTCTCGCTTAGAGTGATAGTTGCTTGGTCCTGACTTCGGATTGTTCCTGACTTTGGCTTGTTCTTGATTTCGGCTTGCTCCAGATTGGCTCTGTCTCCAGGTCCATAGCCTCCTGCTCCTGCTTCCCCCTGGTTCATCTCCCTGGCTCACCTTGATCCCTGGCTTGTCTTCGGTTTCTGTTGTCTGCCGCCTGCCCTGACTGCTGGTTTGTCTCCACGATTTGCTCCACTGCTGCTTGCCTCGACTCGGACTTCTCTTGAACTCTCTCTCCAGGAGACCCCACCTGGTAGGAGCACTGGATGGCCGGCGCCATCTTTAAAGATGGCGCCGGCCATCTTTAAATACAGCAGCGGCCATCTTTAAAGATGGCGCCGGCCAGCCAGTGCTCCTACCATGTGACAGGGGCCGACCAATGGCACGGATACCCTGTCATATGGTAAGGGCAAAGGGCCATCGGCGCCATCTTTATGAGTGGCAGCCGACGGCCTGAGAATGGGAGATCGCTCCCAGGACCACCACTAGACCACCAGGTAATTTTAAAATGTTTTGGGGGGATAGGGAGGGTGGGGGAAGCTAAGGGGTCATTTTTAAAGGGTCGGGTGAGTTTTTTTTTTATCGGGCCATCGGTGCCATTTTTGAGTGGCAGCCAAAATGGCGCCGATGGACCGAGAGCGGGAGATCGGTCCCCGCGCCCCCACTGGACCACAAGGGTACTCGTAAAAAGCTTTGGGGGGGGTTCGGGAGGGTGGGGGAAGGTAAGGGATTCGTTTTATAGGGTTGGGGTGGGTTTAGGGGCTTTTTTGGTGTGCCGGTTTTCCCCGCCCTCCCCCTCCCCCAATTTACGATTTTTCACGATAAATTGGGGGAATTTCTATTGTATCGCGACTCTTACCGATTTTTGACGATTTAAAATATATCTGACGATTGTTTTAAATTGTCAAAAAACGATTCACATCCCTAGTCGCCGCATCTCAAAAAAGATATAATTGCGATGGAGAAGGTACAGAGAAGGGCTACCAAAATGATAGGGGAATGGAACAACTCCCCTATGAGGAAAGACTAAAGAGGTTAGGACTTTTCAGCTTGGAAAAGAGATGGCTGAGGGGGGATATGATAGAGGTGTTTAAAATCATGAGAGGTCTAGAACGGGTAGATGTGAATCGGTTATTTACTCTTTCGGATAGTAGAAAGACTAGGGGGCACTCCATGAAGTTAGCATGGGGCACATTTAAAACTAATCGGAGAAAGTTCTTTTTTACTCAACGTACAATTAAACTCTGGAATTTGTTGCCAGAGGATATGGTTAGTGCAGTTAGTATAGCTGTGTTTAAAAAAGGATTGGATAAGTTCTTGGAGGAGAAGTCCATTACCTGCTATTAAGTTCACTTAGAGAATAGCCACTGCCATTAGCAATGGTTACATGGAATAGACTTAGTTTTTGGGTACTTGCCAGGTTCTTATGGCCTGGATTGGCCACTGTTGGAAACAGGATGCTGGGCTTGATGGACCCTTGGTCTGACCCAGTAAGGCATTTTCTTATGTTCTTATGTTCTAATGTCAGAGACAGATGTTGAAAATGAAGTGAAGAAGCCAGGAGGAGAGAAAAGAAATGGACAGTAGAAAGGAGACTCTGGAAAGAGAGTTAAAAGAAGATAGAGGGAAGTGGGAGAGAAATTGGGACCAATGCAATAAGAAAACTAAGATGCTCAGACAATAAAGGTACAAAAAAAAGCATTTGATTTTCAATTTAATGTTTGAGATATGTTCATTTTGGGAATGTGCATCTTTGATATCTTTATATTTTGTTTAGTACAGGAGAAAATATATTTCTGTTTCTATTTTTCCAATGTACCTCATGCAAAGATGGCTTTTTGGGTTATCATGTTTAATTTTTGTCTACATATTTCTGTTTCTAGTTTAGGGTCCCTTACTCTGTATTAGGTAAAGGTCAGTTAGTTCTGTGTAGGGATTTGTAGCAGTTTAGCTTGTTCTGTTGCAAGTGTATTAGTGTTCTAGGGCCTGGTGTAATATATTTGCAGTGCTGTCTTTTCCTTGCTGTGTGCATTCTGGGATTTAGTGCTGATACAGGTTTGCTCTGTAGATCCTGTGTGTCTTTTGTAGGGCAGCAGATTTAAAACAAATTGGAGAAATTCTTTTTTCACTTAAGTGTACAATTAAGCTGTGGAATTTGTTGCTGGAGGATATGGTCAAGGCATCTAGTATATAGAAGGGGTTTAAAAGAAGTCTGACAATTGTTCCATAAACAATCATTAGCCAGGTAGACGTAGAAAAGCCAACACTTATCCTTGGGAGTGAGCAACACAGAACTGGAGCTACTCTTTGGGATTTGCTGAATACTTCCTAATGACCTAGATTAGGAGACAGGACGCTGGGCTCAATGCACCTTTGTTCTAACCCAGGATGGCACATCTTATTTTCTTATGTTTTGTATTACTTCAATGTGCCTGGCAGCGGAGAAAGTTTGTGTTCTGATTACTAAAGTGACACCAGAATTTGAGTATTAATTTAAAGTTTACAATATAAAAGTATGATATTCAATTATGCATTTTGACAGGATTGTTCTTAAGGGTGGGGGAATGGAAATCATGATTGGTTCTGTTACCAACATTTTGGTGGGGACTCTATAGGTACAAACTCTGAGTTTATGTAGCTAGCATTGATTCTGGGAGGACTTGGTGGCATGTTCAAGAGAGATGCGGGGATACTCTGCTGGGGACAGGGGAGGTGCTCTGGACTTGAGAGAAAGAGACTACTGGGGATTAGGGGGGTGGAGGCAGACTTGATAGAGAGACTCATCCTGTTACCCATCCTGTCCCCAGCAGTCTTGTGCACTCTCAATGCACCTCCTCCATCAGTCTGTCCCTCTCGCATCATGGGAAGCGCGATCATTGAGAGCGGGAGAGAGAGACTGAATGACTGCTTGGGGGTATATGGGGGGATTGGTTTGTGGATAAATGTATAACTAGCATGGTCACATTTGTATGCCTAGTACTCACCCAAGTTAACCTCAGGCCCTGCCAAAATATGAATTCTGGCTACACCACTGGTTGCTCTCTGAACCCTCAGGGTGGTAAAGACCAAGCCTGTAAGCAAATCTTCCGGCAAAACTTCCAAGAGTAATGGATTTCTTTTTGAGAAGTTGAGGACCTCGCTCCTCGCACCAGGCCTGGAAAATCTCCAACTCTAAAAGAAGCCCGAAAGATAAAACACTTTGTGGCCTGGAGCAAAGTGGCAATCACTGCAGAAGAAGACCACACTTCAGCAACTGAACTCTCAAGGGCCAAACTATGAAACAAAAGCGACCCAGAACTTGGATTAGCACGGGTCCCTGAAGCAATTGACAGGCTTAGAGAACTGCCCATTAGCAGCCTCTGCAGAACAGCAAACACGGCCTCCAGAGCCAATCTGGAGCACCCAGCTTCAGTCTGGCTAGCAATCTTGAGATAGAGGATGCCTATCTATGTTCCATGGCAATACCTGAACAAAAGCACCATAATTTTGTATTTTCAGACTGCTAACGGAAGAATCATGGTACTTTTGCGAAATTGGACAATTGCAACGTGTTAACAGGAGTTAAAAGGCTTCTGTGCTGCTGCCTATATGATTGATGTAGACCACTGTCTACACATTGTCTGACAATACCGTGCCCAAAAGAGCTTCCAGCCACTCAGAGCAGACCAAAATGCCAGATGGACTGCACAAGCCTCCAACTCCTGACAGTGAGTCCTATAACTCAGTTTGCATCAGATATGAGAACCAAGCAGCTCAATGCCTCCAGGGAAATCTCTCCCTGAGATAATCCGCTTGTAGTCACCAGTTCAACTGGACTCTCATCCTCAGGGGCAAGAGAAGCCACACTACACACTCCTGCGACTGCGGATGCCACCGGGAAAGCAACGTGCGATGAAGAGGATGCAAGTGCGCCTACTCACAGAGGACAAAATGGCAACCGTTGACCCCAGCAACTGAACAATTAAATTCTGACTGCAACTCTCCAGCAGAATTAGTCTGCCCAGTGCCAAGCTGACTGCACACCGAAATACTCGTGTCTGCGATGACTGTAAATTATCTAGATATGTGCGTCCTTTGTGTAAAGGCACCAATACTACCACCATGACTTTGTAGAAAGTTCATGCGCGCAATCACCAGGTCGAGGGATAATGTCTGAAAATGATAATGACATCCCAGACTGGCAAAGTTCAGGAAATGCTGATGTTCCTGGCAAATGAGTAGTTATGCCTCCATCAGAAACGCAGATGTAAGGAAATCCTCTAACGCAGGCTTTTGGGGTTTTTTTTTCATAAGGAGTCAAACCCTAAATTTTCTTAAGAACAATAGAAGAAGGGGAATAGTGGCCCGCAAAAAAAAAAAAAATGGTTTTCTTCTAAATGGTCTGGGAACAACAGCCTGGATAGGGTAATCTCTATCACCATTCTATTCAGTAGAGACTTGCACAGAGAGAGCACAGAAGCATCTAGAGGAATTCCAGAGCATAGTCACCCCTTATGCCTAGGATCTAGCGGTCCATGTAGTCTGGACCCACCTCTAAGTCAGTAGGTGAGTCTTTGGACCTTCATTGTGAAGAAGGAGGAGCTCTGGTACTGGAGCGTGTGTCTTAGATGAATACCCTAAAAGGGTAACCTTGTGAGATTGTGTTACGCTTGGCAGTTTGCGGGCTATTCTCACAGACCACCACTCTCACCTGCTAGCCGGCTGTATGAATGCACCGCATCCCGGTGCGAAGTTGCAGCTCCCTGCACGCTGTACTGCCACCTACAGCAGAGGCGCTGCCAGTGCCGGGCCCTGATGTTTCCCGATGTCGGGGGAGGATCTCCTCCAGGATACTCCACTCTGCTGGGCACTGCTGGCTTCACAGCTGTCCCTTCCGATGCTGACAGCCTTCCTCCAGCGCTACTCCCCAGGCCTCCCATTGGCGCATCCCCGTACACCCAATTGAGCTCTCTTAAAGGGCCAGTGGCGGGGAATCTTGCAGAGATGTCGCCTGATGACATCACAACTCCTTTTGGATGCCCTTTCAATGCTTCGGCAATAGGTAGCCTCTTTGGAGTCGTGCTTTGCCTTAGCGTTCTTCACTCCTAATATCTGTTCCTGGTTCCTGCTGTGTTCCTGATCATCTGTCTCTTCATCCCGAGTTCTTGTCTTCCTGGTCAGTCCTCCTCATCATTACCTAGTTTTCTTCCTTGTTCCCGTGGCTTCTCATCCTCCATTGTCCCTTATCTCTTTGGTTTGGACTTCTGGCATTGACCCCAGCTTGGACAAAGCTGTTTGACCTCCACCTGCCTCTGACCTCCACCTGATTATTGTTGTTGATTGACTTCCACTTGGCCTAACCCTCTGCCTGACCTTGACCCTGAGTGTACTCACCCACCTCTGACCACAGCCTGACTCTGATTGCCTGCCGCTTGCCCTGAACGCTGCTTGACCTAACTTCGCTTTCCCTTACTGTGCTCATCCGCAACATCTTCTACGCAAGGGATCTTCAACTCCACAGATACCCATGCCTAAGTCCAGCCGGCCCTGGCACCCGAGGGCTCAACCTAAGGGGAACGAGGGATGGTATTGTTGAAGCTCCAGTTGGGCCTCTGCTTCAACCAGCTCCACCTGCTGACGGTGGGGACCTGCAGGGCTCCTCCTTGCAGGTTGCGCCAACTCCCCCTCAGCCCAAGGGTCTACTTTCGCAAAAAGACTGGACCTTAAAATTGTAGCCACAACTGGCATGAGGTCGCAATTATGAAAGCTCCCTGTCTAGTGGCTGTCCACATTAAGTCGCAGCTCACATTGGCTAGGAATATGGACTCTCTCAGGTTCCATACCGACTACCAGGGAGTAACAAGATGTGATCTGTAAATGCATTGCCATGGCTGCAAGATCTGCCTAAGGACAGTCTCAAACCTTTCCTGAGCACCATGTAAAGCTGTACCTATATATACCAGGATGGTGGATCACTTGGTATCCACCTTCGGGAATCACAACTGCACCCTCACTGTTTACCAAGGGTCACAATCCCGCTAAAGCGCACCCTCCAATAAATTTAGATTCAGAGGCACTCCATTTAAGGACAATGAGCCCTTAAACCACACCCAGGAAGACAAAGAAAACATGACACCTTGAGTAGGGTGACCAGTAAGGAGTCCTTCTGCACACCAGCAGAGTCACCTCCAGCCACTTCGAATGTCTTTGGAGTCTGAAACAACAGACCTGGCAACTCATCTTTCTGAAAAATGTAATGAGGCTCCAAATTTGGAGGAATCTCCCCTTTGTCCAGAAGGAGAAACCCAAATCCCCAGCAGAGCTCTCCAATGTATTGTCAAGCATATCCTCCTGAACATACCCAGGAACCATCTCACCATGGCGCTTGCACACAGTGGCAGAAAAGTGGGAGCCTGGAGTGTCCACTGGGCAGCCCTGCAGAAAAAACCTGAAGACCCTGGGATTCCAGCCAGAAAAAGGAGGATGGGTCCATTTCGGAGCCCATAGGCCCAAGACTAATGCTGTTGGACTGACCCACATCTCTTGTAGATGTCTAGGACATGAAAAAATCAAGAGGGAGGGGATACATTGTATCTCCTTTCGCCCCACTCCCCTCAGTCTGAGGGAATGGTCCAACATCAACGAAACCATAGTAGGCAAAGCATCTTGTCCAACCAGCACTGACACAGACACAGAGAAGGCGATGGTTCTATTGCCTTTATGTGACAAACCGCATAAATTTAATTACACCATACACCCAGTGCCAGCTGTCTTTATATGACTTCATTAAAACAGCTACACTTGCATACTCCTGCAAACAAGCTTGTCCAGAAGGGACCCCCAAAGGGGCCTGAACTGGTCTCAGCTGCAAGGCTGAGGCTTGAGTCTTAACCTCTAGGCCAGCCGAGTTAGACGCTGAAACCTGTCCCCTACACCATAAATGTTCTGGGAGAACAAACAGTATGCGCTCAGACAGGATGCACTCAAACATTAAATGCCCAAACAGTATGCATTCAGCTAGTAAATGCTCAGCTAGCATGTGCCCAAATATTATGCGTCCAGATGTAGGTGCTCAGATAGGAGGAGCCAGACAGAGTGCATTCAATGTGTGCTCAGTATGCGCTCCAATAACGTGTGCTCAATACGCGCTCCAATAATTTGCGCTCAGTATGCGCTCTGATAGTGTGCACTCGGTACGCGTTCCTATAATGTGCGCCCAGTATACGCTCCGATAGCGTGTGCTCAGTAAACGCTCAGATAGTATGCGCTCACATGGTGGGCACTCAGATAGTGGGCAATTTAAAAAGTGGGTACTCAAATAGTGGGCGCTTAGTATGCGCTCAAACCACAACCCCCCTGCGCTCTTTATAGGCCGCAGTCCTACACACACAATCACAAGAGCACCTGTGCATTCCCTTCAGTGCACTGCCACGGGGTGTGCGCACACGCCATTGCGCGTGAAAACATGCCGCGGTGGCCCCTCCATGCGGCTGAAGAAAAACGAGCCTTACAAGCGGGGCCCAGCCAAGGGCTGCTCAACCCACCAAGTCCGCACCGCCTGCTCTACACTAAACTCCAAGGAATGTGTGAGAGAAAAAGGGGGGAAGGAATGCTGAACACCCAGCGTCGAGGGAAGGAAAGGGAAAAAATCTCCCTAAACTTTCTCCTCATTCCCTTATATTTATTTATTTATTTTTTTGGCATATCTGAACTCAGCCCTCATGACTGAGAACGTGAATGGGTTTCCGGCTATTGGGGGGGGGGGGGGGTGAGAGAGAAGGTACAAGCCGTCACTGCCGAGCCTCCGTCTGGCTCCAACTGCTTATCTTTTTAATCCATGCCTGGGGCAGGCTGCGGTACTGAAAATGCTCAACTGAGGAAGGGACCCACTAGTATCATCTCAGGTCAAGCAGTGTTCAAAATTTCTTCTGTCTTCTCCTTTCCTTTCATTAATATTTACCACAAGCAAGTCCCAGAAGGGAAATGCATGTCCACCATCTGCTGAAGACAGAGAATACTGGCGGGCTGATGTCAGGGCGGGACTATATGTCCATTACGTCAGCTTTTGCTCCATCTCTATTTGCTGGTAGAGGTGCATAACCCACTAGTGTGGATTAGCCTGCCTGAGTGTAGAGGAATTTATCATTGATTAGTACTTCCAATCAATCATATGGCACTTGCTTTCCTCCCCTGCTTATAGGGAAACCCTTGTATTGCCACTACAGTACAGAAAAGAGATGTTCTCTTTTTGTGACTTCCTTTGGAGGAAAAATGAGGGAGAGATGCCATCCAATCTGTCCCATGGACTATACTAAATTCTCCCTCCCCTGCTCAGCCCATGGGGTTTTACACTTAGGATATCCTTGATGCAATGCAAAATCTCAGTTACGCTTTGCAGAGGATTCTGGGAGTTTCAGGAGGGCTCCAGCCTTCAGTTATGCAACATTTAATTTTGTTTTGCCTTTTTTCTAGTAAGATGATACTTACGTTCATATATATTGTTGCTGAATTTAATTTTCATGATACAAGCTGTAACTTCTTGTTATGCTACAGAATAAGTAAGCACATGTTTCAGGGATGAAGAAAAAGCAAGACACCCAATTTCTTAGAATGAATTTCTTCTTTGGTACTGTGAGGTAGTTCTGGATCCAGTGCTATTAATATATCATTGAATTATATGTGTGATGATGGAGAAAGAAGAAGAGTAAAAGGACAAAGAAAGGAAAAAATAGAAGAAAAATGTAAGGAAGGGGAAAAGTGAAAAGAATAATGCCAGTTTATGACCAGAGAGAGACTGAGGAGACGGCCTTCATTTAACTCAGCAGTGAGCATTTTTTTCTTTTCTTTTTCTACTATGTTAAAAACCTCTGGACATGAACTTTCAGACCGTATGAGTCTATGGGAACTTTTCCATAATGCTGCTTCAAGAATATTCATGGCAGTGAAGACGCTGGGAGCTGGGCTGGTGGAATTCCAATGCTTCTGTTTCAATGTATGTTTATGACTTTTATTATACTGTTGCATGGTTATTGGAAAATGATATGTTAACTGACAGGGCCAGTGTGTGTGTGTGTGTGATATTTTTGCCCTCTAAGAACATAAGAACATCCCATACTGGGTCAGACCAAGGGTCCATCAAGCCCAGCATCCTGTTTCCAACAGAGGCTAATCCAGGCCATAAGAACCTGGCAAGTACCCAAAAACTAAGTAGATCCCATGCTACTGTTGCCAGTAATAGCAGTGGCTATTCTCTAAGGGCCAGATTTTCAAAGGGTTACATGCGTAAATCCTCCTGCGCACGCCACGCCTATTTTGCATAGGTCCGGCGACGCGCACAAGCCCTGGGACACGCGTATGTCCCGGGGCTTTGTGAAAGGGGCGGGGCAGGGGCGGGACCGAGGCCTCCGGCACAGCAGCTGTGCCAGGGGATCATGCGCCGGCACTTGGCTGGTGCGCGCAACCTACGCCTGCCCAGAGGCAGGAGCAACTTATTAAACAAAGGTGAGGGGGTGGAGTTAGGTAGGGCTGGGGGGTGGGTTAGGTAGGGGAAGGAAGGGGAAGGTGGGGGGGAGGAGTGGAAGGAAAGTTCCCTCCGAGGTCGCTCCAATTTCGGAGCAACATCTGAGGGAACGGGGAAAGCCATCGGGGCTCCCCTAGGGCTCGGCGCGCGCAAGGTGCACAAATGTGCACCTTGCGCGCGCCAACCCCGGATTTTATTACATGCGCATAGCTGCGCGCGCATGTTATAAAATTGGGTAGAGATGTGTGTGCTCCGCATTGCGCGCACAAATGTACGCCCGCGTGTACCTCTTAAAATCCGGCCCTAAGTCAACTTGATTAATAGCAGTTAATGGACTTCTCCTCCATGAACTTATCCAAACCTTTTTTAAATCCAGCTATACTAACTGCACTAACCACATCCTCTGGCAACAAATTCCAGAGCTTAATTGTGCGTTGAGTGAAAAAGAACTTTCTCCGATTAGTTTTAAATGTGCTACTTGCTAACTTCATGGAGTGCCCCCTAGTCCTTCTATTATCTGAAAGATTAAATAACTGATTCACATTTATCTGTTCAAGACCTCTCATGATCTTAAAGACCTCTATCATATCCCCCCTCAGCCGTCTCTTGTCCAAGCTGAACAGCCCTAACCTCTTCAGCCTTTCCTCATAGGGGAGCTGTTCCATCCCCTTTATCATTTAGGTTGCCCTTCTCTTACCTTCTCCATCGCAACTATATCTGTTTGGAGATGCAGTGACCAGAATTCTCCACAGTATTCAAGCTGCGGTCTCACCATGGAGCTATACAGAGGCTTTATGACATCCACCATTTTATTCACCATTCCCTTCCTAATAATTCCTAACATTCTGTTTGCTTTTTTGACTGCTGCAGCACACTGAACCGACGATTTTAAAGTATTATCCATTATGATGCCTAGATCTTTTTCCTGGGTGGTAGCTCCTAATATGGAACCCAACATTGTGTAACTATAGCATGGGTTATTTTTCCCTTCATGCATCACCTTGCCCTTGTCCACATTAAATTTCATCTGCCATTTGGATGCCCAATCTTCCAGTCTTGCAAGGTCCTCCTGCAATTTACCACAATCCGCTGACAGTGGTAGATATATAGAGTTATGGTCCCCCTTTTACAGTATGCTCTCTCTCTCTCTCTCAGCTCCATTCAGGACTGGTCCTAGCGTTACACCTGACTGATAAAGAGTTCAGAAAGGAGCTGTCTGTATTGGTGATTGAGAAGAGAGGGAATAGAGAAAGAGAAGATAGCCTGTTCTACCAACAAGGTACTGAGAAGCCCAGGGAGGAAAGGCACCTTTTCCAAAAAGCTCACTGTTTATGGAAATTCTGTGGAGTGTTATGGAAAGAGACCAAATCTATTTTTTTTGTATTGGTTTCAGCTGGTGTATTGTTCCTGCTCATTAATTGCCAGTAAAGACTTATTTTTGAGCAACAGAACTTGAGTCAGTGTGGTGATTTTGGGGTAACTCAATTGGTGCATAGAAGAGCCCCAAGGGCCTTGAAAGATTGCCTCTTCCCAAACCTCGGGAGGTCAGGAGCTCGTGCCTTGTCAGTGACCCTCCCTGTGTGTCCCCCTGCCAAAGAGCTAACCGCGACAGGGGCTTCATAGGCAACATAGGCACGGGCCTAGGGTGCCACATTTTGAAGGTTTCAAAAAACTAGGATTCTTCCATGCTCTCCAGTCTCTGAGGGATTACTCCCATTCTTCAATCTCTAAGGGGGAAACGCGGATGCGTCCCCCTCCCAGTCTTGTGTATGGGTATTGTAATCACAAATGTGGCCCTGCACAGAAGGATGGACACGACCTGCCCATAAGATGTCCCTTTATTAAAGAACGCCTAGAGTGAAACCTGGCTCCCTTGAACTATATAGAGCCTTACCAATTGCTTAGTGTGCTTAGGACTAGTTCTGCCCAGAGCACCCAACTAATTCAAGCCATGGGTGACACAACCTGCTTTTTAACATAGTAAATGAGTATCGGATAAAGACCAATGTCCATACCCAGTCTGCCCAGTTGAGATTCTTTCTTTAAGCTTTCATCTTTTAGCATTCTGGGATTTGCCAGCCTCCTTTAATTGTCACTACAAATCGCATGGCTTAAAAGGGGAAATGCCATCAAAGTATAAATTTCATCATGCTTAGGCCTGAGTAAAATCAAGACTGGAGTTGGTGAAGGAGAAAAGCTAGTTGAAAAGTACGATCACGGGCGGATTTCTGAATAGAACGTTCTAGTGACTCGGGACTTCGTGAGACCTTGCTAACCACCTTTGCTTCTCCGAGGAGCCTGTGCTCTCCAGCGATCAGTCCCAGACCCAAACCCAAACCCAATGCGCTCCGCTGCCTCCCGCCATTCATTAAACGGCAGGAGGCGCGCAGTCCGCATTCCGGCAGCGCCTCCCGAACTTGCCCTCCACATAAGGAAAGCAAATCCCCCTTCCGGCGGAATGTTCGAACCGGCCAATCAGAACGCAAAGAGCCGAGCCGATCGGCACAACCTGAAATGACAGAGGTTAATTCAGGTGGGTGGAGCCAATAGCCTCACGTGTATTGCTTAGTGACGTTGCCGAGGTAAAGTGATATAAATAGCATCTCCCGCCAGCCACTTTCTCAACCATCTCACTGGGACTCATAATGAACGCAGGGTGAGAGGCTCCCTCTAAGCCATCTGAGCATCGGCAGCTGCAGCATCATGGTGAATATGGGGGGTGGGATGGACATTGGGCGTGGAAGGAGTTGTGTTGAGGAAATCCCGGCCCGGAGCCTCCTTCCCAGGGATCCTTGGAGCTTCCTCTAGGGGAGTTCATTGTTAAAGGGAACTGTCACGTGATTAGAGCACGTGGGGGCTGGACTAGGGAAGAACAACTGCACTTTTGTGTGCCGTTTTCTACGTGTCCCTCTTTTGTTGCTCATAGTCGCTTTATTATCAGCCTTACTTATGCTATCCAGATATTGCTGAAATAAACCTGCCATTTTGTATAGTGACATATCTGGTAGATTTGGTGGGCTCTGCCCAAAAGCGTGAAATGTAAGACTAGCGCTATTAAGTGACCTGAGCAAGTGGGCGTTCTGGCAAGGCATAGGACAGATCAGAAGCATACTTGTGAGAGCTTGAGGCAGATCGGAATTGTGAGACTCTCCCTACTATAAAACGAAAATCAGTATTTTTGTCAAAGTCATGTATTATATAGCTAAAATCTTAGAAAAAGAACTTTCAAGTCCTACTCCTCCTGAAAATGAAATATATTTGAATGAATATAAAAAGTAAATGTTAGATATTTCACTAGATACAAGTGCCTTATTTGTTATCAATTTTCGTAGCTCAGTCCCCTGGTGTGGGTACTGATCACCCTGTCTTAAGATCACCCATGAGTCCCATGGACGTGTATCTAGAAGTAGTGCCAAAATCAAGATGAAGGCATTGAAAGAAAGGAGAGGCAACTCATGAGAGAACATGTGATATTAGCAGCTTCAGACCTCTTTTCCTTCCTTGCCTATTTGTGTTTTATTAGCTGCTAATTCATTATAAGGACAAAATTAGAACAGGCCCTTGACTATACCCATGCCCACCTTTATTATGGGGGGGTGTGGCAACTACCTAGTTATGTGAAAATGCACTCCAGTCTAGATGCAGGCAGAGTAGGTTTCAGCAATTAATTTCTTACATGGCAGAGAATAGATACATCATTTTTGTAGAGATAACATAGACATCTTCTGCTACCCCTCCGTGATCTTGCCAGTAGAATTGTTTTGGAAAGTTTCTCAGCTAACAAGCCTATACAGTAAATACGATGTAAAAGTAGAGCACCTGAGCTCATGCTGTCACAGAATTTTCTGCTGTGAAAGAATAGCCCCAAGAAAATTAGGGATGCTTGACATTGCAATTCTTAGAAGTGAATCCTAGGCACAATCAGATATCACAAGCTTAAAATATTTGGTAAACTCTGTTCTCCATTGAATATGGCATATAGGAGTTTAGCTGCTTCCCTCTCTGTATTTTCTTTTGTCGTTTAAAATAAATCCCGAGATATCATGTAGAGCCATACATTTCAGAAAGACAAACAATCTTGGCTGTTGACAGAAGCAGTTCAATGTGTTTTGCTTGCTGAATTTGTCCAGTAACCTTGTAGTTTGGTTAATTTTCATTTAAATGGGAATTTGGGTACCCCTGATCTGTTGGCTTTATATAGATTATTTTGCCACAAAGCTGTAGAAATTTCCACTTTACTCTTCTAGGACCTTGCTTCTATTGTAACACTTGTTTTCTACAAGATCTAAATTCCATGTCATTGTGAAATTCCATTAGATCTAGCAAGACCAATTATTTTTCCCTGCCTCTTATCTAACATTTTTTTGTCAGCTATGTCAGATAACTAACTGGCATTTACTGGGTTAATCAAGGTTTGAACTGGAAATGAATTTTCTGTTTTAAGGATGAAGTTAGCATGGGGCACATTTAAAACTAATCGGAGAAAGTTCTTTTTCACTCAACGCACAATTAAACTCTTTAATTTGTTGCCAGAAGATGTGGTTAGTGCAGTTAGTATAGCTGTGTTTAAAAAAGGATTGGATAAGTTCTTGGAGGAGAAGTCCATTACCTGCTATTAATTAAGTTGACTTAGATAATAACTATTACTAGCAACTGTAACATGGAATAGACTTAGTTATTGGGTACTTGCCAGGTTCTTATGGCCTGGATTGGCCACTGTTGGAAACAGGATGCTGGGCTTGATGGACCCTTGGTCTGACCCAGTATGGCATGTTCTTATGATAGGCCAAAATGGCAGCCATCATGAAGAGAGGAGGCGCCGTCAGTTATTTAATCCTATAGCATACATCCCAGCTAGGGACTAAATGGAGAATTGTACATAGCCCCAAGCATTGACTGAAATGGCAGAACGCTGTTAACTGGAGTAGTTTGAATAGACTTAACCTGTGTGATTATTACCAGGATGTAGACTAAAAGCTCTTAATATTTCACATCAAAGAGCAACACCTCCCAAATTTTAAACACAATATCGAAATAAAGAGGTGCAGGGACACCAAAGTCTCTCTCCGGCCATGACACCAAAGTCCCTACCCCTCTTTATTTGTGATTAAAAGCTTTTACTGTGCCATGTTTCTACCGCTAGGATTTTGTCATGAGCATTTTTATTATGTTCATAGCCAGTCTGGACTGACAGGGATATTCTTTCAGCTAGCAGGCCAAGACCATCAAGGATATTGTTCACCTCTTCAAGATCTCCTTTTAAAGCTCCATGTGTTTAAAATCATTTGAGGTCTAGAACGGGTAGATGTGAATCGGTTATTTACTCTTTCGGATAATAAAAAGACTAGGGGGCACTCCATGAAGTTAGCTTGTGGCACATGCCCCTTGATCTAAGACTTCAGAAAAATCATAAACTGTTCAAAACACACCTTAAAACCTAGCTCTTCAAACAAGCCTTCAATAAAGAGAACGACGCAAGCAAATAAATAAGGATAAGTGGACATAGAGCACCCAGCTCACAATCTCCAGATTCTACCTGGAAATTATTTTATCCCTCTGATAATTGTAGTCAAACCGACAGGTTGAATAGCAATAAAACATATAAATCTCCCATGAGAATTTCATTAATGTAAATTCCACGTCATAAACCATATTATACTTAAATGTGTTTTTGTTACCGAATAATAATGGCACCCTCTATGTAATGTATGATCTATATTTTCCTTGATATATGTACCCTATTGTAAACCGTTATGATGGTAAATAACTTAATGATGGTATATAAACACTTAATTAAAAAAAAATTAAAATTAAATGTGCTATTTCACTTCATCTTCCCATCAGCCTCATTGTCTTGCCAATTTTGGTTTGTTGTGCTCTGAAAAGTCAGGTGTGCTCTGTGGATGTGAAGCAAGCTGGATTGCAAATAAGACAGTCCTCCCGAGAGCATCAGGTGTAGAATTGTATTTCTTACCTGGGTGATAAGTTGGATCATTGGAACTCAAACCTGACAGGTGAACAGAGGAGTGAGGTGGCACCAAGACCCCAATCCCAGATGAATCGACTGCAAGCAGTAAGAGCCAGGTCTTACTGTTTGAGTGAGCAGGGACCAGTGGAGATTGGATGTGATGCTGATCAGCCCGGCATGGAGATAACCAAGAACCCCATTACCTCTGCACCAATAAAACCATAAGGGTTGAGCATGCAGTTATTGACTTGACTGAAACAGTGCCTTAAAGAGGAGGCTCCAAAGTCTGATAAAGTGGACCCGTGCACAGGCAGAACTAAAACCCACTCAGGCAAGAGGGCCGGGACAGTAGGCTTGTCCTCTGAGGGATCAATATTTCCCTCCTCCAAAGACAGTGTTCCAATTGAGAGCATGTGAGCTCTTAATCTGACACTAATAGGAAGAAGATACAGAGGCACTTTGGGATGGGTTCCCTAATTAAGCAGATGACTATGGTGCTCAATCTGGAAGCTACAGAAAGAAAAAAGAGATGGATTTCCCTTTCAGTTCCTTAAACAAATGTAACCAGCTCTGCAAGAAATGTTGAAAACAGATTGGGGGAAGCCTGGTAAGATGCTGGTGATTCCTCAGGCTAGTGAAAGCAAAAGTAAAGAGCTGGTATGCTCATAATCTCAGAGGTTGGCTCTGCTGGGCTATAGTCAGTATTGAACCACAGGGTGGAGATTGTATTAAACAAAGTATTGAGACTTGCCTACATGATAAGCTGTCAGTATATGTTGCCAGGGTGATTTAAGGGTGGCTTGATAACCTTAGAAGAACAAAAATCTGCTTTCTGCCTGCTTGAAGCCCAAGTTTATAAGAGAAGCAACATTTGAATCCTTTTTTTGTATCAGAACTACAGGTTATGGTGTTGCCAAAGGTCATTTATGGCTAAAACAGTGGGCTATAGATTTTGCTTCAAAAGCCCATTTTATAAACTTGCCCTGTGATGGGATATTTCTGTTTGGTTCCAAATTGGATGGATTCATCAAAGGAATAAAAACCCTTTGTTCCTCCTGGACAAACCAAAGCCTAACAGCTTTGTCCTAGAGGTCCCTAGAGGGATTTTGGGAGGAAGATTTGTGTTTTCTTTCTGCAGTTTCTGGCTATCTAGACAAAACTTTAACCAAAGATTCAGACTAAATATACAAAGAACAGCACTAAAAGCCATACATGGCCTGTGGAGCACTGTGGGGAAGGCTCCTGTTGTTCAGAGATCATTTGGTCTAGCCTGCAACAGAAACTTGCTTACTGAAGGTTATGTTCCCTCGCTATCTCATAAGGCTGTTTGTAGTTCCAAGAAATATCTTCATATTAAGAGTTCCAGAAAACAAAAAGAAAAACAAAACAGAAAAGTGGCAGTATCTAGGCTCATTAGATTCAAGTGGGTTTCCTCAAAATTCTTTTTCATTCTAGAGAAGAAACAGGGTCTATCAAACCTCTTTCAATATCAAACCTCTGCTATGAAACTGCAAGGGGGTAGATTTGGAACAACATCGGGAAGTGTTTCTTCACAGAATGTTGGCCCTCCCGGAAGAAGTGGTGAAGACAAGAATGGTTGTGGAGTTCAAAAGGGTCTGGGATAAATAGTGGCTAGCGGATGGAAATGAAGAAACGGCGTAACCGGTGGTAACTTTAGCTGCACCATTCCTGCATAAGGGTAACCTGCACAGATCGGCTGCTGGGCAGACTGGATGGACCATTTGAATCTTTATTTGCCATCATTTATTATGCTACTATGCCACGTCTATAAAGATGAAACAAGCATTCCAGAATAGAGATTTTCAGGGCATTTGTTGGAAAGATTTCCTTTGCACTCTAGATTTGCAGGAGGCCTATGTGCAGGACCCTAGAACTACAAGCCTTCAAATGTTCCCTTGATTTGTAGTACAAAACTAACAACCAAAGCAGAGCACTTCTCTTTAGATTGGCATTGGCCCCAAAAGTATTTTCCAAAATTCTAATCACTCTGGTGGCAAACATATGAAAAGAGGGAATGTTTTTCATCTTTACTTAGATAACCTGATCAACCCAAGTGCCTCCTGTTTAGAGACAGAACAGTCCACTGACATAGTGATAGAGATGACTGGATGATGAACTTGGAGAAGAGTTAAATACCTTGGGTCAGTATAGATAGCATCTGGGAACCAGGTTCTGAACCAGAGAAGAAATTGTGTTGCAGTCCTGAAAAACTGGTATTTCTGATGCAAGAAGTGAAGAAACTGGTGGAAGCAGGTCAATGCCTACATCTTCTTGGGTTAATGGTGTCTGCATTGGACATAGTTCAACTGGTAACCATTGGTCCTAACTAATGGAAGGGGAGCTTTAAAAATGCTTGACATGATGGTATGCCCTGACCTCTCTGATATTTAACTGAGCTGAACTGTGTTGGTCTGTTATCCTATGAGAAATTAAAGACAAGTATTGCAAGGGTTGGAAATCATATGAAAAGTGTGAGCTGGGGATTACTGGATGTTCTGTTTTCTATGGCACAAATTTGAATGAAATTGGATGAGCAGTACAAAGCTTGTGGGTGGGGGGAGGAGGGGACAGACAGGCAAAACATCTAGAGAGGACAGACTGACACAATCTTATAAGGCCAGTTCCTCTACCTTCAGCATATTTTCTGAAAAGGTAGATATAGATTGACACAAATAAAATGTTAAAAAGTGAGCAGATACATAAAGTAAATGGAGAGGCAATTTCAATAGATACTATAGCAAATATGGGAGATTAAGTTGCATGTGTTTCCATTGTGAGATCTGATGCTCAAAGAGTTGGGAATCATCAGGAAACATGCAGGAGAATTCATTCTGGTAGCCCCAAACTGGCCATGAAGATCATGATTTGTTGTTGCTGGAGCCATTAACAGGACAACTAGTCAATGTTGTGTCTGCGGACCCTTGGGCTGGGGTGAGATTGGCTCTACCTGCAGGGTTGAACGTTTGGGTGCCAGGACCAGCAGGATTTAGGTGAAGGTCTCTGCTAATGACTAAGGATGTGGTCTAAGGGGAGGCTGTGGTCAGGGGCAGGAAGTATTCAGGCGAATTGAGAGTCCAGGCAAGGGTCAAGGCAGGAAGCGTTCAAGTGAGTCGAGAGTCCAGGCAAGGTTCAAGGCCAGGTATTCATCCAAGAGAGAGAAAAAGGGATGGATAGGGTGGAGACAGGCTGGTCAGACAAAGGCTGGAACAGGATGGGCAGGCAAAAGCTTGAAGCAACACATAAAACAATGTAGGTGGACCTGTTGCTGAGGCAGGGTGCATCAGTGGAGCTGCTCTTATATAGGGCATTGACAGTAATGTCATCAGTAGGGGGCCATGGGGAATTTCCTACCACCATCCTTTTAAATGACCCGACATTGGGCACATGCGTGCCTAAGGGAAGCAGTGGGGGCAGAAGCTGGCAGCTTTCTGCCTCATGACACCTATTGACCTCCTGCTGGTGGACATATCGGCAATGTCCTGCCGTGCCGAGGTGAGTGGCCAGCCTGGCTGTGAAGGTAAGAGTGGCACAGTACCCCACCTTCTTAAGCCCTCCATGTTGCAACCATGGATGGATGCACAAGAGCATGAGCCCCTGTGCCACAACACGAACTGCGCAACCCAGGGGTTAGCCATCATCCACACTGCTGGTGGGCGAATGCATCCAGGCATGGGCTGTCTGAGACAGGAATACTCTTGAAAGTCCAACATGTACCAGGACCTGAGACCCAGTAACACAATGCTGGTCTCTGGGGTAGCCCTCCGGCCACTTGAAGCCCTTTTGGACTGTTGTTTGGAAGTGGATCGTGCATGAGGACCGATGAAGATTCAGAACAGACAAATGCTCTGAAGACTTTGACAAGATGAAGGCTCTGAGGAGGTCCGGCACTGCTGCGCCCTACACAACCAGAGGGCTCTTTGCGGACCATGACATTAGCAGTGCAGGCATTGGACTCAGGAACAAGGCAGAAGCTGGAACAAGACTCCGAAGACTGGTGACTGGTGTTATGGTTTTGAGGTGTTTGAGTGGATTCTTGGGTACTGTGGAAATGACCACCCCCATGGGGAGGAGACCCGTGGGAAACCACAGTACTAGGCTAGACTCAGGACGCACAAACACAGAGATTCATCTTTTATTATACAGCTGATGTATACCACCAGAGGTGACAGTAGTGAGGTGATCCAGAGGTAGCAGTCACGGGACCCGTCTCACAGAGATAGTATAGGGATACCCGGATGCAGGTTCCCAGCGCAGCAGAGGTGTAGATGAGACAGATTGAGAAAGTTAGATTACTCACTAAGTTGGTAGCTGTATAGGTGGAGATCCCAGAGGGCAGAAGTAGTTGAACACAGGCACCGAGCCCGGGAGAGCAGGCCCTCGAGGAGCAAGTACCTGATCCCAGATAGGCACCTGAAAGAAAGTAAAGGGCCCCCGAAGAGCAGGTACCCAGGTTAGAGAAATACCCCGAAGGGCAGAGAGAGCTTCCAGCGGCAGCAAGGAAGCAGCAGAGTAGCTCAGACCGGAGGCTTTCCATCCATTCACGATCCTTGCTAACTCGATGAGCTAGCAAACAAGGGCAGGCTAAATACCCGGATGGCATGACATCACTCAAGGGGGACGCCCATGAGGTTCCCGCCATGACTTGGATAAAGATGTGGGTGGTGTGCATGCGCGCACCCTAGAAGGCCCTTAGGAGAAACATGGAGTGAGGCTTTGCCAATTGCTGTTCTGGGGACACCAGAGAGAGCGGCATGCAGACACGGTGGTAGCCATCTTTCCATGGCTAGCGGGGAGAGCAGAGAGAAAGGTGAGGCACAAAGGTCGAAGCCGTCTGAGACTGGACGCAACAACTGGACTCAGCAACTTGGAACTCAGACTTTAAAACCAAGGAAGGACTTCAGAAGACTTGAACCAGCAATGAAGACAAGGCGCAGACCAGGAACAGGACTCATGAGACTCAGGAACCAGGAACATGATGAAACCAGGAATGAAGATATGGAGTCCAGAACAAGGCAAAGTCTTGGATACTAGGAACAAGATGAAGATTTGGATTTAGGAACAAGATGACGAGACCAAGAACATGGAACAAGAAACATGGAAGACCTTGAAGGTGCTAGGAAATCATTGTGAAGGCAATGAAGAACTGACTGAAGAGCCCTTTTATAGGGCTGGCTGGAGAAGGCATCATTGGGAGGTTCCACAGTATTTCCCGCTGTGGGCCCTTTAAATCGGGGGCTAAGGCCCATGTGCATGCCTAAGGAGAAACTGGCATGCAGGAGCAGGGATGGATGTTGGCAGCCCATAGTCCGCAAAGATCACAGCAGCCTCGGTGGTGCTCATCCGCTGCTTAGATGGTAGAGGCAGCGTTGATTTGAAGCAGCACTCCAGCCGCGTCAACAGACAAAGCTGTGATAGTGACATTTCTGCTATGGAGAATGGCAGCACAAGGTCACACCAGGAGGTCAGTGACACTGGGCATGGGAGACGGAATCACAACACGCCACTCTTTCCCCCCCCCCCCCCCCCCCAAAGCTTTGGGTTTTATGGGGTATTGCTGATGGCATTCTTTTAGAAGACTGGGATCTAATATGTTGGACAGTGGTTCCCACAAATTTTCCTCTGGACTGTAGTTTTTCCAGAAAATCAGGTTTTCAATTTTCTTGCTTTTCCAGTGGGAGTCCAGGACTTCTTGGACTTCATATACCGTGTCTTCTGAAATAATCTCCTGGGGTTCAGGCAGTGCTCTGGAGGGCCAGAAAAGTACTAATGGCTTGAGTAGAGAAATATGAAACACGTGAATTTTTAAAGTAGGCAGTAGCTTCAACTGGTAAGTGACAGGGCATACTTGCTGTAGCACTGGAAGCGGTCCAGTGAAGAGCAGTGCCAAACGTAGTGAGAGAAGCCACAGGCGTAAAAGTCTAGTGTTTGCCAAACTTTCTCACTCATCTTGAATTGGGGGCTGACTTCCTTCAGGCATCGGCAGTTTTCTTGGCTTGTGTGGTGGTCTTTTCAATTAATTACATAGGTCATGTAATTCTTGGGCCAAAAGTTGAGCTGCAAGTGAAGAGACTGTCACGTGTAGTGGCTGATTTCCATAAAGATGCTGGAAAGGGGAAGAACCGGTAGCTATGTTAACATGATTGTTGTGGAAGAATCTGGCCCAGGGCAGGAGGGTGGATCAGTCATCCTGGCATTCATTGACATAGGAGCAAAGGAATGTTTTAAGAGTTCGGTTAGTACACTCCACTTGCCTGTTGTCCTGCAGGTGGTATGATGTCGTGTAGTTAAGTGTGATGCAAAATTTCTTGCAGAGAGAGTGCCAGTATCAGGCAGTGAATTGAACTCCTCTATCCAATAGGATGTACTTTGGTAAATTGTGTAGGTGGAAGATGCAGAGAGCCAAGAGATGTGCCAACTCTGCTACAGAAGGAAGGCCGGGCAATGGGATGAAGTGTGCCATCTTGGAGAAACGATCGATTTATCACCCAAATCACAGTGGCGCGGTTAGATTGATGGTGGTCCACGATAAGGTCCATGGATAAGTGGTTCCAGAGTTACCTGGTGGCTGGCAATGGCTGTAACAGCCCCTCGGATTGGCCATGCAAGCTTTTTGCTCTGTGCAGGTGGGACATGAGTTGACATAGGGCTTAACATCTTGCTTCACTTGGGACCATGGTAGCCAACTACTGGGAGGTTGACTGATGAATGGTCCTCCGACTGTTCCTGGCCCTTTCGGACCTGCCGCAGGGAACGGCAATGGGCAATGGGCAGCAGGCCGGACAGAGGCGAGGGCAGACAGAGTCCTTACAAAGAAGATGTCAGACGGGGGCTGAAGCAGACATCTAAGACAGGCTGAAGCAAGACGTTGAAGAGGAGGGCTGGAAGGAAACATGGCACTGTCCATCAGGGCGCCCTACTCAGCCCACCCACGGGACTGAGTCGCGGACCACCCTTTCCAGCATCTTTATGGAAATCAGCCACTACACGTGACAGTCTCTTCACTTGCAGCTCAACTTTTGGCCCAAGAATTACATGACCTATGTAATTAATTGAAAAGACCACCACACAAGCCAAGAAAACTGCCGATGCCTGAAGGAAGTCAGCCCCCAATTCAAGATGAGTGAGAGAGTTTGGCAAACACTAGACTTTTACGCCTGTGGCCATCTTTTGGAAGACTGCAGGGGTGTAGAAAAGCCCAAAGCATTACTAAATACTTGTAGTACCCCTCACGTGTGTTAAAGGTGGTCTTCCATTCATCCCAAGCCTTGAAGTGGGCAAGATTGTACGTGCCCCAGAGGTCCAGTTTTGTAAATGTCTTGGTGCCCTGTAGGCAAAGAGTTCATTTATTAACAGCAGGGAGTGTTGGAGTTTTTTGTTACTTTGGCTGAGGATGTGTGGAGGTTGGGACATGTGGATTCAGAGTTCTCACCCAAACACAGACTAGTTTGAAGGCCACAGGCCAACCTCTGAATGAACTCATATTTACTGTTTATTTTAGTTATTCCAGTAGGTCTATGATGAGAAAGCAAGCAATTAACTTTATAGTAAAGCCTGAGAGAGAGTGAAAGCCACACAGCTGCGCCTGAAATTGATAAGAACTCAGAGGGAAGGAATATTGCTGCTTTTCCCAAGCATTTAGTGTATAAGGAGAAATAACAGCTAGAGAGAGGGAGAGTGAGCTTCTGGACATGATAGCACAGGCTGATCCTTTGGAAACACGTAAGCTTAATATATATATAATCCCAGTAATTGTGTGTTTATATTGGGTAAGCCTCCGAGGTAGTCCTGTGTGCACACAGGCGATAAGCCCCTCAGGTAGCCCCCAGTGTAGACCTCAGTATGATTAGCCCCCCAGGTCAGAGCCTGTTGTATTTGTGCCTCTTCTCGCCCCTCGCTCCACCCTCTCTACCTTGGAAGCAACTCCCTTCGGCTCTGATGGACAGTTGCAGCCGCGGCTTCTCCCTGCTTCTTGGTCCAGGTGTCCCCAGGCTGGCTCGACGCTACAGATCCGCCATGTTCCTGATGAGGTAAGGGCGTGCGCCTGCTCCAGACTTGTACCAGCAAGGGCGCAAACCTCGGGGACGTCCCCCCGTAGTGACGTCATCCATTTTCACTTTAAAAGGTCTTTGTTTGCTAACCTCTAACGAGTTAGCAAGGAACTCCAACAGGACTTGCTTCAACAGTCCACGATACTTGCAACAACGATCCGAGTCATCGAGGGGAATCCTTCTCCACTGCTTGGCCTTTTCAAATTTACCAGGAGTACCCGCTCCACGGGGGCTCCGCTCTCTCTTCTTGATTTCAGATTGCCAGAACACTCAGAAGAATCCTTGTTTCCTGGAAGCGATCGCGGACGTGAGCACAGTGAGTTCTATTGTAATAGGAATCGGTACTCGCTCCACGAGGGCCTACATTCCTATAGCTCTGAAGACTTCCTTCCATCCTAGACGTTATCGCAGGTACAGAGATCATGAGTTATATTGGCAAGATTACAGAGAGGAACCGGTACTCGCTCCACGAGGGCCTATGTTCCTAGAATCCTTTACAGACTCTCTTCTACTCTAGAAGCCATTTCATATAAAGCTATTGTGAGTTCTTATTACGGACTGTTTATAGGAACCAGTGCTCGCCTACGTCTCCTGTTCCTGAATATACTGAAGACTCTCTGTGGCATAGAGACCATTGCAGACATCTACTATTGTGAGTGTACCATCTTGTATCCAGTATACCATGTCTACTCACTACTTCTAGTCTCTCTCTACAGCTCAGCTACCCAGAGATATATTCCAGTATTAGAAGGACTTCAGCCCTGCTGGACACATTGACTCACTACTGCCACCACTGGTGGTCCAGCTTCCAGTTAATAAAGAACTATTTGTGTTTATTTCATATTCCAGCCTAGCCAGTGGTTCCTCTCAGGATCTCCTCCTGGGCACGCTGTCATCTGCCATTTGCCCAGGGAATCACCATTTCCTCCAAGTGGTCATTTCTTACACAACTATCACTCTGTGGGAGCCAACAATTACAGACTACTAACACCGCTCATGGAAGTATTATATATATATATATAGCTAACTCCTCTTTCTATGGGACTTGCCAACAGCCTATATGTAACAGATTGCTACTCCTTAGCAGAGGCATAATAGATTGCTATCTCAGTAGCGAAGTACAATATACCTATTGTTAGCTCCTCTCCTCAGAAGAGTATCATTGAACAGATTGCCAACTCCTCTTCTCTGGGGAGTTGCTACCTCCTTTCCTTACAGGAGCATCTAACAGCAGTTCGCTAACAGAATACTAACTCCGCCCTCCTGACGGGGTACGCACTACAGATAGCTCACTCCTCCCTTCTGGAGGAGCAGATCATGACAGGCTACTAACTCCTCCTCCTTCAAGAGGAAAGCAGAACAGATTGCTAACTCCTCCCCTCTGGAGAAGGAGAGCGTAACAGATTGCTAACTTCCTAGCAAGAACCATAACAGAGCCCCTGGGCAAAATGCCAGTTTGCATGGTCTGAACCAGAACGGGGGTACCTGTCCTTTTTGGTAATAGCATTTAGACTGTGGTAATCTATACCCAATCTTGAGTTATCCATCTTTCATTGTGACAAAAAGGAAACCAGCTCCCACCAGCAAAGAGGACAGCCAGATAAATCCCCAGGCCAGGTTTTCTTGAATATAGGCTGACATGGCAAGTGTCTTGGGCAGAGATAGAGTGTAGACCTGGCCCCCTGGGGTCGTATCTCCGGGAATAAGCTCAATGCTACAGTCATAAGGGCAATGAGGCTGCAGCGTCTTGGCGCTCTTCTTAGAGAAGACCTCTTTATTCTTCCATATTGAGCTGGAAGTCCCAGAAATGCGGAAGCCACAGTCAACGAGCGAGATCATCCCAAGCAGGAGTCTGTACACCCACGCCTCTAGTGGGTGAGCTCCAACGTGGACCAATCAAAGTGAGGTTGATGTTGGAGCTTCGGCAGGCCTAATATAATGGGCTTAATGACTCTGGGAATTACATGAATGTGATTTTTCTCTGTGTGCAAGAGACCGGTGCATAATGTTAGTGGAATGGTGTTCTGGGTAACCTGTCCTGGGAGAAGATCCCCAAAGACCAAGCATATTATAAGCGGTGGAGACATTTAGATAATGGGTATTTAAGGCTGACAGACCAGGTCCTGTAGAATGAAGTTCCTCCCAGAGCCAGAGTCCACAAATGCTTGGGTGCAGAAACACATCAGGCCCAATTCCAGTGTAACCAGCAAGAGGAGTTGGGGAGCAGGGACAGTGAGACCTAGGATCATCTCCCCAAATGACCCTAGGTGTTTAAGTTTCTAACCTCTCAGGACAGTGAGCCATGAGATGGCCCAGAGCCACACAGTAGAGACTGAGGCTCTGTTGCCTGCGATGGAGCCTCTGTTCTGGGACTAGGCAACAGCAGCCCAATTGCATCGGTTCCTCTGGAGGAGGAAAGGCCAAGGATGTGCAGTAGCAGGCAAGAGTGGTTGTTGGAAGCAAGGTGCCAAGGTGACTCTTCTGTGTGCTAGACATGTCTCTCAGGCCTTTTCCTGCAAGTGTCATCTATCATGCCGTTTAGTGCAATGAGGGCCTCCAGCAAGGTAGGGCCTGGGCAGTGAGCTTATCCTTAATCTTCCCCAAGAGGCTTTTCAGGAAGATGGTGACCAGGCAGTTCTCCCGATAATTTAGTTTGGAAGCCAGGGTTCTGAACTCCGTGGCAAACTCTTCTAAGGTTCGGGAGCCCTGGTGAAGATGGAGTAGATCGAAGCCCATTGAGGCTGTTTGACCTGGTACTTCAAGATGGAGCAGAATTGTTCCATTGAGGTCAAGTAGGAGAGGGTCCCCTTATTCCCAGAGGGAGGAGGTCCAGGCCAGCACTGCTCCATCTAGCAGAGAGAGGATATAGGTTTTCTTGGCTTGGTCATTGGATAACAGAGGAGCCTGTAGATGCAATTGCAATTCTGTACTGGCTGAGAAATCCACAACACCGCTTGGGATCCCCTGCATACCGGGGTGGTGTGGGCAGCTGAGGAACAGGCTGACTGGGTGCTGGAGGAGGTGATGGCACTGGTATGATGGAGGTGGTGTGGCGGGTGAAGTCAGAGCGTCCAGTGGGTAGTGAGGTGATCCATAGCTGCAGCAAGGCGTTCCAAGACATCCTGTTGATCCTGCAGCCTGCAAGCTATACTTGGGATGGCTTGGGGTGAGGTAAAATCCACTGAGCCCATGGCCTCAGCCCTGCAGGTCCTCACTGCCAGCAGGCCGACCTAGGTGAAGTAGACCAGTCAGTAGCTTCACCTTTACCAACCCACATTCCCCTCAGGTTGAGCCTTTAAGTGCCGGGGCTGGCAGGACTTAGGTGAAGGTCTCTGCTGACGACTAAGGATGTAGTCCAAGAGCAAGCTGTGGTCAAGGGTAGGCAGCATTCAGGTGAGTCAAGGTTCCAAGCAAGGGTCGAGACAGGTCGAGAGCCCAAGCAAGATTCAAATCCAAGTATCCGTCCGAGGGAGAGGGGCGGATAGGGTGGAGACAGGCTGGTCAGATGAAGACAGGAGTAGGCTGGTCAGATGAAGGCTAAAACAGGCTGGGCAGACAAAGGCTGGAAGCAATACACACTACAACATAACTGGACCTGTTGCCAAGGCAGGGTGCATTGGGAGAGCTGCCCTTATATAGGGCAATGATGGTGATGTCATCAGTAGGGGCCGCAGGGACTTTCCCACCATGGTCCTTTTAAATAACCTGACATCTGGCATGCACGTGCGCGCCTAAGGAAGCAGTGGGGGCAGAAGCCGGTGGCATCCTGCTGCATGGCTCCCAGTGGTCTCCTATCTGGGGAAGTGCCGGCGGCATCCCACCACGCCAAGGAGACAAGCAGCTGGTTCGGCTGCTGAGGTAAGAATGATGGAAATGAGAAGGAAATACTGTGAAGAAAAGGATACTCAGAGCAATTAATAAATGGTCTTTTGTTGTCATGTAAAGGTTATAAAATTTGAAAAAATAATTGCAAAGTGATGAAGAAGAGAGTCCATACAGCCTTCTAAAGCATCCATCAAGATAATGTTAGAATTTGTTTGAAGGATGTGAACTATGACTCAGACCCATCACATTATGGGATAGATTTTATAATGTGTGTGCGCTTCCTGGCATGCACATAGATGTGCTGATTTTATAACATGCATGTGCTGGCACGCACATGTTATAAAATCTAAGGGCCATGCACACTTGCACGTTGGATTTTATAATCCGCGCACCTATGTGCGGGCAGTGTGCGCAAGGGGAGGGACTTTCTCAATTTCTGCATGGCGATGCATTCAGCCTTCCCCAGTTCCCTCCCAGTCAGCTCCAATTAAGGAGCCCCCAAACCGGTCCTTAAAATCGTGGTTGTCTTATCCACGGGTCAATCCACATAATGCCGGTACCGTAATTTAAGATGCATGAGTGAATCTTTCACACCCTCCTCCTCCTGATCCCTTAATTCACCCGCTGCTATGAGGACAATAACAGCATTTGCAGTTGCACAGGCACGTCCTCCAACCTCCCAAGCCAGGGACGGATTGGCGCACTTAGAAGCATGTGGATCAAAGCGCGCCACTGGGACCCCACGGGGGAGGAGGGAGGACACCCCTGAGCGACTGCAAGTTCGTCGTCCTCATAGCAGCAGCGCATGTTCGAGTTAAGGGATCGGGAGGAGTTTTGGGGATAGAAGCTCTCCTACCACTGCACTGGGACACCGCGGGGGAGGAGGAAGGACGTTTCTGAGCAAATGCAAGTGCCATCGTTGTCCAGATAGCAGCAGCAGGTGTGTTAAGGAGCGGACCGGGAGGAAACTTCCCTAACCCTCTGCCTAACCTTCCTTCCCCTTCCCCTCTTCTCTCCTCTCCATCTCCTAAACCCTATCTATTTTTTTTATTTTATTTTTTTATGTTTGTTGCGGAACTTACTTCAGGTCCCCAGGCTGAAGTAAGTGGCGCGAGCCGGCAGCTGGCTGGCGCGTGAATCTTCAAGACAGCGATCCATGGCACTATCTCGCCCTGGCCCACCGCTTTGAAGAGGCCCAGCAGTTGTGTGCGTTCTGGGATTTATGCGCATGGCCGGGCCTCTTTGAAAATTTGCCTGGTGCGCACAAGGCCCGGCCACACGTGTAAACCCCAGGAGTTTCGCGCGCCGGGCATTTAAAATCTACCCGTATAGGTGCATGCAGCTGTTAGTTTACAAAAAGAAAAACTCCAGTGGATAAATGGTCTCTCAATGAACACTCTCACAAAATATCCCTTTCAGCCATGAGACTCTGTTTTTTTATATTTTCAAACCATTATATTATTTTCTGTTTGTACTTTGCTCAGTGAAAAGAGTACATAAAATGCAAGCCCTATCTGCCCTTTAACCTTTATTCAATTCTTTAAGATAAAAGTTGTCCTAAGAACAGTTTCAACTTTTATACCAAAGGGCTAATATTTCACTAGCTGCACTGTCCAAAAACTAAAGCAAGAGAGGTTTTCAGTTCAGGTATAAAAAAGAGTATTTATTTGGCCGGAACAAAAGACTACAGAAAAGTTGGAGATTTTTTATGGTTTTGCAAAAGGAGATTAACCTGCTTCCAAAACAACTATAGCAAGATGGAGAGATAAGAAGCTGTCTGTCTGAGGCCTACAAACAGGTGTTCCACAATTCAATAAAAACTTGGTCGACAAAGCCAGAACCTATTTGCTGAGAGAGCACAGGCTTCAGCGGTTGACATTTGCAAGGTATCAGTATGGAGTTCTTGGCATACGTTGTCCAAACGTAGACTAAACAAGTGACCTTCTGTGGATGCTGCATTTAGAGGAAGAGTTCTGTAGGCTCTCAATAATAGGCTGCCCTGATAGTCTCCTCATGAGAGGCTTCTAGAAAAAATAAAAAGTCATGGGATAGGTGGCGATGTTCTATCGTGGATTACAAACTGGTTAAAGGTCAGGAAACAGAGAGTAGGATTAATGGACAATTTTCTCAGTGGAGGGGGCTGGGCAGTGGAGTGCCTCAGGGATCTGTACTGGGACCCTTACTTTTCAATATATTTATAAATGATCTGGAAAGAAATGCGACGAGTGAGGTAATCAAATTTGCAGATGATACAAAACTGTTCAGAGTAATTAAATCGAGAGCAGATTGTGATAAATTGCAGGAAGACCTTGTGAAGCTGGAAAATTGGGCATCCAAATGGCAGATGAAATTTAATGTGGACAAGTGCAAGGTGATGCATATAGGGAAAAATAACCCATGCTATAGTTACACAATGTTAGGTTCCATATTAGGTGCTACTACCCAAGAAAGAGATCTAGGCGTCATAGTGGATAACACATTGAAATCGTCGGCTCAGTGTGCTGCGGCAGTCAAAAAAGCAAACAGAATGTTGGGAATTATTAGAAAGGGAATGGTGAATAAAATGGAAAATGTCATAATGCCTCTGTATCGCTCCATGGTGAGACCGCACCTTGAATACTGTGTACAATTCTGGTCGCTGCATCTCAAAAAAGATATAATTGCAATGGAGAAGGTACAGAGAAGGGTGACCAAAATGATAAAGGGAATGGAACAGCTCTCCTATGAGAGAGACTAAAGAGGTTAGGACTTTTCAGCTTGGAGAAGAGATGGCTGAGGGGGGATATCATAGAGGTGTTTAAAATCATGAGAGGTCTAGAACGGGTAGATGTGAATCGGTTTTTTACTCTTTCGGATAATAGGAAGACTAGGGGGCACTCCATGAAGTTAGCATGTGGCAAATTTAAAACTAATCGGAGAAACTTCTTTTTCACTCAACGCACAATTAAACTCTGGAATTTGTTGCCAGAAGATGTGGTTAGTGCAGTTAGTATAGCTGTGTTTAAAAAAGAATTGGATAAGTTCTTGGAGAAGAAGTCCATTACCTGCTATTAATTAAGTTGACTTAGATAATAACCACCGCTATTACTAGCAATGGTAACATGGAATAGATTTAGTTTTTGGGTACTTGCCAGGTTCTTATGGCCTGGATTGGCCACTGTTGGAAACAGTATACTGGGCTTGATGGACCCTTGATCTGACCCAGTATGGCATGTTCTTATGTTGGGCAGGCCTGATTGCAAATATTAAAGAAAAGGAATTTTGGTCTTACTGGTCAATCTTCTTTTCTTTTAATTTCATATTAGTCCAGATTGCACCTACCCAATGATCTATTTTGCTCCACTTATTGTGGCATAATAGAATGTTTTATTTACTATATATTCTCATGTATAAGTAAAAAAATGTTACCCCCCAAACCAGTCCTTAAAATCGCGGTCGTCTTATCCACGGGTCAATCCACATAATGCCGGTACCGTAATTTTAAGATGAATGAGGGAATCTTTCACACCTTCCTCCTCCCGATCTCCTAACTCACCCGCTACTATGAGGACAATGACAGCACTTGCAGTTGCGCAGGGACTGACTGGCGTACTTAGAACCATGTGGTTCAAAGTGCGCCACTGGGACACCACGGGGGAGGAGAGAGGAGCGACTGCAAGTTCATCGTCCTCATAGCAGCAGCGAGCATTTGAGTTAAGGGATCTGGAGAAGTTGTAGGGGAGAAGCTGTCCTACTGCTACACTGGGCATCACGGGGGAGGGGGAAGAACGTTTTCTGAGCAAATGCAAGTGCCATCTTGTCCAGATAGCAGCAGGTGAATTAAGGAATCAGGTAGGGGGAAAGATTCAAACAGGAGGGGCAGCCATGGGGGAGGGAGGGAAAGATTCAAATGGGGGGGGGGGGGGCAGCCAAGGGGGAGGGAGGAAGGATTCAACAGGGGGGCTGCCATAGGAGAGAGAGAAGGATTCAAATGGGGGGGGGGGTAACCATGAGGGAGTGGGGGAGGATTCAAACGGGGGGGGGGGGGGGGGGGGGGGGGGGGGCAGCCATGGGGGAGGGAGGGAAGGACTCTGACAGCAGGGACAGCCATTAGAATAATGACATCTTACTCTCAGGAAAATGAGCGCTGAGAAGAAAAAGAGAGGATCTTACACCTCATCGCTGAAACTGAAAGTTATAGAACGTGCAAAGGAGGCCAATAATTGTGTAGCTGCAAGAGAATTTGACATTAGTGAAAAACTCATCAGAGATTGGAGAAAAAATGAAGAAAAGCTGCTAGAAATGCCAAAGTCAAAGAAAGCCTTACGTTTCAAAATTGCGTCTTTTGAAGGAATGGAAAAGGATTTGAATGATTGGGTAATGGAATGCAGACAGAATGGCTACATTGTGACTCGCTCGAGCATTAGGATTCGTGCCCTCAAATGGCAAAAGAAGAAAACATTCAGCAACCATAGGTCTGAAAGAATTCACAGCATCGTCTGGTTGATGTTCGCAGTTCATGAACCGATATGGATTGTGCCTTCGTCAAGCGCACAAAGATTTCACAGAAATTGCCTAAAGAGCTTGATGAAAAGATCTGTTCATTCCACAAATTCATTATTTGGTGGAGAATAAAGAATCATTTCAATATGAATAACATTGGTAGTATGGATGAAATGCTGATGACATTTGATATACCAACGCCAGCAATCGCACTGTTGCTGGCGTTGGTGAGAAGTACTTGTACCATACTTGTAAAAACAACTGGTCATGAAAAGACCCATTTCACGGTGGTCCTGTCTTGCCTGGCAGATGGTACAAAACTGCGTCCGGTGGTAATATTAAAGAGGAAAACGATGCTGAAGAACCTAAAAATTCCAGCAGGCGTAACTGTTCAGGTTCATCTTAAAGGCTGAATGGATGAGGAGGGAATTAAATGGTGGCTGTGCGGTATGTGGGGAAGGTGACCAGGGCTAAGAAAACGACCAACACTATTGGTGTGGAATATGTTCCGCACACATATAACAGAGGATGTGAAGGACGATGCAAAGAAAATGGCGAACACATTAGCAGTGATTCCAGGAGGTCTGACATCAATGCTCCAGCTATTAGATGTCTGTCTCAACAAGCATTTCAAGGACCAGTTGTGGCATTTGTGGCAACAATAGATGTGTTCTGGTCAAGCCAAGTTAACAAAAGGAGGGAACCTGATGAAACCAAACATTGATTTGGTAGTGAAATGGATAAAGGATGCCTGGGAGTCAATTCCAACAGAAATGGTCAAGAAGTCATTCCTGAAATGCGGCGTTAGCAATGCTATGTATGGATCAGAAATTGATTCAATCTATGAAGATGGAGACAGTGAAGACAACATTTATGCTGATGACATCACCAAAGAACAGTTCCACAATTTATTCGGACATTCCAGCAATAAAGAATCAGACTTGGAAGGATTTGAATAAAAGAGAAGGATTCAAACATTAGGTATAGCTATGGGGGAGGGAGCTATCCCTCCCCCATTTATTTAAAAGTTTTTATAAACCGCAAATTGGGCAGATAGCTGACCTTCTAAGCAGTGTACAATAAAACATACATAGTTAAAAACAATACAGGCAAATACTTAACACATAGTGACATTAAAATACAAAGGTACTTGTTTTAAACTGTAAGGTGCATTTGGACATAGTTAATGATTTTGATGGAAAAAAAGATGGTTAACTGATTTTGTAAGCAGCGATGAATAGGTAGGTTTTTAGCGACTTTTTAAATTCTTTTATATTTGATGTTAGTCTTAGTTCTTCCGGTAGTGAATTCCACAGAACTGGACCAGCGACAGAGAAGGCACGGCGGCGAGTTAGATCTAATCTTGCTGTTTTCACTGATGGTACTTCCAGTATACATTTGTTCATTGAGCGTAGATGACGATTTGGTTTGTAAATTCTTAGTGATGTACAAAGCCATACTGATTCAAAGTTGTATATAAGATTATGTACGATTGTAAGGATTTTGTATGTAATTCATTATGAGATCGGTAACCAGTGAAGATGTTGTAAGATCGGAGTTATATGATCTCTGCGAGATAAGATAAATAGTACACGAGCTGTAGAGTTTTGAATAAGTTGTAAGGAATGTATTGAAGATGTAGGTAAACCTAAATATAGGGAATTACAGTAGTCTAGGTTTGTCAGAATTAAAGGTTGAACTACAGAGCGAAAATCTTAAAGGAGCATAGGATAAACACTGTGGATCCCTAAAGGCTAGTGGACAGAAATGAAGAAAAGAATGCATGGGGATAACTTGCTGTTATGGTGGTTACTACCCTTAACCAATAGGCCTTCATACTGTTGCTGCAACACCATTATTGCTCTCGGCTTCAAAGGCAGGGAAAAAAAAAGAGGAAAAGAGGAATTAGACTCAAACAGCATCCAACAAGGACACTGAATTTTACAATCTGGGAAAACAAATAAGCATGGGGGTAACTTGCTGATGTGCTGTTACTACCCTTAACCAATAAGCCTGAAACTTTTGATCCAACTCCAACATGGCTCTCTGCTTCGACGGCAAGAGGTAATGGAGAATTGGACTCAAACAGCAACCAACAAGGGCCCTGACTTTGGTATGAGAAATTGATAAGTTTGAGGGAGACTTGTATGGCATAGAAGATGCTACCATAAGCTTGCTGGGCAGACTGGATAGAACATTTTTTCTACCATCATTTCTATGTTTCATACAGCAGGAACATTTGCTTAAGTTATTAAATGATAATGTTTCTTATGAGACACTTTATTCTGCTTTTAAAAAATAAAAGTAGGGAAGCTCTGGAGGAGGAGAGAAGGAGTCAGAGAGTTGTTGGGACTTGTTCAGACCTCGGAGCAGCTTAGGAAGCCTGTACATCTGCCCCTCTCCACCGTGAAACTCTGGAGTGACATCATCAACTTGCGCTCCACCAGCCCTTTAAATTTCCTGGCTGTGCAGTGCACCAGTGGGGAGCTCCGGAGTAGGAGAAAAGGAGTCGAGAATCACTGGGGCTTGTTTGGACCCTGGAGCAGCTTAGGAGGCATGCACATCTGCCCCTCTCCATCGTGAGTCGCTGGAGCGACATCATCAACTTGAGCCCCGCTGGCCCTTTAAAGTTCTTGGCTGTGCGGCACACCACCGCCGCCGGCATGCCACCTAAGTTGCACGTGGCTTTGTGTGAAATGGGAAAGAAAAGAGGCTAAGATAATTTCTTCTCCTGTCTCTCTTCCAATTCATGGCATCATGGACACTCATTTGCTCAGAGTGAGCGAGGTGCCTAATAATGACTGCATAGAGGATACTCTTTGTACCTTCTTCAGTCCTGGCAGTGGTCTACCACCTCCATAACCAGTTGGAGCTCTACCACATGAGGCATCTCCGGCAGAAGAGCTGGAGCTTCCTAGTGGGACTGAACTTGACCCGATTATAGTTCTGGATCAGACTGAGGGCTAGATTCATCATTCCCTGCGGAATGATGAACTGCTGCAGTAAAGGGGGTGGCGGGGCGAAAAAAGAGGCATGAGGGAGCTAGTGTGCAGCTGGCCGCATCACAGCGGTGCGGTTTCACCTACCACGGTGTGACTGTGCCGCACACTATCACCCCATAGCGCCACGCTAAAAGGTGGTGCTATTTCCCACCCATTTCCTTAAACCCCTCCCAAACTCCTTCCTAACTCCACCCCTTCCCCCTAATTTTAATTTTATCGCCATGATAAACCCATTATCATGTGCGTTAGGGCATTATCGCACACGATAATGCCCTAACGCATGTGAAAATGGGCTATTGCACTTTGGAAAATGACCCTATGAGAGCTCCGGTTAATCGATCTTTGTACTCTGTGAGTGTTTCACATTTACCTACTGTTTCTAATATTGATCAATGTGGTTCTTCTGAACCTCCTAAAGTAACCCTTACAGATATGTGGAGGATTTTAGCTAAACTTAAAATAAACGTCTCCCAGTCGACTGCACATTTATCTTCCTTAATTATGGCAAATAGATCCTTTATTGAGACACAAGGTAAAAAGACTGAAGAATTAGAAACCTCTGTTAATTCATTAAATTCAAATGTTCAAGTATTGCAAAATGCTGAGAATGTACATATTAAAGATAGTTTGATCTTACGTAATGAGATGGAAAATATTGAGAATTTGGTTAGATAAAAAAATTTACACATGGTTAATTTTCCATATACTCATCTATTGTCAGCCTTTGAAATGTTTAAAAAATTTCTTAAAGAGATATTAGCTTATGATGAAGACAGTATTCCAAGTATTTCAAAATTTTTTTATTTACCGAGGCAAATAAATTTCATTGATATTGAGCAAAGAGAGAATGAATAGGTAGTGACTAGTCCTGGTAGAACCACCTTTTTAGGACAGTCGGTTGATTTGATATGTAATAGAGCTACCTTGCTAGTGTCTTTTTGTGCTGAACAAGACAAGGATCTAGTGTCTGTAAAATTCTTTAGAAATAAGGAGACTATTTTTTTGTGGTCAGAAAGTCTCTGTATTTCCTGACGTCTCCAGTGCTACCCAAGCCCGTAGGAGACATTTCCTTTCTCTGAAAAGTAAAACTTTAGCTATTGGAGCTTCCTTTTTCTTAAAATTTCCTTGCAGCTTTGTTACTTTTCAGGCAAAAAAATTTGTGTTCACTGATCCATTACACTTGGAGATTTTTATAGCAGATAAAGTTACTGCATGTGATACTCTAGCTTAGCTGACTGAATGTTAACATGACCTATAAATTGGTATTTTGACTCCTTTCCTTTTTTGTTAGATTTCTTTGTTAGATTAATCTCTTTTCTAATTCTCCCCCATGATGATTGGAACTTTAAGTATACAGATGTTATTTCTTGTGTACAATTATTGTACTGATTGATTCATTTCCTTCTATATATCTAGTTTTCTTTATTTTCTTTGGTAATAACATTGAAACCTAATAAAGATATAATTATAAAAAATATATAAAAGCGATTTTCTTAAGTCATGGGTTTGTTTCTTAGTATGATTTCACCATTTCATAAGCCCCCCAACCCCCCCTAGGTTTTACCCTCGACTTATCCATGGGTGACAGATAAATCTTTATTTTGGGGCCCAAAAAATACCCTCGATTTATACATGAGATCGACTCATACATGAGTATATACGGTACTTAAGGGAAGAAGGAGCGCTTGTGATTTAAAGGGCTATTGTCTAACTTGGCAAAATCTTATGGTGGAAAAGGCATTTAGGGTGCCAAAGAGGAATTGTTATCATTTTTTCGAGCTTCTTTCTAGCTGCAGGTCTTAACTGTTGTGAAATTATTTCCAACTTGAGGGAAGGAAAGGCTGATGGGAAGAAAAGGAGGCTCAGGAAGCAGCGCTATGAAGATGACATCTTTAGGTGGTGTCTGTCAGCTCATATCCTTGTCAGTCTGAGCTAGTGTGAAGTTTAAATTTAAAAAAAGATCAACAAGACCAGCAATTTCCTTGTGTGTCCATTATTTGCAGAATATGAAACTGCAAATGGAAGGTGCAGTTTTGACAATTGCCTTTTTCCTTTGGATCGATATCTCTCAAACATGTTAGGTCAGGTCCTCCGTTTTAGGCATTCTTTCTGAAGTAGAAAAAAAAAGAAAAGGCAGCCGGTCTGTGTGTGACCGCTTCTCAGTGGAAGAAGTGCGCTAGCTGCCGTGCTTGGCTGTGCCATGGCTTTTGGGCAGTGAACGTAGCGCTAATTTGGCTCTTCCTCCTTTCTCAGCAGTGCCGCAGCTAGTGGGCTGTCCGAAAGCCCCTGCAGTAAAAAAAACCACTGGCTCCTCTCCAGGGAGTACCTCTGAGACTGGAACCACTTCACTTGTTCTTTTCTGTAATACTTTTGGCCCCCCCCTCCAGAAAAAATGGTAAAACTAGCACAATGCACTTCAATTAAAGTTACATCACACCGAACAGCTTGCCTCCATCCCACATCCCCCAAATTAAGAACTGGTGCTTTTTCATTCTAGTTAGCGCCTCCCCATTGATTGCATGCTACAAATTTAAGCTCCAAAGTAGCATATGGCCCTTGTGCTTTCTGTGCTGGCATAGTAAGAAGGTTCTGTAAACAAGGTGGTGTGTTGCCCAAGCATCCAGTTATCTTTTGAAATCAATAACACGCGCTTGGAAGCTGCTGTGAGTTGATGTGGGATATCATGCTTGATTTCAAGTTTCCATTTGATTTCAATAAACAAAAACACAGGCATTCTAAAATGAAAAAAAAAATAAATCTATACTGTATGTTGGTAATATGTAGATGCCAATGCAAAGATTGTTGAAAGAGAGAATTCAGTAAACATTTTTGTGTTGTCACAGCGCGAGTGCATCTCAATCCACATTGGCCAAGCTGGGGTCCAGATTGGCAATGCCTGCTGGGAACTGTACTGCCTGGAACATGGGATCCGGCCCGATGGTCATATGCCTGGCTACAGGGCCTATGATGCAGGAGATGACTCCTTCAACACTTTCTTCAGTGAAACTGGAGCTGGAAAACATGTTCCCCGGGCTATATTTGTAGACCTGGAACCCACTGTCATTGGTGAGTGCAAAACCAATCATCATGTCTTTGGATAATTATCTCTGCTTTCTTTTCCACATTAGTATGTTTTCGGTCAATAAATCCCCAATCACAGTGGACCAGTTACACAAAGTTTTTTTGTAAAAGACTTTAATTATGAATTTGGGGATTTTTGTTATGGTGTAGGCTGCTTCAGGGCCAGTGCAAGGGTATTAGGCACCTTAGGCAAACCTTTGGCCTTGTGCCCTCTCCCTTACACACTAGCGACATCTCCAGCACAGTACTCCCTCCTTTTGATGGCACTGGCTGGCATAGTACCCCCATGAGTCTCTTCTTTCACCTTTGCCCTAGTGCCCATCACTCCCTCATTCTCCTCTTGTTCAGCATCTTTTCTTCTCCCCACCCCCAACAGTATTCTCCTAACCCCCCTCCACTCTGTGCTTAGCATATCAGCATCACCTGCATTTTTTTAGCCCTCTTTCTTCGGTACCAGTATCCTTTCTCTCTCCATCCCTCCCTCCCCTGCCAACACACTCTCTCTCTCCAGCCCTACTCGGCATCTTCTCATTTTCTCTACCCCTCTGCATGCTCATCATGCACACTCTCTCCACCTCCCACCCGATCAGCATATACTCTCTCGCTCTCTCCCTCTCTCTCTCCATCCTTCCACACGTTCCCAACATTTATTTCCCTCTCTTTCTTTCCTCCTAATGCCAGGCCTCCTCTTGCATTCTTTGGCTTCCAGCAGCCCCAGACTACTTCTGCTCCGGCCGCCGGCAGCTTTAGGGTTCTTCCTTCTTTTCAGCCATTGGTGGGATGGGCTCTGCTGGCAGCCCCAGGACTTGGCAGGAATTTGCTGCCTCACCAAAGGTTTGGGGGCGGTAGGCAACTGGCTTGTTCACCTAACGGGAGCACTGGCCCTAGGCCACGCTGGGTCCGTTTGGAAGAGGGCGGCATGTAAATACAAAATGTAATATGGTTTGTTTCTTGTAGATGAGGTGCGCACCGGAACCTACCGCCAGCTGTTCCATCCTGAGCAGCTCATCACAGGCAAAGAAGATGCTGCAAATAATTATGCCCGTGGACACTACACGGTTGGCAAGGAAATCGTTGACTTGGTTCTGGACAGGATTCGCAAGCTAGTGAGTGAATCTATGCACTTTGGGCCTTTTGAATACTAAATCTGTAATCATTATGAGATAAATACCATGTAGCAGGCTTGCTGGGCTTCTATGGATTTTCCCCCAATAATTCCCAGAATAAAGTATCTCTTGTTTGACCACAGAACCAGCAGGGCATTGCCTCTGCCATACAACTTTACATGCCCTGAGCATGTAGAAATAAGAATCAACAAACAAGTTGTAGGTGTTAGCTTTTTTTTTTTTATTAGATTAAATAGGTGAGTATCTTTTGAGTTATCCTCGTTTCATTAGATTAATGAGGAAACAGCCTATGCTGAATAGAAAGATTTAATATTAAGAACATAAGAACAAAAGAAAATGCCATACTGGGTCAGACCAAGGGTCCATCAAGCCCAGCATCCTGTTTCCAACAGTGGCCAATCCAGGCCATAAGAACCTGGCAAGTACCCAAAAACTAAGTCTATTCCATGTAACCATTGCTAATGGCAGTGGCTATTCTCTAAGTGAACTTAATAGCAGGTAATGGACTTCTCCTCCAAGAACTTAGTGTTGCCTTGTATGACGGGTCTCTTCTCTTAAGTGTAGATGAAGAAACCATTCACTCCATGCCCGGTACTAAGGTTAATGGGAATGACTCAATGATGCAAAATATTCTTTGTGATTAAGCAGTGTAGAATTGGCTGCTATTGTATACATGGATTCTTTTGTTTCAACAGGCTGACCAGTGCACAGGTCTCCAAGGCTTCCTACTCTTCCACAGCTTTGGTGGTGGCACTGGTTCTGGTTTCACTGCCTTGCTGATGGAGCATCTGTCCATTGACTATGGCAAAAAGTCTAAGCTGGAATTCCCCATCTATCCTGCTCCTCGCATCTCCACAGCCATAGTTGAGCCCTACAACTCAATCCTAACCACCCATGCCACCCTGGAGCATTCAGACTGTGCCTTCATGGTAGACAACGAGGCCATTTATGACATTTGCAGCAGGAACCTGGACATTCAACGTCCAACCTACACTAACCTGAATCGGTTGATGGCTCAGGTTGTGTCCTCAATCACAGCATCTCTCCGATTTGAGGGTTCCCTAAATGTAGATTTGGTAGAGTTCCAGACCAACTTGGTGCCCTACCCCCGCATCCACTTCCCTTTAGTCACTTATGCTCCAGTGATTTCTGCGGAAAAAGCCTTCCATGAGCAGCTTTCTGTAGGTCAGATCACAAATGCTTGCTTTGAGCCAGCCAACCAGATGGTGAAATGTGACCCACGCCACGGCAAATACATGGCTTGCTGCCTTCTGTACCGTGGAGATGTGGTACCCAAAGATGTTAATGCTGCTATTGCCACCCTCAAGACCAAGCGTACCATACGATTCGTGGACTGGTGCCCAACTGGATTTAAAGTTGGCATAAACTACCAGCCCCCTACTGTGGTGCCTGGAGGTGACCTAGCCAAGGTGCTACGTGCTGTATGCATGCTGAGTAACACCACAGCCATTGCTGAGGCCTGGGCTCGTCTGGATCATAAGTTTGATCTGATGTTTGCAAAGCGTGCTTTTGTGCACTGGTATGTAGGTGAGGGTATGGAGGAAGGTGAGTTCTCTGAAGCCCGGGAGGACATGGCTGCTTTGGAGAAGGATTATGAAGAAGTTGGTGCAGATAGCTATTAAAGTTAGGGGGAAGAAAGCTCAAAACACATGCTGCTGCTGCTGCTGCTGCTGCTCTGTTCATCCACTCTGCTGTCATTTTGCTTGTGTTTTTTCTTAGAGTCCTGTGACATTTCATTTGTAATCACTTACTTTAGAATAAAAATGAAGTGTTCCTGAACCTTGTTTCATTAATAAAGGAGTGGCTTGATGGTTTCTCCTGTCAAAACTGTTTTCTGAATGTGTTTATTCTTATCCTTGTCCCAATGAATTATTTAATTGTTTAATTTTTTACTTGGGTTATTTTAATTTTTAATGTATCACTCATTGCATTTTTAGTTTTTCATATGTAATTATGTACTAAACTTTTATTGTTAATTTTTATTTGTATTATAATTATTTATTGTACTTCAGTTTGAGCAAAATTTTACTTGGAAAGGCAGATTATATATATATATGAAATAAATAAATAAATAAATAAATAAAAGTACCATCACGGAAGCTTCTCCTAATGTCTCCCACCCTCTCCTTCCCATCCTCTTTCCTCCCTCCATCAGGCTGATGGTTACAGTGGTCAATCTCCAGCTGTTTACAAATGTCTGCAGTTGGAGGGCGCTAGAGAGCCACTGAACAGGATGGCAGCTTAATGCCAGCATTCCCCTGCCCTCCCCTCCTTCAAAGTTTAAAGCACTTACAGGCCGATGCAATAACAAGCACCTTAAAATGAGCACTCATTATTTACAGGTCACAACCAAACCTTTCTTGGGGCCCCACAGCCACTTGGGTTTTCAAGATATCCACAATGAATATGCATGAGATAAATTTTCATACCATGGAGATTCCGTATGTGCACATTTATCTCATGCATATTTATTGTGGATATCCTGAAAACCTAACTGACCAGGACAGGTTTGGGAAGTCCTGGCCTAAGGCATCCCAGGCATGCCTACAACTACAAGGCTTTAAATAACAGCCAATCTAATTCCATGCAGTGAGAAAACCACCACTACTTCTTAAATGGAAATTGCTTACCAGCCTATTCGTTCTCAGGCTGTCGGGTGTGGAGTCTGGGATATGTTTTTCTAACACTCTTTGCATCGTACAAGTCAACTCCTCTTGTACCTTTTAACGAGTCACACAGCAGAAAATTCTCAGTGATGTCAACTTTTGTTGTTCATACCTACCTATGGTGTATGTACCCCCCAACCAAACCCCACACTGAGTTAAAAGTGCCCCCTCTTTTTGTGTTCAGGGTGGCCAAGGCACCTTCTTGCCCCCTTGATTCTCACTGCCTGCTGGTTCCGGTGGGTGCTCTCTCCCTGACCCTGCACACCACCCTCGACAAGACCTGCCAGCCACCAGCACCAGAGGGTCCAACCCAAAGGGGAGGTAGCTGGACCTAAGCCTTTCCTACCTGCTCCTGACTCCCTCGGACCCCCTTAAATCAGCTGGTGTGTCCATAACAGGGTCATTGTGGGGAGGGCACAAGGTTGTAAGGTTCAGCAAAGGTGTCTAATACCCATGCACTGGCCCGGGTCTGGAGCCACATGTAGACAGTGCACATGGAAAGAAAGATAAGATCATAGCAGTGGTGGTCAACTGGAGGTTTTGTATTGGGTTGAAACCCCCAAAAATGATTTAATTGGTTGTGTTTTGTGCAGGTCATGGGATAATCCTTATTAGATTAATAATATTTAGCATAAAACTGAGCAGTCCTTGTAATTAAAAAATATATATATTTCACTCCTGTTCAGTGGCAGACTTGTACTGGAAACTTGTTAGGTGATTAATTGGTATAAAGTTATTGTGAAGTATCAAGATCTACCTAATGGTGACCATTCTCACAGTGGTCCTTGTGTGCACCCTCAGAGAGGCTGAACTTGGTGGTTTCCTTTCTCACTTGTTTCAAGGGGATCCCGCCCCATGCCTTTTTCTCCAGTCGTCCTTCCTAACCTCTAGGGCACCAGCAGCTGCATATAATTTTCCATGTTTTGTTTAGCAGCTGGAGGGTGGGACATTTTTTATGTGGACCCCTACAGGGTGAACAGCCAGGGACTTTTAGGGTGATGTCAGCCTTCACCCTAGAAGCACAAGGGATCCCCATCTCAATGAGCACAGGAAACCTTTCGCTCTATAGGCTATTCATAACAATTTGGCAGTTCATTTCTTTTCTGGGGTTTGTATTAGTGTGAATTCCTGTGACTTTAAGCATTTCTACAAGAAGTACTTGGGAAGGGAAGGGGAAGGTGCTTGGGGAAGTTGACCCCCAGGTGCCAGAGACCCTCAGTACGCCTCTGTTTCAAGGTATTGGCCACAAGGACTCTGGGGTCCTTTTCCTAGGTGGTGACTTCTAACATGGAACCTGTAGTTGGGATTCTTTTTCCCTACATGCATTGCTTTGCATTTGTCCACATTAAATTGCATCTGCCATTTAGAAGCCCAATCTCCTTGTCGCAGAAGGACCTTCTGCAGTTCTTCACAATCCACTGCCGTTTTAACAACTCAAAACAATTTTGTGTCATCTGCAAATCTGGTCACCTCACTCATTGTTCCTTTCTTCCAATTATTTATGAATATCACACACCTCTGGGGCACTCCACTAACAACCTTTCTCCATTCAGAAAACGGATCATTTAATCCTACCCTCTCCTTTCTGTATTTTATTCACTTCCTCCATTCCCATGATCTTCCAGTTTCCCGAGTATCTCATGAGGGACTTTGTCAAATGACTTCTGAAAATCCAAATACACTACTGGCTCACTTTTATCTGCATGTTTATTTATTCACTCACAAAAATCTAGTAAACTGGTAAGGCAAAACTTCCCTTTACAAAAACAATCCAGTGGGAGCACTGAGAGGAGAGGATCACCTTGCTGGTGGCTGAAAATAATCAGTAAGTTTTGCTTGGGAATTTTTTTTTTTTTTTTAAGTATTGGGGCGAAGTTAATATTGGGGAATATTATTTAGTGTGTTTGTGCTTTTAATAGTAAGGCAGCGAATGAACAGAAGCTTGACTGTTTACATGTGGGCACCAACAACATAGGAAAATGTGGGAGGGAGGTTCTGGAAGCCAAATTTAGGCTCTTAGGTAGAAAGCTTAAATCCAGAACCTCCAGGGTAGAATTCTCTGAAATGCTCCCTGTTCCATGCGCAGGTCCCCAGAGGCAGGCAGAGCTCTGGAGTCTCAATGCGTGGATGAGGTGATGGTGCCAGGAAGAGGGATTCAGTTTTGTAAGGAACTGGGGAACCTTTTGGGGAAGGGGGAGTCTTTTCCGAAGGGATGGGCTCCACTTAACTAGGGTGGAACCAGACTTCTGGCACTAACCTTTAAAAAGGAGATAGAGCAGCTTTTAAACTAGAACAAAGGGGAAAGCCGATAGTTGCTCAGCAGTGCATGGTTCGGAGGGAGGTATCTTCAAAGGATACTAATGAAGCATTAGAATTAGGGCATCCCAACAGTGAGGTTCCAATAATTAGAAAAGTAGTCCAAGTGCCTGTAACTAAAACCTCTCCTGAGCTAAAAAATTCTAACTTATCCCTATCAATTAAAAAGCAGAATGAAAATACAAACAAAAAACAAACTTTGAAATGTTTGTATGCTAATGCCAGAAGTCTAAGAAGTAAGATGGGAGAATTAGAATGTATAGCAGGGAATGATGACATAGACTTAATTGACATCTCAGAGACATGGTGGAAGGAGGACAACCAATGGGACAGTGCTATACCAGGGTACAAATTATATCGCAATGACAGAGAGGAGCACCCGGGAGGCGGTGTGGCGCTTTATGTCCGGGATGGCATAGAGTCCAACAGGATAAACATCCTGCATGAGACTAAATGTACAATCGAATCTTTATGGGTAGAGAAATCCCTTGTGTGTTGGGGAAGACTATAGTGATAGGAGTATACTACCATCCACCTGGCCAAGATGGTGAGACAGACATGAAATGCTAAGAGAAATTAGGGAAGCTAACCAAATTGGTAGTGCAGTAATAATGGGAGATTTCAATTACTCGAATATTGACTGGGTAAATGTATCATCGGGACATGCTAGAGAGATAAAGTTCCTGGATGGAATAAATTACAGTTTTATGAAGCAATTGGTTCAGGAACCGATGAGAGAGGGAGCAATTTTAAATCTAATTCTCAGTGGAGCACAGGATTTGGTGAGAGGTAACAGTGGTGGGGGCCACTTGGCAATAGTGATCATAATATGATCAAATTTGAATTAATGACTGGAAGGGGGACAGTAAGCAAATCCACGGCTCTCGTGCTAAACTTTCAAAAGGGAAACTTTGATAAAATGAGAAAAATAGAAAAAAAACTGAAAGGAGCAGCTACAAAGGTAAAAAGTGTGCAAGAGGCATGGACATTCTTAAAAAATACCATTCTAGAAGCACAGTCCAGATGTATTCCATACATTAACTTCCAGCGCTCACCATACATTAACTTCCATACATTAACTTCCAGCGCTCACCAAACAACAATCCAGCGCTCACCAAACAATCCAGCGCTCACCAAACAATCCAGCGCTCACCTTTGCAAACAACCATCCAGCGCTCACCAAACAACCATCCAGCGCTCACCAAACAACCATCCAGCGCTCACCCTACAAACAACCATTCTGCACTCATCCTACAAACAACCATCCTGCGCTCTTCCTGAACTCTTCCAGCAAGCAGCTAACCAGCGTTCATCCAGAGCCCTAACCTCCCAATTAATTTATCCTCTCATCCTAGCCTCCCCCCCATTGGCCTTCCATTTTAACCTCAGCGACATCTTACCTCAGCGACAGCCAGTTAACCATCCATTATGTCTCCAGCTCTTCCAATACCAACGTTGCAACACCGCCTCCTACCTAAAAGACCATCCACCAGACAAGCCATTCACAACAACTTAAAATCACTCACCCCTATTCTGATTGCACCAATCACCCAGCTTTTAGGCCTCACCCTCTTCTCACTCTCACTCTTCAATGCACAATCCCTAACAAAAAAATCCCTTATTTTCAACGATTATCTCACTGACGCCAAGCCTGATATTTGTGCTGTAACCGAAACATGGCTTAAGCCCACAGATACAGCTTTAATAAACCAACTCCCTACGCTGACCTACGACTTCTTCTCACTCCCGAGACTGAAAAAAAGAGGAGGTGGAATCCTTCTAGCTACTAAAAAAAGTCTTAATTTCACCCAACACCCATTCACTTCTAACACAAAACTGGAAGTCGGTTTCTTCACATCACAACATCTTCAAATCCTCCTTGTCTACGCCCCCCCAGGGCTCCTAGAAGCAGACATCTCCCCAATCCTCGAAATCACCACCACACTCATCGACCTGGATTCTCCAACAATCATCTTAGGAGATTTCAATCTGCACATAGACAATCCTTCACCATCTAATAGCTGCGTAACCCTCCTCACAGCCCTTTCAGCAATGGGATTCCAACAATTAGTCAACGAACCCACTCACAAAGCGGGTCACACACTGGACTTGATCTTCAGCAACAAAGGCATTACGACTACATCAAATTTGAAGATCCAAAAAGTACCATGGTCGGACCACATGCTTATCTCTACCTCTTTCACTTTGAAAGAAACCACCACTCCTAATATCCCTTCACCCTCATTCCAATACAGGAGGCGATGCTCCCCAGATGATCTCAACAACTTGCTAGAGTCACAGCTCCCTCTATTAGATCTCACCGACCCGAACACTGCCATTCGCTCCTGGAATAATATAACAGAAAATATAGCAAACAAGCTCTGCCCTTCAACTATAAAAAAATCTCACACCAATGCCTCCAACAGACAACCTTGGTTCACCAATGAACTCAGAAAACTAAAACAAAGTTTAAGAAAGAAAGAAGCGACTTGGCGTAAAACTCCTTGTGACTTCACCATTTCATCATACAAATCCACGCTATACCAATACAAAGCCCTCACTTCAAAATCAAAAAAAGATTACTTTGCATCTAAGATTCACAACTTGGTCTTTGATTCTAAAGCCCTCTTCGCTTATGTATCCAGCCTCACTCAAACTATACCACGAGAAATCCCCAGCGACTTGACACAATCCAAAGCTGAAGAACTCGCCCAGTTTTTCCAAAATAAAATCAGCAATCTTTTAACTCAACTGCCTTCCAATACAGCTGATGCCCTCCCGACATATAATCACCCGACTTACATAAACTCCAGCCTAAACACTTTTGAGCCCATCTCTTCCACTGAGATACAAACCATCCTGAGAAGAATGAAACCTTCATCTCATCCTGCTGACCACATCCCCACCAAACTACTCCTATCTATTCCTGACTCAATAGCCACATCATTAACAAACATCATCAACTGCTCTCTAGCCCAAGGATCCTTCCCAGATGATCTCAAAATGGCCTCAATCTCACCACTCCTAAAGAAACCCAACCTTGACCCGAAGGACCCCAACAACTTCCGACCCATTGCTAACCTCCCATTCATCGCCAAGATCATGGAAAAACTAGTCAACTCTCAACTGTCAAACTACATCGAAGACAATAATCTCTTCTTTGCCCCACAACACGGATTCCGAAAAAACCGAGGCACAGAATCTCTCCTTATCTCTTTGACAGACCATCTCCTACTGGGCCTCGACAAAGGAAACTCATTCCTTTTGATCTTGCTAGACCTATCTGCAGCGTTCGACACGGTCAACCACGCTATCCTCCTAAACCAGTTGTCATCCATAGGAATCAGAGGCACCGTCCTTTCCTGGTTTAAAACCTTTCTCAACAATAGAGGTTACAAAGTCAAACTCCAAAACAAGGAATCCTCAAGATTTGACTCTACCATAGGAGTCCCACAAGGTTCTTCATTATCTCCGACTCTATTCAATATTTACCTTCTTCCTCTATGCCAACTTCTCACCGACCTCAATCTAAAGTTTTTTCTATACGCAGACGATATCCAAATCATCATCCCCATCAAAGACACATACTCTAATACTCTTGACTACTGGGAATCATGCCACCAAAAAATCAAACAACTACTCAACAGTCTACACCTCATCTTAAATTCCTCCAAGACTGAGATCCTTCTTATCTCACCTGAAAACAACACCAACAACAGTACTCTTCCCACCAATCTCCCTACCACACAAACTAGAGACCTAGGAGTGTTAATAGATAACCGGCTAAACTTCAAAGCACACATCAACAAAACAACCAAAGACTGTTTCTATAAACTTCAGGTCCTGAAAAGGATAAGACCTCTTTTCCACGCTCAAGACTTCAGAACGATCATCCAAGCAGTCATATTTTCGAAACTGGACTACTGCAACTCCCTATTGCTAGGTCTACCTTCATCATACTCCAAACCACTACAGATGGTTCAAAATTCAGCTGCCCGTATTCTGACAGGCGCAAGGAAAAGAGACCACATTTCACCCATCCTGAAAGAGCTTCATTGGTTACCCGTATACTTCCGCATCATGTATAAAGCCTTAACTATCACCTATAAAACTATACATCAACTCACCACTCTCGATCTCCAATTCCCTCTCCAAGTACATAATTCCACTAGACCTACCAGAGATGCATATAGAGGTTCCCTCCTGGTTCCCCCAGCGAAAACGACCAAACACATTACCGTAAGAGATCGTGCCACCTCCACAGCTGGCCCTCTACTGTGGAATTCCATTCCTTCAGACCTCAGACAGGAGCCTTGCCTCCCAAATTTTAGGAAAAAACTTAAGACTTGGTTATTCAAGCAAGCCTTTCCGGACACAACTCAATGACACAATCCAATAACTCCTAAATCACCTTGTCGTTTGTTTATAACATTTATCTATTTTGTATACTACATTTAAATTGTATATTGTTTAACCATTTTCTATCCTCTTTTCTATTTTTCCTACTCCAAGTTTGGCCACCTTGTTAAATGTAACTGTACCTTCTGTCACCACAGTTCTAGTTCTTTGTTCTTAAGTTCTATGTATTTTATTGCACCCCCATTCTATGTAAACCAGCAAGATATGTTTTCATGATTGCCGGTATATAAAAACTCTAAATAAATAAATAAAAATAAATTAAGAAAGATGGACAGAAGGCAAAATGATTACGGGCATGGTTAAAAGGTGAGGTGAAAGAAGCTATTTTAGCCAAAAGATCTGGAAGAAGGATCCAACAAAAGAAAATAGGATAATGCATAAGCGCTGGCAAGTTAAATGTAAGACATGAATAAAACATATTGTGAGCGAACTGTTTAGTGGACCCTTGGGCCGACCTGTGAGAGACTGGGGAGAGGTGTACTATAGTCTCTGGTGAGTGACAGGTCGGGAGGTGGATACCAGGCAGGAGCTGGACGTGAGCTTCACCCTGGAAGCCGGTACTCCCCTGGGAGGAGCCCGTAGGAGCCCAACCGCTGGGACTTAGGAGATCACGGAAGCTGGAGCAGGAGCAGGTAGGCAGGGAACAGGAGACAGGCAGGAACTGAAGCAGGCTAGGATGGAAGCAAGCAGGAACTGAAGCAGAACTGGTTACTGGAACCAGACAGGAACTGAAGCAGGACTGGCTACTGGAACCAGACAGGAACTGAAGCAGGACCAGCCATTGGAACCAGCCATTGGAACCAGACAGGAACTGAAGCAGGACCAGACAGGAGCTGAAGCAGGACTGGCTACTGGAACCTGGAACCAAGCTGGAACTGAAGCAGAACAGGTTACTACAAGCAAGCCAGACAAAAGCAAGACTTGGGCACGGAGCGAAACAAGTCTCAGGCAGGAATGGAGTCGCTAACACAATAGCACACTCCGGGGCACGGAGCAACAGAGAACCGCAAGGAACCCCGTTGCAAGGCAAAGTCCTGGGCTCCGCGGCGTCTGACGTCATCGATAGGGCGGAGCTTCCAATGGCTGGAAACGGCCTTCATAAGCATGGGTTGCTTGCGCGCGTGCGCCTAGGGAGAAGGCGGCCAGGCAGGACTTCTCGGCGGCGTCCCCCCCCGTGGGGATGCCGCGAAACAGGCCGCAGACCCTCGGAGACGGGCTGGGACCAAGGAGGTAAGGGCCTAGTCGCGGCTGCAGCGACTGGGACTGCAACAAAGACAGGCTAAGAGAGAATTTGAAAAGAGTTGGCCATAGAGGCAAAACCTTACAGTAAAAACTTTAAAAAAAATATCCGAAGCAGAAAGCATGTTACTAACGGTCAGTTAGACCGTTAGATGATCGAGGGGGTTAAAGGGGCACTTAGAGAAGATAAGGCCATTGCGGAAAGATTAAACGATTTCTTTGCTTCGGTGTTTACTGAAGAGGATGTTGGTGAGGTACCCGAAATGGAGAAGGTTTTCATGGGTAATGATTCAGATGGTCTGAACCAAATCACGGTGAACCTAGAAGATGTGGTAGGCCTGATTGACAAACTGAAGAGTAGTAAATCACCTGGGCCAGATGGGATACACCCCAGGGTTCTGAAGGAACTAAAAAATGAAATTTCAGATCTATTAGTAAAAATTTGTACCTGAAGACTGGAGGGTGGCTAATGTAGCCCCAATATTTATTTATTTATTTATTTATATTTATATTTTATTAAGATTTTAAACAATTTTACATTTGCAAAAAATCAAGAAATGGTTATTGAGTTAAAAGAACAAATTATCAATAACATATATCCTAAACTCTTACAATTTACACTCAAAAATCAATAGTCCTCATATTGGGAGGATATATCACATCATTCTTAAATCAATAGAAAGGAAAAACTGTAATATTTATACAGCAATATGGAGAATAAACATTTTACAGACTTATACCTCAACCCTGTTCTTTATCCCCCAGAAAGGCTTCCAAGTGGCAGGGATCTTGAAAAATGAACTTATTCTTTTGGAGGACAACCGAACATTTAGAAGGGAATTTCAGAAAAAATGTTGCTCCGAGAGCTAATATTCTCGGTTTCAAAACCAAAAATTGTTTCCTCCTCAGCTGTGTCACTCTGGACACGTCTGGAAATAGTTGGATCTTCTGCCCACAAAACAGATAATCTTTATTTGAAAAATACTTTTGTAGAATTAGGTTTTTATCCCTTTCTCTACAAAAGGTGACTAACATAGTCGCTCTCTGAAGAATATCATCAATTAATGATTCAAGGAATGAAGTCAAATTAGGTGATTGCTGAACAAGATCCATACCTTCCTCCCCCTCTTGGGTCCTTAATCTGGATTTCGGAATATAATAAATCTTAGATATACTACTTTCATCATGTTACGCGCCCTGCCCACAGCCGACCCGTGCGCAGGCCTGCTCACCTTCATGGTGCCACAGCGGGTCCCAGGACGACCTCCCTCGCGGTACTTGGCAGTCCTGCCAGGCCCCGGCGTCCTGCGGTGGCGGTCGCCGGGCCTTCCACTGTGCACTGGGCCTCACGCCGAGGGTTCGGGTACTTCGGCCATGTTAGCCACGCCCATACACGCGCGCATGCGGATTGCCCGGACTCATGTAGGGCCAGGGGCGGGTCCTAGCCCCACGGCGCGCCCTGATTGATTCCCTGGTATAAGGAAGTTCCTGTCTCTACTTCCTTGCCTTGTCAATCGGGTCGGTTTGTTCTGAGATTGCCTCTGCGCTTGTACTTGTTTCTGCCTGTTCCTAGTCTCGTTCCAGGATCCATCTGTTCCAGTTCTGTTCCTGACTCGTTCCTGCATCCTAGTTCCTGTGTCCTGCTCGTTCCTGTGTTCGTCTGTCTGTCTACCCAGGTAGTACCCTCGGACTGTCTTACTGGTGCTGACCTCAGCTTGTTCCTGACCTGCGTGCCTGCCTGCCGCCTGTTGCGTTCGTCGGTCTCAGATGGCTTCGACCTCTGTGCCTCACCTTTCTTCCTTCTCTCTCCACAAGCCTTGGGAAGATGGCTGCTGCCGCGTCTTCATGCCGCTCTCTCCGACGTCCCCGGAACAGCAATGGCGACGGTGTTTGCTATGTTTCTCCTGAGGGCCTTCCTAGGGTGCGCGCGCACGCCACCCACGTCTTTATCCACGTCATGGCGGGAACCTCTGGGGTGTCCCCTCCGAGTGATGTCACGACATCCGGGTATTTAGCCTGCCCTTCGTTTGCTAACAAACTGAGTTAGCAAGGATCTTGAATGCCTCTGGTCTAAGCTGCTCTGCCGCTTCCTTGCTGCCGCTGGAAGCTCTCTCTGCCCTTCGGGGTCATCTCTAACCTAGGTACCCGCTCCTCGGGGGCCCTTGTGCTTTCTTTCAGGTACATATCTGGGATACCGGGTACTTGCTCCTCGAGGGCCTGCTCTCACTACCTTGGTGCCTACAGTCCAACTACTTCTGCCTGCCAGGATCTTCTTCAATTCAGCTATCTACTTCAGTAGTAACTAACATTGTCAGTCTGTCTCACCTCCAGCTTCAGCGCTGCGAGTCTGCATCCGGGACGTTCTCTACTACCTTGTGCAGCCTACCATCTACGGGAGCGTGGGTCTGGTCTTCTCTGCTGAGGATCCCTGGACTACGTCTACTGGGTTACCTCACTGCTGCCGCCCCTGGGCAGTACCACCAAGCTGTATAATAAATATGAATTCTCTGTGTCTGCGTGTATAGAGTCTAGCCTAGAACTGCGGTTCCTCATGGGGTTCCTCCCCTTGGGAGTAGCCATCACTGCAGTACCCAAGAATCCACTCTAACACCTCAAAACCATAACACCGCTTGCCTCAAAGACCACAGCTTGTTCCTGACCTGCCTGCCTGCCTGCCTGCCGCCTGCCTCAAAGAACACAGCTTGCTCCTGACCTGCCCGCCTGCCTGCCGCCAGCCTCAAAACCTCAGCCTGCCTTTGACCTCATCTGACCTCTGGTAACTGACCTCTGCTCTGTTGACCATTCCTCAAACTGATCTCTGGACATTGACCTTTGCCTGCCTGACCTCATCTTCAGATTCTGGCTCTGTTTCTCACCTTGTCATCACCAGCTCTGTTCTGGTTCTCCCTGTTCCAACCAGCAGCCACCTTCGAACCCGATCGCGCTCCCCCAGTCTCCGTGGGCATGCCAGACATTCACTCTTTTAGGAGACCCTGCGAGGCCCACCTAGGTCCAAGCGGCCCAGGTCCCTACGGGCTCCTCTGGGGGGACCTCGGGCTTCCAGTGGTGAAGCTCTTCCTAGCCTCTGTCTCCTCCAGTGCTCCGCCCCCGAGGGCAATTACCTCCTGTTCCCTTTCAGGAGGCGTTCCATCTCTGCCCCAGGACAAGGGTCCACCCCCCGAGAGCAACAGGTTGCCAAGGCCATGGACTCAGAGGAGTCCCCCACCTCCAGGGCCCTACCAGGACTGGCCGCCACAGTGAAACAACATCATCAAGCTTTAGAGACGCTGCCCTCTTCGGTTGAAGAACTGCGCTCTCAGCTACAAGATACAGAAATGGCCAACCCGGTGGACCTCTCGGCCACTATGCTTCCCAAAGCAACACTGGTACTTCCTGCATCCCCCCAGGTATAATGGGGATCCACACTCCTGTCGTGGTTTCCTTAATCAGTGCTTTATGCAGTTTGCATTGCAACCCTCGTTGTTTTTGAAGGAGATCACTAAAGTCACCTTCATTCTGTCTCGTTTGGAAGGGAAGGCTCTGGCATGGGCCTCTCCCTTATGGGAATGTTCTGATCCCATTCTCTCCAAGTTATCTGACTTCATTGCCCTCTTCAAGCAGATCTTCGGAGACACAGGTTGTATGGCTATCGCTAGTCATAGCTTACTCCACCTCCGTCAAGGGTCAAGGACCCTCTCCGAATACACAATGGAGTTTCGGACCTTGGGCACAGAACTTGGGTGGTAAGAAGATTGTCTGCAAGCCATCTTCCTAGATGGACTCTCCTGTGCTCTGAAAGATGAGCTCTCTGTCTGTGAGACTCCAACGTCTCTAGAAGACTTGATCTCCCTTGCCGGGAGGATTGATCATCACCTCCGGCAAAGACGCCTAGAAGTAAAGGCTCCATGCCCTCCTCCAGTATGCCCCACAAGTGAACCCTGCACTCCAGCGAAGACTCCTGCACCATCACCTTCCTCCATGGTAGAACCTATGGAGGTGAATTGTGGACGATTGTCTCCGACCGAAAATCTACAACGGCGAAAGGTGGCACTTTTACTGTGGCACTTCTGGACATCTTCTGCAGTTTTAACCCGTCCGTCCGGGAAACTGCAACGCCTGAGCCCGGCGGGGGTCTGGGCGCAACTGTTTCTGGCCCTCAACTCTTGCTTCCTGTAACCCTGGGCATCAAGGTCCACACCTTTGCGACCACTGCTCTCATTGATACCGGAGCAAGCATTAGTTCAATTTTGGACGACATAGTCAAACTTTTGAAGATACCTCTCCAACCCCTAGAGGTGAGTCTTCGGATTGCCTCCATTCAGGGGGAACATCTTCCAGGTCTCATTACTCACCAGACAGTGGCCGTCCATCTCACTGTAGATACCCTCCATGAGGATGAGGCATCCTTCTACGTCCTAAAACGCTCAACCCATCCGGTAATCCTGGGGTTATCCCGGCTCCAGGTCCATGAACCCCAGTTCGATTGGCAGTGCCTGCAGTTGGTACAGTGGGGCCCAAAGTGCCAAAAGACTTGCCTGCATCCGGTAGCCCCCATGATACCTGTCTTGAAATCAGTTACCCTTCCAGGATTACCTCCACAGTATTCTGACTTTAGCAATGTGTTCTCTAAGCAGAAAGCGGATACCTTGCCTCCATTACGCAAGTTCAACTGTCCTATTGAACTGCTGGGCACTATGCCTCCCAAAGGCAGAACCTATCCATTGTTTGTTAGCAAATGAAGGGCAGGCTAAATACCCGGATGGCGTGACGTCACTCAAGGTGGATGCCCCCGAGGTTCCCGCCATGACTTGGATAAAGACATAGGTGGCATGTGCACGTGCATCCTAGGAGGCCCTCAGGAGAAACATGGCGGATAGCCTTGCCATAGCTGTTCCGGGGACGCCGGAGAGAGCGGCAAGCAGACACGGCGGTAGCCATCTTCCCAAAGCTAGCAGGGAGAGCAGAAAGAAAGGTGAGGCACAGAGGTCGAAGCCATCTGAGACCAACAGATGCAACAGTACCCCCCTTCCTGTTCCTTCTGTCCTCGGATGAACTTCCCTGGTTTCAGACTTCGGATCGGACCTCATGCTATTTGCTTGTCGCCTGCCCAGGACTTTGGATCAGACTTCACACTGTTTGCTTGCCGCTGTTATGGTTTTGAGGTGTTGGAGTGGATTCTTGGGTACTGTGGTGATAGACACGCCCACGGGGAGGAGCCCCGTGAGGAGCCTCAGTACTAGGCTAGACTCGAGACACGCAAACTCAAAGATTTGTCTTTTATTATACAGCTGGATGATACCACCAGAGGTGGCAGTAGTGAGGTGATCTTGAGGTAGCAGTCCAGGGCGCCGAGCCACTGGTGGCCGACAAGAAGGGTCATAGAGCCGCCGAAGATCGGCAGGGCCGTGGTGGACCTCACGTCACCACGGCCCGAAGAAAAAGGTCGCATCTAAGCCTGCAAGTACTCCTCCTCCTTCCTGCCCCCTCGGACCCGGAAGAAAAATGTTGCTGGAGCCGCGCGGGCAGGAAGGAGGAGGAGCATCAGCTGCGTGCCGGAAGAGGAGCATCAGCCACGTGCTGGAAGGAGGAGGAGCATCGCTTACGGGTCGCTGGTCCGAGAAGACCAGGGCCACTGCAGAGCCCATCCTACGGCGACCCGTGAAGAGGAGGCCCAGAGGTGAGAGAGAGGCTGAGGATCTGTAGAGTGTACATGTATGTGTGTATGATATGAATTGAGAGATTGTGTGTGAGAGTGAGGACCTGAATGTTTGGAGAGACAGCATGTGAGAGCCTCTGTGTGTGTGTGTATGTGTGAGAATGATTGGGAGCTTGCCTGGGTGTGAGTGTGTTTGTGTGTATGTGAGGGAGCCAGTGAGAGTGAGAGCATGAGTGTGTATGAGAAAATCCAGGGGAGTAAGAGTGTGTGTGGGGGGTGTGTGTGTGTTGGGGAGAGAGTGTCTTACAGCCTGAGAGTGTGTCAGTATCTGTGAGAGCGAGAGGTTATGGTGGGTATAAGAGCATGAATGTGTATGTATGTGACAGTGTATGTGTGAGAGAGAATGGACATGTGAGTATGTGTGAGAGAGAGAGGATAACCTCCTAATCCTTGACAATATCAGGGTGACTGGAAATCAAGAGCTCCCATGCATGGACAGCAGGGGCTTTTTAAAATCCTTATTAGTTTTAATTATTGGATGTTATTTGATATATGTGCTGTTTTGAAATATTTTATTGGTGTTTGGGAAATTGTAAAAAATGTATATGATTTTAATTAATAGAAATTCTATTTATCAGTAGTTTTAAAATATTCTTTTATTAGTATGGTTTTACTATTATAACTGATACTTTATGTTTCTTGATTTTATTGTTTTATGAGGAATGGTGGTTCTGTTTTTCCATTATTAATACACAGAGTCTGGCTTCTTGGGGTTTCCATTTAGGTTTTTTCTAATTTGTGCTCCTTTATTTTGTATTCTGTATTTGGTGAGGGTCTGTCTCTGCTCTGTTTGTGTGACCATGATGAGAGATTCTGCTAGCATGTAGTGTCTGTATAGGGATGTATAGCAATTGGGTTTGTTTTGTTTCCTCAGTAGGTGGTGTATTGGTATTCTAGGACCCAGTGTAATATTTACCCTTGCTTATTCACAGGTAGAGTTATTGTTGTTTGAGTCCTTGGTGTTATTACTGTTATGTTATGATGGGATTGCAGTATAGATTTTGAGTGTCTTTTTTGCAGGGTTTTGTATTAGTTCACAATGTGTCTAGCAGTGGAAGGTGTTTGTGCTTCTGTTACTGTGAGGTGACACCAGAATTTGAAAATATCTTTTAGTATGATGAGCTGTAAGGGAAGCATCCAAGCTCCATTGTTTGGGGGAATTTCAGTGGATGCACAGTTAGAGAACTGGAGGTGCAGGATTTGTTTTGACATTCTGTCCCTTCCTATATATTCCTGACTTCACTCTCATAGCCATATAAAATTAGTTGAATGAGGCTATCAAAATAATTTTATAGTGTGAAACCGGCCAGCTTTTTAAAATTACGCAGAAGACCCTTTGGACTTTTTTATAAACACTTTTTTTTTTGGAACCAATTTTAAAGCAGGATCCATGCTATAGAGGTGGGTGTGATGAAGAAATGTCATTTTGGCTCCCCCCCCCCCCCAAATTCTTCTGTCTAGAGACGCCACTGATTTTCTGTGACCTTAAGCATTAGTACAAGAAGGATTAAGGGGGGATGCTGGAGAGGCACACAAATGCATTGGCCCCCGGGCGCTGGAGACTTTGGTGCGCCACTGGGTGCGAGCCATATGGGGCCGCAAGCGGTGGCAAAGAGGAGTGGAGATTTGGCGGGCCACGAGCAGTGCCCAACCTGCTCGCGCCCCAGAAAACCACACAGTCAGCGGGCATGATCGAGAATGAGATAGGAATCGGGGCCAAGACCGGTGGGTGGCGGCGCAACGGGGGGTGGCGCAAGGGAGAAGGCTCGCCAAGGGCGCCTAATCCCCTTGCACCGGCCCTGACTCAAAGAGCCACACACAATTACTTGGATTGTACCTGGGGGCTTGACCCCAGGATCTTATCCCCTACACAAAGAACCACAGACAAACTTTGATTCAGTACATCACGATTCCAGGTACTTGGGAAAGTGTTTATTTGAACAATAGAAGGATGGAACAAATAAAATCAGATCATATAGAAGAAGTAATGGTAGATAATAACAATTGCTATATATACATATATATAAAAGCTTTCATGTTTCCAAAGGATCAGCCTGTGCCATCAGGTCCAGAGTTCTCTCCCCCTCTCTCCTTATACACTAAAAAGTGCTTTTGAAAGCAGTGATGTTCCCTCCCTCTGATTTCTTATCAAGTCTCAGGGGCAGCTGTGTGGCCTTGATTCTCTCTCAGGCTTTAATAGCTATCTTTCTCATCATAGACCTACTGGAATAACTAAATAAACAGACTCTTACCTATTTGTAAACATTTCACAGTGCAAGACAGTAAATAGGAGTTTACTCAGAGGCTGGCCTGTGGCCTTCAAACTAGTCTGTGTCTGGGTGAAAACTCTGAATCCATACGGCCTATCCTCTATATACATCCTCAGCAAAAGAAACAAAAAATGACTCCAACATATTCCACCCCTGGATTCAGAATATTTACACAGACATCTGCTGGATGAAAAGTTTCCTAATCTATAGTTATATTGCTGTCAGATTTAATCAGAACAATGTATATTACTTGTCAGATATACATGCATTAAACATTGGTCCCCTTAGGACTAGAAAATATAAAGATCAGGGCTACTACCATATTTGCAAGAAGAGCTAAATCCATTAACTCATTGATCCCTATGTGCAATTGGTCAAAATACCCTTATCAAGAATACCTAAGCCCCATCTAAGCTGCATGGCCTTGGCATTTAACTGACACAGAGATCTGCCCAATTTAAAACATTAGCAAGGCATGTCTCTGGCCTGCCAAAAGTGTCCACAGCTATCGATCTCAGCATCTTCTGACATCTGTTGTGATCTCCATGCTGGTTGTTGTGTATGGTTGGCTTCTGCGGGACACCCAGCTCATCAGGATATATAGGCCACCATTCACTGATTATCCAGTATCAGGCCTACTGCGCTCAGTATAGCCTGCGTCCACCCCTCGATGAAGTATTGTCTCAGGTCTTTGCTCAACGGCCCCTCCCACTGGCAGCATACAGCCTGCTAATCTCCTTATCTTTTAGGTATCTGCAATAGTTAAACTCAGGTGTAGTACAGACTCCCCCACCTCCCAGTGGTGCAAAACATAGAAACAAAAAAAAATTTCTGTTTCAAAAATCTATTCTAGTTCTTTCTACAAAAAAATAAATTACTATCTCGGTGTCATATTGATGTACAGATAGCTTATTCTGCTGAACCATTAACACAGAGAACAGCAAATATGGAGCAATAAAACTGCATCAATTCAGACAGTATCATTAATGTGAGAATCAAAATAGTAGTATCTGCAAGTAACAATATTACTAGGTATTAGCTAATAAGTGAATTTTCAAAGGCCTATGTGCATAAAAACCGGGGTTTAAGCGCCTGGCCACACATATTAGGAAGGGGTCATCATAGAGGAGAGGGGAAAGGGTAAGAAAGTTAGGTAGGGTATAGGGAAGTTCCCTCCCAGTCTGTTCCTTAATTGGAGTGGAATGGGAGGGAACTGGGGAAGCCCCTACTTCTGTTGCCGCGCATGGGCTTTTAAAATTCCCTCCCCCCCCCTGTGCACAGAGGAGGCTATCTGCCCGCATATACATGGGTGGATGTTAAAATCCGCTGCGCATGTGTGCACAGATATCGTATTTTAAAACACGCGCACGCCGACGCGTGCGTGTCATAGAATAGCCGCGTCCATGTGCGCGAGCTGGGAACCACACACATGAACACGTGCCCGCGGGTATGAAAATTGACCCCCAATGCGCATCATAATAATATTTCATCATGATAATCAGTTATTACATTTCAAAGAGATATAGATATCCATATTGCTTAAAAGCAGTGCCTAAGTAAGGCTATCCCCATGGAATAAGGAAATACTGAGCACTTCAGTCCATAAAATGAAAGATTCAAGATGTCTTCTGTCGCAAAGGGTGGGATGATTTCAAATTATGAGGTCAATGACAAATGATGTGTACAATTCTTGCAGCACAGCACTCTGGAAGCCTCTGCACTCATCACTAACTCAGATGTTTGTGTTTATGGATTAATACCTGATATGAGATGAATAAAAACTGAAATTAAGTAAATAAGAAACTCTAGAATAAACATCAATAACTTCTTGTATGTAATATTCCCTAAATTTATTTATTTATTTATTTATTTATCTATTTATTTAAAGTTTTTCTAGACTGACATTCGTTGGGAACATCACATTGGTTTACAAATAACATGAATTACAGCGTCTAGGCTTTACACTATTCATATGGATATCCATAACTTCTTGTATGTAATTTTCCCTATGTACACTATTCATATGGATATCCAATATTGTTTTATCATAGTTCAAAGAAGCAGCTACATAGTATCTACTCCCTTCTTTCCCCACTTTTCTATAAAGTAACATACAATATTCAGACAAAAGCAACCTCGATGCTCATTCATTCATTCATTCATACTGTACATATAAAATCATGACACATAATGTAAACCCCAAAAAATGGAAGGAGGAAAAGGGGAAGGGGAAAAAAATTCACAAGTACTTGTAAAAAAAACAAAAAAAACCCAACCCAGTACCAGTCAAAAAAAAAGCACCCCACAGTACCTCCTTGCCTGCAAATTCATGACTGAATTTAACAGGGGAAAAGGACAAAAATTTCAATTATCAACCCTTAGCATATTATACTCTAGAACATTATTTAAAACATTTTACACATAAACTTCAACAGTATCTGTTTCACTTAAATGATGTCAGAAGTTATTGTTTATTCATTGCACTTTTCTATTGTCAGTAAACTCTATCTTCATCTGTACACAATGTAACATGTACAACACATAATGACACACAAACAGAACACATAATGACAGAGAGCCACAAACAGTAAACAATTATCAAACATTAGAGCTCAAAAAGTAGGCCTTTTAAAATCAAAATAAACAAAGCTTTAGATCCAGAATTAAGCAAAAATTAGAATTTTTAAAACAGATCTGTCATGCTCAAGCTTGTGGACCCTTGGGCTGACGGGAGGATGGAATACCTTGGGAGGAAGATCCGTAGGTTCTCCCATCGGGTGGCGAGGCAGGAACAGAAGATGTGACCAGCTGACCCTCAGCACTGGAAACTGAGGCGACTGTGGAGAGAGACGAAGAGTCGTGATGATGAGGAAAGGAATTGTGTCTTCGCCACTGGAAGTCCGCGGTCCCCCCAGGAGGAGCCCATAGGGACCTGACCGCTGGGACTTAGGTAGACCTTTGAAAGGCCAAGGAGTGGTGCAAGGGCCAACTGGAGCTTCACCCCTGGAAGCCCGTGGTCCCCCCGGGAGGAGCCCGTAGGGACCCGGGCCGCTGGGTCTTAGGTGGGCCTTTGGAGACGATGGTCAAGAAGAAGTCCAAGGTCAAGTGCCAGAGGGTCGTCGCTTACCAGTCCGAGGTCACACGCCAAGGGATCGCTGCTTGCCAGTCCGAAGTCACACACCAGGAATCACTGTTAGCCAATCCGAAGTCAGGAACCAGGAACACCAAGACAAGACAGGAACAAGGATCCGAAGTAGCTGAACTCACCGAAGCAAGCAGACCTGACTACGTTGGAGGACATTGCCAAGTCGAGGAATGAGCAGAGGAAGCCTCCTTTTATACTTCCTCTGCTCTGGCTCATAGGGAACAGCTGTGCATAGTTAAAGGGATCGGGTCCCTTTAAATCAGATAAAGAGGTGCAGCCTCACGCCTAAAGATGGCGGCGGCCATCTTGGATTTCCTCCGTGGAGGAAAATGCTGCTGGACGCCGTGAGGGAGGAGCAGGGATGGCTCCCCCGCCGGCGACCAAACCCTGAGACCCATGCCGGAGCGACGGGCAAGGAGTCAGGGATTTCCTCGGGGGCTCCCGCGGCAGGTCGCCTTGGCGGGCCAGGTAGGGGGCCGCGGTCGTGGCCTTCCATAGCCGTGGAACACAACAAGATCTGTTCAGAAAAACAAAACAAAACAAAATCTAGGAAAGAGGAAAAAAACTCAGGTCTTGTCAATCTGTAAAAAAAAATCTCAATTACAAAGAGAGGTTAATTTCACAAGGTAAAAAAATAAATAGCTATAACCAACTGAACTACACAATTAAAGTAGAAAACCACTACTTTGGTTAACGTATACAAAAAAAAAAAATCTCACTCTTTTCTAACTATAAGATTTTAATTGCTTCAAACTTGGTCATGTGAGACGGAAGCAAGATAGAGGAAAAAAAAAACAGTTTACAATGAGACAGATCTCTCCCTGCTTCTACAAAATGTTTTTGCTAAAACAATAGCTGCACAATTAAAATATTGCATACTTTAAATTAGGTGTTAGACATACACATCTGCTTTGCTACAACCTAAACCAATAAACGATGAAGCTAATTTCCTGGAAAGGAAAAAACCTCGGCATGTAAAAACTATGTACGAATAAAGACAGAAACTTTTAAAACATTTCATTTTGGTCTAGCCCTGTATCTTGCTGGTTTACAAAAATCAAGGAAGAGTTTAGGTTATCAGCTGAGACCAGATCCCCCATTGTTAAAGTAAGTATTGGGTGTGCCACATAGAGAGTAGAAGGAATGGGGTCAGCCACCCCCAGCTTAATCTACAGGCCTGCTGGGAGGGGGAGGTAAATACTGATTGTAAATCCAGGCTTTCTAACAATTTTTGGCAAATCGCTTGTGGGACCCCGCTGGACCACTAGGGATGTTAGTAAGTCTTGGGGAGGGATTGGGATGGTGGTGGTGGTGGGGGGAGGGGTTGTATTTAATGTATTATAGTACATTTTAATGCTTGGGGTGGGGTTTTTGAGCTTCGTTTTCCCGCGTTGGTTTTTGGGCCCGTTTTGTTTTTCCCCGTTTCGTTTTTTTTGTTTGTTTTTCCAAAAAACTAACCGAGGAAAAATGAACTTTACCCCAAAGCGTCCGACTCAAAAAACGACCCGGTTGAAAAAAACAAAGCTCATCTCTGTCTATGACCAATACCTAACTTTGAGGCCCGGCTAAGTCCTGTCAACCCCGGCACCCAAAGGCTCAACCCGAGAGGAACGTGGGCTGATATAAGTGAAGCTCCACTGGCCTCTAGCTTCAGCCCACTCCGCCTGCTGATGGTGAGGACCCCTAGGCCCTCGACCACGGGTTGCGTCAACCCCACCTCAGCCCAAGAATCCACCTCCTACGCAACACTGGAAAGGAATACGAGTGAGATAATAAAATTTGCAGATGATACAAAATTATTCAGAGTAGTTAAATCACAAGTGGATTGTGATAAATTGCACCAGGACCTTGTGAGACTGGAAAATTGGGCATCCAAATGGTAGATGAAAGTTAATGTGGATAAGTGCAAGGTGATGCATATAGAGAAAAAATAACCCAAGCTGTAGTTATATAACGCTATGTTCCATAATAGGAGCTACCACCCAGGAAAAAGATTTAGGCGTCATAGTGGATAATACATTGAAATCGTCGGTTCAGTGTGCTGCAGCTGTCAAAAAAGCAAACAGAATGTTAGGAATTATTAGGAAGGGAATGGTGAATAAAACGGAAAATGTCAAATTGCCTCTGTATCTCTCCATGATGAGACTGTACCTTGAGTACTGTGTACAATTCTGTATGTTGCGCCTCAAAAAAGATATAGTTGAACTGGAGAAGATACAGAGAAGGGCAACCAAAATGATAAAGGGGATGGAACAACTCCCCTATGAGGAAAGGCTAAAGAGGTTAGGGCTGTTCAGCTTGGAGAAGAGTTGGCTGAGGGTGGATATGATAGAGGCTCTTAAAATCATGGGAGGTCTAGAACAGGTAAATGTGAATCGGTTATTTACTATTTCAGATAATAGAAGGACTAGGGGACACTCCATGAAGTAAGCAAGTAGCACATTTAAAACTAATTGGAGAAAATTATTTTTCACTCAATGCATAATTAAGCTCTGGAATTTGTTGCCAGAGGATGTGATTAGTGTAGTTAATGTTGATGGGTTTAAAAAGGTTTGGATAAGTTCTTGGAGGAGAAGTCCATTATCTGCTATTAATCAAATTGACTTAGGAAATAGCCACTGCTATTACTGGCATCGGTAACATGGGATTTACTTAGTGTTTGAGTACTTGCCAGGTACTTGTCGCCTGGATTGGCTACTTTTGGAAACAGGATGCTGAGCTTGATGGACTCTTGGTCTGATCCAATATGGCAACTTCTTATGTTTTTATGTTCTTAAGGACTCCAAGGTCCTTTTCCTTGGTAATGACTCCCAATATAGAACCTAGCATTGTGTGTCTGTAGTTTGGGTTATTTTTCCCTAAGTACATTGCTTTGCACTTTTCCACATAAAATTTCATCAGTCATTCAGTTGCCCAGTCTCCTAGTCTCATAAGGATCTTTTGCAGCTCCTTGCAATCCACTTCTATTTTAAGAAATTTGAATAATTTTGTGTTATTTGCAAACTTGATCACCTCACTCGTCATTCTCTATTACAGATCATTTATGAATATATTAAACAGCACAGGTCTTAGTAGCGATCCCTGGAATACTCCACTGGTAACCTTTCTCCATTTAATCCTACCTCTTGTTTTCAGCCACTGTTACCAATCCACAATAGAACACTACCTCCTACTCTATGCCTTCTGAAAATCTAAATACGCTATATCAATTGTCTCACCTGTATCTACATGTTTATTTACACCTTCAAAAAAGTAAATGATTGATAAGACAAAATTTCCTCTTACCAAAACCTTGTTGATTCTTACCCAGTATGCTACGTCTATCTATATGGCTAGTGCTTTTATTTTTAAGAATGGCTTTTACCATTTTGCCAGGCAACAACATCAAGCTTCCCGGTCTATTGTTTCCTGGATCATCCGGGAGCCCTTTTTAAAAATCGTCATCACATTGACCACCTTCCAGTTTTCAGGAATCATTGCTGTTTTAAATGATAGGTTACAGATTACTAGTCACAGCTTAGTAATTTCATGCGTTAGCTCTTTTAGAACTCAGGTGGATGCCATCTGTTATTGGTGATTTATTACTCTTTAGTTTGTCAGACTGATCTATTGCACCCTGTTGGAGTCAATTTATAGCAATTGTTATTATCTACCATTACTTCTTCTGTATGATCTGATTTTATTTGTTCTATCCTGCTATTGCTTAAAGAAACACTTTCCCAAGTACCTGGAACTGTGATGTACTGAATCAAAGTTTGGGAGAGGCTCTTTGTGTAGGGGATAAGCTCCTGGGTTCAAGCCCCCAGGTATAATCCCAATAATTGTGTGTGTTTATATGGGATAAGCCCCTCAAGTAGCCTCCAGTATAAACCTCAGTGAGATTAGCCCCCCCAGGGCAGAGCCCCTGGGCAGAATACCAGTGTGCATGGTCTGAACCTAGAACAAAATTGGCAATGAGGATTCTGGATTCCAGGTGAAAGGTTTATATCAGCCTTTAATTTGTGCCTGTGTATTTTTTTATTTTTTAGTGTGAAAAGCAGATTTGTTTCTTTTGGGACTGTATAGTTTGTGCTGATTTTTTTTTGTAATCTGCAGAAAACAGGATAGAGCATAAGAAAACCTACTGAGTACAGAATATTGTGTGCATTTAACTTTAGCATCATGTGATCACAGAAGGTGTCATTTGTTAAGAATAAAATGGACAGTAAGGTAGAATTGAAAGCAGAAATTAAGAGGGAAGTACCTTTTGAAGATTGCAAAGTATGTGGAAAAAATCCATAGGGTCCTAATGTTGCAGCAGACTTAAATTCTTTTGATGATGTAGGAAATAAGATTTCTGAGTATATCAATGCCACAATGCCCAAAAATAAGAATAAACAGAGCACAACCTTAATATGGCTACTGTTAGATATTACAAGTGCTTGTTCATAATGCCTCAAGATCTTGACAGATAAATTGAAACAAGAAAACTGTAATAAATTCATGAGGGAGAAGTTATCTTGTGCCCAGTTGGCAGAAGATAGAAACGCTGGGGCGGATTTTCAGAGCCCTGCTCGCGTAAATCCGCCCAAAACCGGGCGGATTTACGCGAGCAGGGCCCTGCGCGCCGGTGAGCCTATTTTACATAGGCTCACCGGCGCGCGCAGAACCCCGGGACTCGCGTAAGTCCCGGGGTTTTCGGAGTGGGCGTGTCGGGAGGCGTGTCGGGGGGCGGGGCCGGAGTGCGCGGCGTTGCGGGGGCGTGTCGGCAGCATTTTGGGGGCGGGTATGGGGCGTGGCTACGGCCCGGGGGCGTGGCCGCGCCCTCAGTACCTGCCCCCAGGTCGCGGCCCGGCGCGCAGGAGGCCCACTGGCGCGCGGGGATTTACGCCTCCCTCCGGGAGGCGTAAATCCCCCAACAAAGGTAGGATGGGGGTTTAGACAGGGCCGGGCGGGTGGGTTAGGTAGGGGAAGGGAGGGGAAGGTGAGGGGAGGGCAAAGGAAAGTTCCCTTCTAGGCCGCTCCGATTTCGGAGCGGCCTAGGAGGGAACGGGGGTAGGCAGCGCGGCTCGGCGCGCACAGGCTATACGAAATCGATAGCCTTGCGCGCGCCGATCCAGGATTTTAGCCGATACGCGCGACTACGCGCGTATCTACTAAAATCCAGCGTACTTTTGTTTGCGCCTGGAGCGCAAACAAAAGTAGGCTGTTCGCGCTCGTCTGAAAATCTACCCCGCTATGAGCAGCATGAGATTGATTTAATTGAGAAGCTAAAAATTGCTAATACCCAGAATGAGGCTTTAAAGTCTGAAATTACCTGTTTAAATATACAGTTATTTGATAAAGATGAAGAGTTAGAAATTCTTTGGGAACATTGTCAACCAAAATCTGATTATGAGAATGAAAAAGAAGGTGATATAGAGACCACTGGGGAGAGAGGGGCAAATGATCCAGATGAGAGAGGGAGTGAGAATGTCGACACTGCATGTATCAATGACGAGGACTTTAACCTGTTGTCCTGCAATCGCAGAGTAGGGGACAAGATGGCGGCACAGCTGGAGCATTGAGTGTCTCGAGATCTTATCGTTATTTCCTACAGACAAAATTTCCAGGCCATGCCGGCCAAACGTAAAGGGAAAGTAAGGGTTTTTCCCTCAGAGCCCTTACCTCCACTTCTTCAACTCGAGATTGATTGCTTCATGACTCAGCTGGCGAGAGAGGGATCCAGAGAATCCTTTGGAAGCTCCTGGGAGGGAGAACGTGAGGCTCCCCTGGGCGAGGCCTCCCTAAGCCCAGACCAATGTCCGCCTCCTGCCCAGCGCGGTGCAGACGGAGATGCAGCAGCGTCACCCACCGATGAAGTGATCGCTCCCGGGACCCCCACTGGACCACCAGGTACCTGTAAAATGTTTTTTGGGGGGGGGTCAGGAGGGTGGGGGAAGCAAAGGGATTAGTTTTAAAGGGTCGGGGTGGGTTTAGGGGTTATTTTTGTGTGCCGTTTTTCCCACCCTCCCCCAAAACGATAAGAGAACCCCCATGATCAATATCATGGGGTTTTCTATCGTTTCGGGGGAGCCCCTGATTTCTGACGATTTTGAAAATATCGACGATATTTTCAATCATCCGAAGCCCGATTCACATCCCTAATATCCGCCGGGTCCATGGCCTCAGCAATCTGTTAGGAAGGTGGACCCTTAAGCCGAGGTGAGATTATTGCTACCCCCAGGGGGTGGCCCCTAGAGGTCCTTGTCATCGGCGAGACAGTACTAAGGAGGAAGGCCCAACAGGAGCTTCACTTATACCAGCCCTCGTTCCTCGCAGGTTGAGCCCTTGGGTACCGGGGCCGGCAGGACTTAGGCACGGGCCTTCCTGGCAAAGTCCGTAGGTGAAGAGAGGTGGCGTCAAGAGGTCCAGGAGAAGAGGCTGGCGGTGATCAAGTAGAGTCAAATACTAGGCAAAGAGTCAGGGCAGGCGGAGTTCAAGCAGAGTCGAGTACCAGGCAAGGAGTCAGGGCAGGCGGAGTTCAAGCAGAGTCAAGAACCAGGCAAAGAGTCAGAACTGAGAAGGCAATCCAGGGGACTAGGAGCAAAGCAGGAACTGGAGGCAGGAGCAGGAATGCAGGAACTGAGGAGCAGGAGCGAGGCAAGACAAGAACAGGAACACAGGAACCAGGAACGCAGACAACTCACACTCTACAGGAGAGCTGGACCCGTTGCTGAGGCGAATTGAGAGCGGAGAGGCAGGGTTTAAATACCCAGCCAGTCTGATGTCTTCAGCCCGGGCCACGGGGAACTTTCCCGCTGCTGTGACTTGGCATGCATGTGCGCCTGGGGGGGGGGGGGGGGGGGGGACGGACGGATGACCACAAGAAGCAGGAGTCAGCGGTATTCAGGATGCCGCAAGAGCAGGCCGCGGAGTCTGTGGTCGGGAGCAGCTGCCAAGCCAGGCCTCCGGCTGGCGCAGGTGAGAGGGCCTGGTTGCGGGCCGGCGCAAGCCGGGGTTCCTAACAACACCAGAATTTTAATATATATAATTTTTTATGTAGAGACCCATAGGTCTCCACTATCTAGTTAGTCTCTAGCTTAAGCCGTAGGCTAAGACTCTGTAATTTGCAGGCAATCCCTGCAGGCACCTCCACGGAAGCCCTAATAGCTTTTTTTTTGTTCAGTTGCACTTTTGAGAAGCAGGAAAATTCCTAGGAGTGCTCTCCACTGTTAGGCCCCACAGCCTTAAACAAGGGAAGGGGTATTTTTGTTAGAGTTTTGGAGACCAGAAGGAGAGTATTTGAAGAGATTTCCCGTACCGGAGCTTCAGCCTCGAATTAGGGGGAAGAGGCTCAGCCCTAGCCAATACTTCCTAGGTCTGGAAGGACTTGTCTTGGAGGAGTGAAAGAGGAGGTTTGAGAAGCGCTGTTGCTTTTTTTTTTTTTTTCCTGAGTTTTGTGGGGGGGTTTTTGGAGTCTGCTCCTGCCTAAGAAGGAATGTCACCCCTGCCTTGGGAGGTTAGGATAAGGTGCTCTGATTCCTTCTGCCCCAGCTAAGGAGGGACAGCAGTGCGCTGGCAGAGAAGAAGAGTAAAGTATTTTTTGTAGATAGTTGTGTTCCTGTTGTTTTGGTAAAAATGAGAATAACGGAATTCAAAAGGGAAACACAGAGGTTGCCTAGTGGCTAGAAGATGGAAATGAAGAACTGAGGTAACCTATGATAAGTAACTTGGGGGTGAAACATTTCTGTATGTGGGAATGGCAGTTACAGCCAGCCAGAGGCCAAGGGACCCATCTGGGTATATCTTACAATTAACATTTGGTTAGGGACCTTCATTTTCACTTTTTATCTTATTTTTCCCAGGAATTTATCAATGTTTATTATAATGAACAAAAATGGGAGAACTTCAGTGGAAGAAAAAAATGTCATTTTTTTTCACTGATTTATCTCCAGTTGTTGTTGTATGGTTTAGCTAGCTAGCTGTTTACACTCCTTCAACAAAGTTTGATTGAGTTCATTAATGATAGGGTAGGGTAGAAACAGTCTACTCTTGTGCTTCTGTAGCCGGGGGTAGGCCCTCTGTGCACTGCAAGAAGGAAAGAATGAATAAAGTCGGACAGGAGAGGTCTGGCCATCACCTGCTTTTATGGTTTGGATGGGACCTCCTTACCTTTCAAGTAACCTGCATGGAGTAGCAGTTACGATCTGTCATGATTCTGCCTGCTACACAGCCGCCCCCTGCCAGCAGAAGTCATCAGGGAGCCTTGCTCACAGCCATTCCAGCTGCGTCCCTACTGATCACATGATGCGGCAGTTCCAGACCTATTTAGCCCAGGCTCTCCATACAATCCTTGCCTCCTCATCCAGTCACCTTGGCTCCTTGGCTCCTTGACCTGGCCATCCTTGCTTTCCTGCCTTGTAGCCTACCTTGGCCTCTTGCCTTGCCTTGTGACCTTAAGAACATAAGAAAATGCCATACTGGGTCAGACCAAGGGTCCATCAAGCCCAGCATCCTGTTTCCAACAGTGGCCAATCCAGGCCATAAGAACCTGGCAAGTACCCAAAAACTAAGTCTATTCCATGTAACCATTGCTAATGGCAGTGGCTATTCTCTAAGTGAACTTAATAGCAGGTAATGGACTTCTCCTCCAAGAACTTATCCAATCCTTTTTTAAACACAGCTATACTAACTGCACGAACCACATTCTCTGGCAACAAATTCCAGAGTTTAATTGTGCGTTGAGTAAAAAAGAACTTTCTCCGATTAGTTTTAAATGTGCCCCATGCTAACTTCATGGAGTGCCCCCTAGTCTTTCTACTATCCGAAAGAGTAAATAACCGATTCACATCTACCCGTTCTAGACCTCTCATGATTTTAAACACCTCTATCATATCCCCCCTCAGCCGTCTCTTCTCCAAGCTGAAAAGTCCTAACCTCTTTAGTCTTTCCTCATAGGGGAGTTGTTCCATTCCCCTTATCATTTTGGTAGCCCTTCTCTGTACCTTCTCCATCGCAATTATATCTTTTTTGAGATGCGGCGACCAGAATTGTACACAGTATTCAAGGTGCGGTCTCACCATGGAGCGATACAGAGGCATTATGACATTTTCCGTTTTATTCATCATTCCTTTTCTAATAATTCCCAACATTCTGTTTGCTTTTTTGACTGCCGCAGCACACTGAACCGACGATTTCAATGTGTTATCCACTATGACACCTAGATCTCTTTCTTGGGTTGTAGCACCTAATATGGAACCCAACATCGTGTAATTATAGCATGGGTTATTTTTCCCTATATGCATCACCTTGCACTTATCCACCTTCCCGGCCTTCCTGCCTTGCTCTGTGGCCTCTTGGGCCTTTATGTTCCACCTTGCAGCCTTTGGGCCTTCTAGGATCCTGTAGCCCAGCTTTGTGCCCTGTTTGGGCCTTCTTGTTTATTGTTGCTTGTTCTAGCCCTGTCCTTGTTGATTCTTTGTCTAGTTTTGTCTTGGCCTGTCCTGCCCAGTCCAGTCCTTGTCCTGTCCAGTCCCTGTCTCCAGCCCAAGGCCTTGCCTTGTCTAGTCCTGACCAGCCTGTGCAGTGTTCCAGCTCCAGCCCTGCTTCTAGACCCAGCTTGTCCAGTTCCAGCTAAGTCCTGCCGGCTACCAGAACCCAAGGGCTCAACCTGTGGGGGAGATGGCTGGTACAGGCAAAAGATCCAGTTCAACCTTTCCCCACAGCTTGGCCCTGCTCCTGTAGGGATAATCCCTGATCCCAACCTGCCAGACCGTAACACAACCCTAAACAGCTTACTGGAAAGACTAGATGGTCCATTTTGGTCTTTATCTGACAAAATTTACTATGTTACTATGTAAATGAAGAAACTAACAGGGTCTCAGAAGAAAGACTCAAGAAAGGGGATCTATTTTTACTAAAGTGTCACGTGCCAGGCCTTATTTACTGTGGCTCCCTTTTCTAATGTGGCCTATTCAATAATAACATATGTTCCTATGTACTGCAGCTTAGTAAATAGTCACAACAGTGTAGTTCCAAGCATAGCCCAGCAGTGGACCTGGAAGGCAGAGGTTACACAGGGTCCCGGGCAAACTACTTGCTCTGATCCACAGCCCTGGAGTGACAGGGGGAGGAATATTCCTCTTTCTCTCCTGGTGAGGTCTCTTTTACTGTAGGTGGGAGAGATGTGAGTGCCAATAAAACTCTCTGGACACTCAGGTTGGGTATCCAAACAAAAAAACTTTACTGCAGCAATTATTCAATAGGAAGTTGTGGCACGATCCACACCAGTTTGGTTTATCACAGTTCTGCAACTTTGCCTATCTTGTCCCTCAGCAGATGGGCAAGGGAAGAGCTCATCCTCTGGGACTTGGAAAAGCAAGACTTCCCAGACGGACAGGGGTATTCTAGTGATCGGTGGAAAACCCCTTCCAAAGATACTGACAGATAAACAGGGCTTCCACACTGCATGACCCCCAATTGCACCTCTTCTCCCCAGGGTGAAGATTCCGGACAGGGTTCTCCCAAGGAATCAAAAAAGGCTTACTCACTGTTCTCCTTCTCAGATGACACACAGGATCTTTTAGATAAAAGGTCCAGGCAGCAGGGAACAATTGGGCTCTTCCAATTGTCCCTACTCTAGGGCAGGCATAGTGGGCAGGAAAAATCTTCCTCTCAGCTCCACAAAAACAAACTCCTTGCTCAAATGTCCAGAAACTGGAACTCTTGCAGCAGGTCACCACCGGCCCACCTATTATGGATTGTGAGCTGGCCACCCCCAGAAAAGGGACTTCCCCATAACTCTTTCCCAGGCCAAGGACCGGGGGTCTTGCAAAACACCCCAAAACACTCAATAAAATCTCAAGGACACAGAGACAACTCAACCAGTCAGGTACATTACTGGAAAAGATCTAATATTCCACCTCTCCTGGCTTACAGACTGCGAGTCCTGATCCTTGGAGTAGGTCAAAACTACAAACAAGGAAAAGCTCTTACTTCCTCACAACTCCAACCTACTGATCTATGATTCAGTCCTGCTTTAATACAGGCGGGGGTGGGGGTTGACCATTCCAGTAACCTCACTGGAGGAACTGTTCTAGAGTTGGTGCACCCCGTCCTCCAGACAACTCCCTAACTCTAATTCCTAGACCAAGGTTTTGGGAACTAGGACCATAATTGGTGATCCCAAGGGGTCACCACACAAGTTTACGTAAGAACTACTGAGATTGGCTGGGTGAAATATTAATAAGCTACTAAATAATTTCTTGTGTCTGAAATTCATGGTTAAAGTCATTTGCTGTTTAGCATTCTCCACTCGATCTTCTTCGGCTGGGATTTCATCAGTGATCTTTGGCACTTGCGTTTCAAGAGGCCCAATTAGTATATTGCAGTGCAGCCTGCTCCTTGGGGGAGGGGGGAGGGGAACATGTTTTAATTAGGAAGCCTCACTAGACATGAATCATTTACAAGAGGGCAATGGGTTGCATACGTTTGCAGGTCAGGAGCAGGCACATGGCCCCAAGACACAAGGGAGGAACAGCTTAGCAAACCTGGACGTATGTATCCAGCAGGTGAGGAGTGACATGGCGGTCCCCAAATGTTTTAATTAACAGAGGATAAGCATTATGTGCTCCATAGGGTGTATCTTTCTTTTAAAGTATTGCCAAACAATATTGGTCTTTTCTCCTGGGATCCTGAGCTCGGTGCTACTGACACCTAATCTGTGTCCCCAGTGTTTCACTGATGAAGCCCTTGAAGGTACTGAGACACAGACGCCCGCTGTCTCCACATTAGCACTAAAGTGACTAAATTTATCCCAGCCTCCCAGCCCAGGCGCAGCATGCTTTATAAGCATCTGTAAATTGATCCATCACCACAAGGAGACTTTAACTGCAGCTGCCACTTTGTAATTATAATTGCAATGAAGGGGACCCTCACCTTTCCGTTGTGTGCTGCAACATCTGAAATGAGCCCCAGTAATTGCTGTACGACACAGGGCATCTAATACAGTACACGGGTATCTGGACTTCCTGTATGATTTGTGGGACCCTGGAGTCAAGTGCAAGAGCAGCCGGGATTAATGACCCCCCTGCTAAACCAAGATTCCCGGCAGCTGCCACCAGAAAGCATTTTTCTCGTCGTTCTGCAGATGCTATAATGTGAACCCAGGCCGAGAAGTTTAGTAAGAACATAAGAGTGCTCTAGGGGGGGGGGGGGGGGGTGTGTGTGTGTCAAGTGAAGAACAAGGCTATCAATTGCCGTCTGTTAGGAGGAAGCTTTGCCTGAATAGCTTCTTGGATGAGCTGCTATCAGAGTCTCCAGTCAGGCGCGATGAGGGCTACCTCTGTCTCTCGAACTTGGGCCTCTACGTGGTTTTCTATTTGGAACAGGACAGTGTTCCAGGGAAAGCTTCTTACATGGAAAGGAGCTAGGGATTGACATCATTATTTATTTCCAGAATAAAAGGCAGCTTTTTTTATTCAGATATTATTGTTTTTAGAAATGGATAAGGTACATCTATTTCTGTGGAACTAAACAATTAACTCTAGAGCCTCCTGATGTTTTCATACTAGGACATCTATTAGTCTCCTCAAGAGGCCACAGTATGAGGCTGCAAAGTGGTGACCCAGGATCAGCATCAGAAAATATTTCTTCACAGAAAGGGTGGTGGTTGAATGGAATGTGGAGGTGATAGAGACAAAACCAGCAACTGAATTCAAGAAAGCCTGGGATAATCACAGAGGATCCCTAGTTACCGAGACGTCAGGACAGCCAGAGATCAGCTAGAGTTCGTGGCAGTGAACCAGAAATTAAATCGGGCAGATTAGATGGGCCTCATCTGTTGTCATATTCTGTGCTTCTGTGGTTTTCTTCTTGGTACCCAAGTTTCTGTGAATTGCATTAGCACGGTGTTCCTCCCCTCCAGAAGCTCTCTTTTTTTTTTTTTTTTTTTTTAAGGCACTGGCAAAGTGCTGCTGACATTTTTTATGCCACTGTTGCATGAAAATAAAGGCGAACACAAAATAATAAGATGGCACCATTTTGTTGGACTAAAAATGCATTTCTTGGTTAGCTTTTGGGAGTGATGCTCTCTTCATC